>NC_142738.1:17770000-18086250 GCF_051943395.1 Hippocampus bargibanti | reverse complement strand
GTAAGGTCTTACGAAACTGAGGCATCACATTATCATTCATCATGTTGATGATTCTCATAGCCACAGTCTTTTTTAGATAGAACTGTTCAATAAAAGCATGCACATCATTCCACTTAGCAGCCATCTCCTCCTCCTCGCCCTTAGATGACAACTCCTGAATGGCTTGCTTCTGCTTGTCCTCTTGAAGGCAAATCAAATCCTCTGTGTTGAGGACCTCATTATGGTCAGCAACAAGCTCCTCAATGTCATCTGGATCCACTTTGAGTCCCGTAGGGGCTGGCAGAGATTTTATTACAACAAAAGGCGCGAGTCCGATGATTCCACGGACCCGGAATGACGCGACTAAAGAAGGCGGGCGGGTGCGATCCGTCCAGCCTATCAAGATAGGCAAAATAAAATGGCACACAGGGGTGCAAAAACTCACGATCCCGGAAAGCAACAAACTTACATGATCGTGGCTAACAATCACCTCGGGCGAAGCAAACTCTTGTGCTGGCAAGTCCAAGACACTGGCGAGGCACGAGGCGTCATAATCATGTCACTGGTGAGGTGACAGCGACTCGTTGAAATGTCCCAGTATCGGTGATGAGGGGATTGACAGCAGCTGGCGGAGGTTTGGAGCGGCGGCCCCGCCCCAGCTATTGACTCGCACCTGACAAGTTCGGTGTCATTAGTCACGTGAAAGCATCGAGTAAATAATGCCTTTGTGTAAAGCTTTGTTGCAAACGATGGTAGCAATGGTGGACTTAGCATATCGGTACCAGGCTCTTTATTTGTAGAATGGTAGTATAAAGTTACTCTCAGGGAAATGAAACACAGATGTCTCGCAGAGCTTGATCGTGGCGTGGAGTCGAGCAATTCGTACTGTGAAAGTCCGTCCGATGCTTAGCAGGTCCCTGGGAGTTGCGTTTGTGTCTGAGTCCGAGATGATTGTGATCTTCTGTCCCGCGACGGCTGCGCCTTTATACCATTTCCAAGCATGGGAAATGTGAGCATATTCATGTGAATCTGAGATTCACATGAAAGCCGCAGTGCGCACCTGTGACACCACAAACGCACACCTCGTTCATGTTTCTCAATGATCTCCTGCTTCTCCTCAACTGTAATTTTGTTTTGTGTCTTCTTCGGCTGAACACGAGCCTGTGGTGGGGTCTTTTTCGGTCCCATAACAGCCAAAGTATCATTGAAGACGATCAACATGTGCACTCATAGAAAGGGGGTGGGGAAAGGTAGGCCGGCTGGGGCGCTGTTTGGTCGTGTGCTTTGGTGTTCTTCCGTCGAAGATTACTCAGGCAGCCATGGTGGGGGGTGTGTCGCGAAAAGTAGTGCTGAATCCAAGGTTTAATTGTCATAAATTTAACATTCGTAAACCGAAAATTTCGTAAGGCAAGGTGTTCGTAAACCGATGACCCACTGTATTTGAATCACTAACAGCACAATCAGAGTTACAGTAAATTCACAGAGGGATTTGCATCATTTGTGCGGACGGCGGATATCACTCTTGTCCATCTATTCTTGAAAATTCCATCTTGAAAATGGCGTTAACAGTATATCTATAACCAAATCAATTTCTTTTCCTCCTTTAGCCATTGTGGGTTGTCATGACCGCTATTAAATCAACATAGCAATGCAGCTCACTACAGACAGAGTGTGCTAGCACTGGCCAATATGCACTTATAAAAGTAATGAAAGGACTCAAACAAGCGGCTAGTGATACTAGGATTGGCTAGACCAGTGGTCCTTAATCTGGTTGGAGGCACTGAACCCCACCAGTTTCATATGCTCATTCACTGAACCCTTCTTTCAATGACTGTGCACACTAACTACAGACAAGACTGAGGGGTGGACCTCGGCGGCGGAGGATCCACCGAAGCCCTGAGACCGACTCAGCGAATCCCTAGGGTTCAATCGAACCCAGTTTAAGAACCACTGGTCTAGCGACTAGCCAATCATGTGACAAGCCAGACATAGTTTGTGAAAACTCAGACATTCCCACCGCCTTCCAGCAGGCCTTTGGTTGCCAACTCGAACTCTGATTGGTTAAAGCAACAGTTTCATGGACAGTGATTTTTATCCTCCAGTGCCCGCAGAACTGATTGTGAATGTGTCCAGGTAGATTTCTGACCCTGGTAACAAATGATGGCTTAAATGTGATTGGTTAAATGCTTGAATACGAAACACATCTGAAAGCAGCATAAAAAGGTCAACGGAATGATATAAAGCTGAAAGACAATTTGGAATGATTGAATAAAAATTCATGGACAAAATACAATTAACAGTAGTCTGTGTTTCAGATATTTTTAGGCCAGCAGAGAAGGCCTCAGAGGCCCTGACGGTCCATGACTGGGTCTCGATGATGTCCGTTCATTTATGGACAGCAATTATTAAATGTTTAACATTTAGTTGAGCTCTGCTCTTCTTTGTTTGTGATTTCTATTGGCACGCAGGAGCCCCAGGTTGACAGTACAATATTTCTAATGACAGTTCATTCGCATACTCACCCTGGAGCACTTCCTCTGGACCATCGAGTAGCCAACCGTTGCCCCCTAACCACCGAGGCTTGGGCTGCACCAGCCAGTCGAGGACTACTCGTGATGCACAGAGACGGAAATAGATAATTATAAATATTCACAAACCAATCAATACATTGAACTTGTTGGTTCCACACACCTGGTGGGGGCTGAACGGATTCCAGGCAGGCATAGATGCAGCCATTGTAGCAGCAGCGCTTATGGCGCTCACACTCTGAGTCCGAGCGGCAGCCTGGCACCTCACAGGCCCTGTCTGGGAGCATCTGAGGCGGTGGTGGGCAGCGGTCATTTTTCTGAGTGGACTGCGGGTGGTTGGGATACTCGTAGTCCTGCGGAGACCAGAAATTGCTGGGAAATTGATTCAAGCTAATTTGTCTCTGTAAAGTCGACTGCTAGAGAGCAGCAGTGTGTGTAAGATGTATTTTCTACCAAGATGCATCCATTTTATTTCAAGAAGAAGAACAAAAACATTTGTACACACGCTGTTATTATTATGTACACACAAGGAACTACGGTGTGGACATGGACTACTACTTTGTGTGCACAAAACAGAAGGTGTGCACAGTAGTTGATCATGGATACCAGTGCCTTGAATTTATCTTGAAATTGTCTCACGGAATGAATCACGGTGGCTGACTACACTTCGAATTGAGGTTGCATGGCCTGATCACAGTCTGACCATAGCTGATTGATGAAGCTCTATTATTCTCCATGATGCTCCATTTATATATGGATATGGAGCATCATGACGGAGCACACTGACATACCAATAACATGCACCACAGGTATAACCTAGCCTCTCAACTGAGACATTTATTTCTATTGAAGCTGTATCTTGTGGAAACATGATTACACAATTATAGTGTCTTTCGGTGCACCTGATTAGGAAACTGAACATGACAATGTCCAAAAATGTGTATTTTGTCAGTGGTCTCTCTTAAGGAAAGAATAAGAAAAATAGTCTGTCTTATTTTTCAGAAACAAAGGCCGCAGACTAAATGCACCTACAACAATATTAATAGTGTGAATTATTAGAACAGAATTGAATGGATAACAACTTTATTGTCCCTGTCACACGAGTAATGTAGAGCAGGGGTCCTTAACCCCCGGGCCGCGGACCGGTACCAGTCCGTGGGTCATTTGGTACCGGGCCGCGCAAAAAGAATAAATAATTTACATAATTTCAGTTTTATTTATTATCTGAGTCCGAACTATGTTTTATTTTGAAAAATGAAAAGACACCGCTTGCAGCGCATTTCCGTGACAAGGAATGGGCCGCAAAGCTCGCTTATTTGTGTGACATATAATAATAATAATAATAATAATAATAATAAATTTTGTTTATCAGCGCCTTTCAAAACTCTCAAGGACACTTATTCAACCTGCTCAATGAACTCAATCTGTCACTCCAGGGGAAAATGACAACTGTCTTCAAGTTGGCTGATAAAGTAGCTGCATTTAAAGCCAAATTGGATTTGTGGGGGTGGCGCGTGAATAGCAGTGTATTTGACATGTTTCAAACATTGGCAGGGTTTTTGGAAAAGACTGAGCCTGAGCCTTCATTGACAAACTGCCAAGGAATGGATCCGCAACCCACTTGTCAACAAACCAGGTGAATCCAGCATGCCTGTGCAAGAGGAAGAACAACTGCTGGAGTTAGCAAAGGATGGCGAACTTAAAAGTAATGGTCCACTGATTCAGTTGTAGTGAGCTGTATTTTTCATGCGCTTTGTACTTGTTTTTGTAGTGTATCTCATTTTGAAGGCACGTTTAAACATTACCATGGTGACCATAGAGCGTTAAGGGGCAGAGACGATGTTACATATGTTGTTGTTGGTGCGATGTTACCAGGACTCTGCTGATAAAGTTGTATAAAAATACACAATGGATTCACGTTTATTATTATATTTAAAAGAAAGAAAAAACACAGTTTCCATGCCTGTCCTATCATTTTATTTTGTTGTATTTATCCACCAGTCCGTGAAAAGATTGTCTGACATTAAACCGGTCCGTGGCGCAAAAGAGGTTGGGGACCCCTGATGTAGAGTATTTCACAGGCATCGAGTTGAAAACAAAGTTGCCAGCAGTTTATTTTGGTGTGCATTCCTTACTACATGTCAGTGATCCACCCAAAAGGTTTTTGCAACCCAATGGCTCATGACCTACTAGTGAAGAAATACGGTGTGGTTTGGCTTAAGTACTATAGACTACCCACCACCTTCTAAACGTCTTTACCTAGATCGGGAAGGTCGTTTACCAAACACGCAATTTCCATGGTGCATCTGAGAGCAAAGACAAGTTAGGCCACAAGGCCCAAAGGCAAGCAACCTCTCACGTCAAATAATTTGGCGGCTGGAACAGACATACATTTTCAAGGCTTGTACTTTTGCATGCAGTCAGGAATGCACACGCGGCTTCTGACATCTGCCCTGGTGTGCAAACGTGGTGGAATGTGCATCACAGCTATTGTCTTTGAGGTTTGATGTTGTGAAAACTTGGATTCTGTTATTCAAGGCCAACATTCCTTTTCGGGTTCGGTCATAGTTCCTACATATCTGTTTTCTCATTGTTTGCTTTGTTACAACCTCATTGTCTCATATCAGTCATACAGTCGTCTGCACAACCCCTTCTCCATATTTGTGACAGTCACAATATAACAAGAGCAGCATCATGTTTAACTTTTGAAGTTGTTCAGTCACACGTACAGCACGGTATGGTTAAAAACGGCAAACCTAGATCTGGCGCATGTGTCAACTGCAGAATGTGTTGGCGGCCCGTCGGTCGCTGCATCAGCTTCATCTAAATCGTGATCTCTTAAACATTTTCCCCAAAATACTAACTTACCGGTATTCATCATGGTATTGTCCCACTGTTCCTTATACAGAATTTCGGCTTCACCCTATTGATCAATAATATTTTTATCTCAACGCAAATTCACTCAACATTTAACCAAAACTGTACTCCTTGTTTCTATTGCTCGTGCTCTACTCCGACTTTTCCACTTTTCAGTGCCTGTGGTTAGTCTTCTCGGTTTGCCGCACGCAGTTTGTCTTTTTCAACGGGGAAAATTGCATAGACCACACTGCACTGAACACATCCATCTATACGCTAACAACCAATTGAGAAGAATAAAGGTTTCTTCAATGTATTTCATGGTGTCTGAGTGTTGGCCAAGAAGACAAATGTTATTCAATCGTATAATCAGGGTAGCAAGAAAACTCCTGCAAAGCAGAAGCAGCAAAAACGCTAGGAAAATGTTTGTTTGATAGCAACCGGAGCCTTTTCCTTAACCTGCTTTCTAAATGTTGTGACAGTGTTGCGGCAAACAGCAGTGAACAGCAAACATCACACAAAGTCATCTTTGTAAAGACTCACATAATTTGAGGTTCCATGCTCCACAATAATATTTGTCTGGTGCCATTTGGTTACATCATAGTTCTGAAGAAGTGCAGTGGGATAAGTAGAGGAGCTTTACGTAGACAAAATTAGTCATTTGCAGAAGCCTTGTATCAATTATAAGCAAGTGCAGTACTCTGCCCTACTTTTAGAGGAGGGAATTTGTGACTCGTGTTATTTAGCTATTTGTGCAAGGGCTTGATCGCGATCCACGGTAAATAGCGGGGATTCATTGGACGCGGTTGCCTGTTTGAGCAAGAGCACATGTTTTAATGGTGAGTTGAGCTACGGCAAAGTGAGCAAACCACACAATGAAAAAAGAGTGTTAATCACTTCCAACACAGGTTGCATGGGTCATTTTCTAATCAGTAATGGTTGCATGCGTGGTTTATGTAGAATGAATATTTTCTTAGTACTTAGTAGCTGTTTTATTTTGTCTTATTAATTCAGTTCACATTAGTTTGCTTTCCTAGACTCTTTGAACCCTTCCGTGTACTGGATCCCAAATAGGTAATCGGCCTGCAGGCTGCACATATTGTTTTAAATTGCACTGTTTATTTGGCAGGGTTGACAAACATGATCACAATCCAGCAAAATGAAATAAAAACCAACCATGTTTGGCATGAGGCAATTCAGAGTTTCAATTCATGAGGCATTCAGAATGTGTGAAAAAATCTTTCTGCGCAAATGAGTTCGTTGACAGCATTGAGCTAACCGGGCTGATGGTTGTTTGAGTGGTTGTTTCATTTTGTGTTTTTTACTCCAATGAATTAACATGAAAATGATTACTTTATAAGACAGAGTTTTTATTTTTAACACTGATTGTTGTTAGTTGCCATTTTACTCTAGTGCACCTATATTTAACAACCGCTCAGTATATTTTGTTTTTGGTTTGTAATGTGCTTAGAATCCACTAATTTTAATGAGGATTTCTTCAATTAAATTGTGGTATTTCATTCACAACTTTAGTTCAGTTGAACTCATGCAAAATTGGCACAAAGTTGACTGGGAAATGACTACTCCCAATCGTTTGTCCGATCTCTGTTCGAGATCTTCAACAAAATCTTAAACGTTTCCTTCCTGTTTGACATGATGGGTTAAATACATAGCAGGTCCCCATTCATTAATCTTTTCACTTTACACATACCATCATACTCCTCATCCTCAATGTTAAGGAATAAGAATGGTTCACTGAGTTTCTGCACCAGCTGTACAACTGTTAGCGTATTTTATTCTACCACTGATCACTTAAGATCTGCTTGATGCCTTGCACATTGTTTCAATTGTTGCTGAGAGGTACCACTTCCATTAAGGAATTTGATTAGATTAGCTTTTATTAGTGTCCTCCGTACCTTTTGTCACGTCTTTTTTTATGATGATACGAGTGCAGTGTGTTCTCCCGAAGACACATTCCTTGTGTGTTCTACACACTTGGCCATTAAAGATGATTCTGATTCTGATGATTAATTCTCTTTTCACTTGGCTTTGCCACCCCCCCCCCCCCCCCACACACACACACATATTTGTGTGGTATACACTCAAAACACCAAGGTCACAGTTGTGGCGAGTCTTGAGTTAACAAGAACGAACATGTTTTACAAGGTAGCCCACTGCAACCATCTGGTTCCAGACCAGACGCTCGGTGTTGTAGGTAACCGGTGGCGAGCTCTTAGGTTGTCAGGACGCATTTGACTTTGCTGCACCTGCAGTCTTTTTGATCAACTGGTTGTGGTTGTTATTTTACTTTTCATTGCTTCAGTGTTTTGTAATGTGCCTTTTTTAGAGCTGCAACAGTTCTGAATACACGATATGAAACATAATCTATTGTATTGTTAACAACCAGATTTGGTAAAGAAAGCACCACAGGTGGCCTGACTATTCTTGAATTATGACAGAATCTCATTTAAATACGCAAACCGAAACATCATGCAATAGTTTGTTATAATTCATCTTACATTAATGTAATTTCTATCAATTGCACCTTTGGAAGAAACCATGCGGGCACACAAATGCCCTAACATTTCCATCTCTCAAGATAATGCTAACTTTCAAAGAGGGACGAATGCAACAATATTTTAATTCATTGGTGTGGTTGTAGTTTGCCGTGACGTGAAACTGCAGAAAAAAATATTGGATACATATTTTCCATTGTAGTCAGTCTATGTATATTTTGAATAATCTGGGAAATATCTGGGAAAAATCAGTCATGCCTGGATTTGAAAAATGGCATCCAACAGTGGCCAGTTTTAAATCATTCTTGCATATTTTATCTTGAGATCATCAATAAATGACATTCTACAATTTGAATGCAGTCAGTGTTGACCAAAGCTGACTCGCATTTGTCATACATTCACAGAATTTGCCTAATCTTACTGTTGTAAGTCAACAAGGCCCGATCCACCCATCGATCCCTCCAAGAAACACCTCCTCCACCTACACCTTCTCAAATTAAATTTGACAGGAAACATCTCCACTTCCCCTTCTGTTAACTATCACTTTCAGAAACGGTAAAACACTTCCTGAGAAAATGTTTTCCTATGCCCAGGCCAAGTCAATAATATGTTTGTGATTGTCTGCAGAGCCGCTGTCTCTCACAAGAGTCTGTGAAAAAGCGAAGTTGCAAACATGCCCGTGCAAGTGCTAGCCAGACTGTTATGTCTGCATGAGACGTATGATGTGCGTGGGTGTGCATTAAACGTAGGCGCTTTTAAAGAAAATATCTCTGCGGTTAAAAAGACAGTCTTTCATCATACACAACCTTTCTTGTTTGGAAAGGTTGGAACCTTTCTTGGCTCCAGTCTCTTTCTAGCACCAAGATGACGTTGAGTAAATGCTATTGTTGACCTTTCAACTGGGTCAAATAAAGGTTCTGATAGGAGAAGAGGTGATGAACACAATTTGAATGCACTATGAAGAATTGGTGAAGAGCAAATATAAGCGTAAAGATGCGATAACGGGTGGACATGAAGGTGTAGTATGCTGAACTTGACAGCTTTAGAATGATTACATGACATCGATTCTATGAGGTAAAAAAATGCAGACCATTAACTCATTCACTGCCATTCATGAATTTACTCGTAAATTGAAAGTATGACGTAGAGTGCCAATCCCGAATTTCTTTGGGTTTTGTTTTTTGTTGTTTGGGTGCCAATAAAGCACTGGACAGACATCTGGCAATGTTTTCCCTTCCACAAGAGGCAACATTTCCTTTTTTTCCATGTTAGCGCTTTGTTCCAGCTTCAGCTGTTGTTAAAGCGCCATATAAATCAATATGCATGTATTGCATTGTATTTTGGACAGTCACCCTCAATTCAAGCTCATATAACTCCAGACCCATATCATTTAGGATTAATATTATTTTTTATAATTTATTTTTTTCTGATGAAAGAAGAGAGTCTAATTTTTTTCACGCTGCATTGAATGTAGGCAGCCGACTTTTTTATCCTCTATTCCCCGCCCCCAGTCTGCGGTTAAAGCAAAAAACAAAAATGAAATGGTGAGAAAATGGATAGAAAACAGTGAAATATGGACTCGTTTCAACTTTATTGATAGTTCAAAGGCAGAGTGTAGACTCCAAGGTTAATATATCCCATCAATCAGGCTCCACAAAAAACCCGCACAAGCCATCTGTACAATTTGAAGAGAACATACAAGCAAGGGAACCAGCTATTAATGAAGTTTCTAGTGTGTCTGCCTGCATCTGTTGCTGCTGTAATATCACAACTTCTAAGATGTACAACCCAGACACTATGCAAAAAGCTATCCCACCTGTCAACCTGTACGTTTTTGCCCTACAAAGTATGATTATTATGCATTTAAAGACGTGTACGACGTACAAGAAAATCTGTACGGAATTTGCCAATTATGGGCACCATCCGGTATACACCGACTATCACGAAACGGCAAATCAATCAAGTCAATCGAGTTCGCCGCGGTAGCCTCTATCTCGGTATCATTTCTTTCATTGCAAACGAAGCGAGCAGTTTGATGCTACTGCGCGCATGCGTCTGACGCCTGGGGATTTCGCATTGCATTATTCCGATCACACGTGACCAAAGCGAAAGCAGAGCAGTAGGCCTACCTTACAACATAGTTTTGAATTTTCTTTGTCGCAATGGCCGAACCGGAATTAAAACGCCGCAAGTTAAATGGAAGAGGCAAGCATCACAAAGAGCGAGAGCAAATGTCAGGACGATACGGAGAATTGATACAAGCTTCGAAGAAAGGTGTGGAATATACGTATTGTGTTGCTTGCAAAAAAGACGTGAAAGTAGCTGCCTCCGGTTTCTATGATTTAATGACGCATTTTGATACAAAGAGTCACGCCAAAAACGTGGAAGTCTGGAAAACATATCGATTTGACACGTTAAAGTACATAAATAAACACATTTGAAAAAAAAATATGGTGTAAGATTATTTTGTATTTTGTAAGGGAAAATACGACAGTTTGTAAGGGCATGGAGCCGTGGAGGTTGGCAGGTATGATATCCATTCCATCAAGCCATCAACGACCATCACAAAGGTAAATAAAATGACTTTATTTTACAATACAGTTTATTTCTTTAATTACAATGCCATAGCACATTTATTATACATAAAATAAGGTACATTGTGTGTAGTTTTAAGGCTTATTTAGTTGAAAATTATGTTTCACGGATTATTCTCATTCAATGGTTTCCTATGGGAAATTAATGTTTGGAATACACACTTTTCGCCTTACACACATTTTCTGGGAACCAGTTAAGTTCGTAAGCCAAGGTATCACTGTATTCTGTGGGTCCTGGAATTCTAGTGACAATGACAAAAACCCTGGAACTGGAGCGGACACATTTTTGCACATTGACTGGCAGTGAATGATTAACAACACCAAAAAAAGCAGTAACATCAACACCTATCTTCCGGGGCAGGAGTGGACACAAAGGTGTAGTTTGCTGAATCTGGCAGCTTCAGAATGATCAAATGACATTGACTCAATGAGGTTAAAAAAGACCATTAAAAAAAAAACAGTAACATATCCCATCTTCTGGCGCCTTAGTACACTTTTTGTAAAAAGTGCACCTGTTTCTGATCAATCCATTGCCGTGCGTGGTGGTATTGTTTTCTTTGTGTCCTCCCTGTGTGTGTATGTCTGGCAGCATTCTGCACACAATAATTTGATTAGGACCCATGATGGATGCATAACCACATGTTATGTTGCTATTAAAGTATAATATGGTGTGCAATTTTTATTGTATTTTTCAGTTCATATGTGTTTTCCAAGCTAAGCAGTTGCTATTAATAAAGTCAAACAAGCAAAATTAATGAAATCCTAAAAAAAAATAAGCAAATGGTTTGTGAACAGTAATCTCAGCATGTTCCAATTAGAACACTTCGCGGCCAAATTGTAAACCCATCCCATAAACCGAGGTGGATACAATGTGCAAGGTACAAAAGAAGCATGTGGCTTTGGGGGAGTCAAAATATTTTTTTTCTAAGTTGACGTGAAGGATTAACAGCCTAAATCAAGGGAAGGGGAAAAGCTAAAAATGTTGTCCAATGGTCAGAAAGTAAAGCACAAGAGGATGACAAGGCATAACGCTACACTGAACTTTTGATCACTCGGCCACACTGAGCTGAGTTAACAAGCAGGGGCCCGATCTGTCCGTCTCTATCGCATACACACACAAACACACCCACAGACACGCACACCCACACCCACGCACGCACACACGCACACACATTCACACACACGTTACGAGCTCACATACAAATATGAAAATGGCCGACTTATTTCAACCTCCACATCAATAGCTTTGCTCTTGTCTGTGTCCATTTTTCACGCCATAAGAAAAAAAATCATCGTTAATCTCTTGTCCACTGACACCTGGAACAAGTTATCACAACTGTGACTGAAGAAAAAGAAGCGGCAGTGCCTTTTATAAGTTTTGGTTCTTTTCAGACTACACACAATGGAGCAGACTAAAACTGTACATATGGGACTAAATCATGAATACATTCAGTAAAGTGTTTTAAATATTATTTTAAAGTTACATCATTGTTTCTGGAGCTTTTTTCCCTGAAATGCACACTTCTCACGAGAATGCTGGTTATTTGTAACCTGACAATTTATGGTGACTGTATTTTTACTTTAGGTAATACATGATTGAAAAACTGTGTGTTTGATCTTCAGCTTGTGAATTACATACTAAGTGCCATGTTATTCATAGTACTCCAAAGCAGCATTTTTATAGGATAGTTTAGAGTAAGACCTTCAGTGTGTCATCTGCCAATGTTTTCCATTTTGGCTATGAGCAACAAATAATTGTGCTCCACTAAGTCTGCTCAGCCACAGATATGAAATGTCGATTTCTTGTAATGGAATTTGGTGGTTGATATTCAGCATTATTTTCAAAGTGTAATTCTAAATATTGAATGAGACACCTCTTAATACATTCCCTAGACATATAAAACATCTCAAACATTTAAGTGCAATAAGAATAAAAAAGACAAAACAGTCTTTAAAGTGTGATGACTTTCCACATTGGCATATGCTAATAAAGCTGCCAGTGTGTGGTATCTCCACTAGACTGCATCTATTTACATAAAAACAATTAATCAACGAAGTCCGTAAATTTAAAATGGCATCTCTTTAAATGAAATACTTTTGAGGCGGTGACTAGTCCCACCTTTATGTTGAGTCCTCTTTTCCTGATTTTTCTGGTATCAGTTCCTGTGGAGAGCACCAACAGGGACAACAGCAACACCAGAGATCCCAGCATGGTGCACATAAGAGTATCTTGCACTTTGAATTCCAACCGTGTCCTCAGAGGTGCTCCTTCTTCCTCAGTTTTCTGTTAAGTTTGGCCACCGAGCAAACCAGAGCTCGTCTCTGAGCTTTTGCAGCTGAGGCAGGCAAAGAGACTGTGGTGCTCATGTGAAGCCAAGATTACACAAGCACTATCCAACAGGACCTGCCTTTTTATTCGCTTGAGGAAAAGTGCAAGTCAGCAATAGACAGACGGAAAGGGAATAGTTGAGAGGGGACGAGGGGGAGAGGTAAGACAGGGGAGAAATGTATGAGGGACCAGAGAGGAATGGCAGCTGTCTGTGCATCAGAGTTGTCTGCTGGCACACTGTCCCCACGTCTTTGTGGGAGTGGTGTGTTCAGAGAGAGAGACTTCCCCCTTGCCCTCCCGTTTCATCAGCTTCCCCATCTGGGGATCCTAATGTAAATTTTTAAGTCGGAAAGATGTGAAAAGTATTTCATAGTTTACAGTATAGATTTATGAATTGCTGGTGAGCTTTGTTGACTCCCCTTTGGCTGACGCTGGTGTCTGCATCTCCGATAGAGGATGATTTATGAGAATGTAGCTGGGAAAGCCGCACAGGAGTTTTCATTTGTTCAACTAGGTGACCGAGAATGAATCCGTTATGCAATGAGGAAATTTACAATTTTTTTACATTGTCTTCTTACCATCTGCTTCCGGTGTCTTTTGCACAAATGTATGTTAAACACTCCGACCCTTCCACCCCTCCCTTTGTTCCATTCCCAGGGTCAAGCCGTGAAGGGGAGAAAGAATTCTAAGCTTGCACGAATCTCGGCCATTATTAGTTTTACAGCAACAAGCCTCGTGTCATTGGGAGGCCCCAGCTACAGTGCAGAAAGGGCAGCTAAATACCACGACAATGAATGGGCGAAAGAGTGACAAGCAAACATGGAGTGAGTGGGAACAGCGCACTGGTATTATGTGTCTCTGGTCAAACATACTGCATGTGGGTCTCACCAGACTTTTTAACTTTCACCCGGGTAGCTTGAGAATAAAGAGAACAAAACAACTGCGAAATAAGAAATCAAATTCAGTGCTGACTGCATTTAGAGCAGATATGGGACAGTTTTCTTTATTTACAAAAAATAAATGACAGTGGTGAACCCAGTTCAAAAAATAAATGACAGTGGTGAACCCAGTTCACCACCATTTCGAAACAGGGAGAAAACAAATTCTCCTGCCTTTTTGGCTCCTAATTAAAAAAAACTGCAGCACAAAAACAAGCATAAAAAAAACCACTTAAAACTACTCCGGGTGGAGGAATTGAACTCCAGTCTTCTGCCAGACAGACAGATACTTTGCACATTCTGAACAAAAAATACACTTCACTTCACATTAAACAGCCTTGCTCACCTAAAGCACCAATGTTTTCAGGCAGGTTGACAACCCTGCGAAACAGAGGACAAGGAGGCATCTGTTTCCACAGTGTAGAGCAGGGGTGGCCAAGATATGGATTGGATTGGATTGTATATGCCTTTATTAGTCTCACAGTGGAGAAATTTACATTTCACAGCAGCAAAGTGATGAAAGGAATGAAAGTAGAAAAACGAAATACATGAGCTGCTGGAAAGGCAGCCACTCTCGCGGCACCGTCTTGAAGTCAAAATAACAAAAAAAACAAAAAAAAAAAAACAACTAAAAACAAATAAATAATATGACAGCATAGAGACAATATGACAAAACAAAGACAGAGAGACATTCATTCTTCAGGACTTGCTGTACCCTCTTTGTGATGACATGAAGCAGTTCTAGATGAAAGAGGAGAGGATTAAAGCGTCTTTCCACCAGTGGATCAGGGACATCATGGTGGAATGTGCACGTCGACTACAAGCTAAATGTTGAAAGCAAACACGCAGCTGTAGCATCCATTGACGAAAAGAGATTGTCTCACATCTCCTGTTCCACATAAATCCGCTTCAATTCCAAGCCGCGACAGTTCCACATACGCATCGGCGCTCTGCGCTGACGCTCCTTTCTTCTTATCGCGGGTTCCTTAAGCCATGCATCCAGCCAGCCGCAGACTGTCCAACAGCACAGACCTTTCCGCTAAACAAAGCGGGGCTGTGAAGATGCTGCCCATTACAGGCGCAAAAAAGCACAATGGCCCCTTTGGTGTCCAGCGATGGCAGTCGAATGGCTCCGACATTCCTCCCATTCAAAAACAGTACTGGCATATTCATGCTGCCGAAAAGGCGCAACCGCTCAGCACAGTCTCCTCCTTGATGAATGTCGTGGTCAAAAATGCTGAAAAACAATCTGTATCCGTTCCACACGATGCACCTTCGAATGCCCAGATGTAATGCAAACGTATGCACACAACAATTCCCTGTCCAACGATCTAAATCGGTCCGACACGAAACACTAACCGAAGCAGGCGTTCCTTGTTTAAATAAACATTTTCAATATATATCATTTGTAAACCAATAGAAATACGCGAATGTAACCAAAATATGAAATAAGATACAACCTGTCACATACTCCCCCTCAAAATAGATGTTGTCCCCAACATATATACTAGTAAATACATAAATGCGCTGGACGACATGCCCAAAACAATCACGCACGGTACTATGAACTGCATCCAAATATGAACTATAATAATGAACAGTTTACAGACTGGAACTCTTTTCATACATTCTGTTTACATTATAACAATCAACAGTTCACAGACTGGAACTCTTTTCATACATTCCGTTTTAATTATACACATCAGGGCTCATCGGGTCTTCTTGTTTCCATCTCACTGTGCTATCAAACAGAAGTGTCGATTAACCATCTCTGTAGTACTCCGTGGCATAATAGGGTTGTGCACCATACATCCAAGGCATTGTCTGTTCACCATAACATGGTTCCGTCCCTATATTGTAACAAGATGGCGTACCAAGGCTATCATACGTGAATACCTTGGGTCTCCTGTGTTCTCGTCGTGGCCGTTGATTTCCCCCAATATCAGGATTACTGGGGGGTGGCTGGGGAAAAGGGGGACACACCGTCACAGGTGGATCATTTTCCGGACCAATGTTGCCCTCCTGAGGTTGGTCAACTTCCGCAGCTCCCGGCTCTGTCCCCGGCAGTTCATTCCCCAGTTGATTGTCATCATGGTGGGTTGTCTCCACGAAGCTCATGTCCCGCAGTTCTGGTGAGTCTAGTCGGGTGCTCTGGCGATGCAACACTGGATAATACTCATCCTCCTCATCGTCCTCTTCCGGATCCATTTCCGGCATCTTGTTCGGTCGTTGCCGAGTGGACTTTTCCTTGGACTGGGGCTGTAGTGAAGTCTCTAATGGCAAATGATCACATGGCAGCAAGACATTGCGGTGGAGTATTCTAGATCTGCCCTTTCAGGTTTCAGCTCATAAACTGGAATGTCTTTGGTTACTTGACGAACCACTGTATGAACAACATCCTCCCAGTGGTTTCTCAGTTTGCCTGAACCTCCGCGTGGGGTTAAGTTTCGAACTAGAACACGATCACCGGGCAACAGGGTAGAATACTTTAGTTTACTGTCATATAGTCTCTTACTCCTGGCAGCAGCTTTGTTGTTATTTTCTTGCGTGATCACATACGTTTCCTCCATGCCCTGTTTCCACTTCTTCACATAGTCCTTCTAGTTGGTGTCACCCTGGTTAGAGTTTGGATTCAAACTAAACAACATATCAACTGGTAAAGGTGGTGAATGTCCATAAAGTAAGTAAAAAGGTGAAAAACCTGTCACCTCACTTTTGGTACAGTTGTAAGCATAAACGAGTTTGTTTAGTGAGTCTTTCCAGTTACTCTTTTGTTTCTCTGTCAGTGTCTTTAACATCTGGATCAGTGTTCGATTAAATCGTTCAACCTGTCCATTTCCCTGTGGGTGGTAGGGGGTTGTCCTTGAACCCGCAACCCCACAATATTCCTTCAGTTGAGCAAAAAGTTGATTTTATAATTCACCACCCTGATCATGGTGAATTCGAAGGGGGAACCCAAACTTTAAAGCATAGTCATTAAAGATTTTGTTTGACGCTGTCTCAGTACATAGTCCTCTATTTCTTTTTGCATAAAGGGCCAGTAAAAATGATCCCTTACAAGGGAAAGAGTCCTTTCTACACCATGGTGGCCCATTTCATCATGCAGCTCTTTTAACACTGTCATCTTGTGTTTTTCAGGAAGCAGTAGTTGGGTTCTGTTTGCCGTTTTTCTGTACAAAACACCTCTGTCATTAAAGTGTAGCTTGTCCCATTCCCTCACAAGACAAACAACTTGAGGACAATGCTTTCTTAGTTCAGTACCTAGCGGTTTCGTCTCTGCCAGTTTGTATCTAATAATATGTCCTATAATGGGGTCAGTCTCTTGATCTAGCTTGATCTGTCCAACAGTCAATGGGGCGATCGGTGTGTTTAGTGACACCTCGGCACACGTAGCTGAGATTCCCATAGACCAAGCTGCACTAGACTCGTTCTGTTGGGCCACTGCTTGTACGGCAGCACTCACAGCATCTTATGACATTTCTTTTGTACATCCTTCCATATATGTTACCATATCAAGGGGCATCCTAGATAAACTGTCTGCATCAACATTTTCCTTACCAGGACGATATTTAACAGTAAAATTAAAATCAGAAAGTTCTGCGACCCACCTGCACCCAGTTGCATTTAACTTAGCAGTCGACAGTACATAGGTGAGTGGATTATTGTCACTAAACACAGTGAAGAATGGTGCATAGTACAAATAATCACGAAACTTGTCTGTGATCGCCCACTTAAGCGCCAAAAATTCCAACTTGCCCGAGTGTAAGTTATAATTCTTCTCAGCTGCAGTTAAAGTCCGAGAGCCATAGGCTATCACGCGAAGTTTGCCATTTTGTCTTTGGTACAACACAGCACCTAAACCCCGGTTGGAGGCATCTGTATGCAAAATGAAAGGATCCGCGAAGTCAGGAAAACCTAAGACTGGTGGTTGAACTAAACAGTCTATTAGCTGCTCTAACACTGACTGATGTTCATCACTCCACTCAATACGTGTGTTGGAAGACACACTGTTATGTCTCACTTTCCATTTTTCCCTTTGGTGCTGCTGAGTCTCAACATTCAGAGGGGCTTTAAGCAATACATACAAGGGACTAGCAATACAAGAGAAATCTTTGATGTATTGCCTATAATAGTTTAATAGTCCCAAAATGGCTCGAAGCTCACCGACAGTGCCCGGCTGCTTGTTTTTCAGGGCACGCACTGCTGCTGTATCTGCCGGGTCCATTCTGCTCCCCTCAGCAGAGACAATCCTGCCGAGGTACCTCACTTCCGGCTTGAAGAGGTCACAGTTTCGGGATTTGAGTTTTATTCCATTTTCCCTGAGACATCGCAACACTCGCCTGACGTCCTCAATGTAGTTGTCAAATGTCCCGCTGAAAACAAGAATGTCATCAAGATAGGGGACACATATTTCGTCCCGTAACCCCTCCAGACATTGTTCCATACACCGCTGGAACGCTGCTGGTGCATTCATGAGACCAAAAGGGATTCGAATCCATTCATAAAGGCCCCAAGGGGTCACGAAGGCGGTCAAGTGTCGGCTCCCTTTGGACATGAACCCCTGGTGGTATGCTTTACCTTGGTCCAACAGCGAGAAGATGGTGTTACCCCCAAGGCTGTCCACCACGTCCTGTACCCTTGGGATGGGGTGCCGGTCCGGGTGTGTTTTCCGATTCAGCTCTCTGTAGTCAATACATAAGCGCAGTGTACCATCTTTTTTTCTGACACAGACGACAGGGGATGAGTAGGAGGAAGTGAACTTTTCCACCTACCCCTGCGCTATCAAGTCCTGTAAATAGTCTTTCACCTCTCTGTACAGTGGCTTTGGGACAGACATATATGTCTTTGAAACTGGCTCAGTGTCTTTTAACAAAATGTCCATTTGTAGGTTTTCCACACACCCTATGTCGTCGTCCGATTTTGAAAATGATGCCGATTCCTCTCTCAACATCTGCTGAACGGTCTTTCTTTTATCTTCGTCCAGGTGAGAAAGGTCAATTGGGGGGTCCCACTGCTCACTGAGAGGGATGGTGGGATCCTGGACATGGACCTCATTCACAACCGCTGAAGGAAGGTCTCTTCTAAATATTTTAGCTCGGTAGACAGACCCTACTGACTGCACTGTACCAATAATAGTCTTTACTGGAAACCTAATGTCATGGTTAGTAGGGTTCTAGACACTAACAACTATCCTAGGGATATAACCTGCCTTTACTGAGACCAACGAGTCACAAAACTCGAGGCCATCTGGCCACTGTGGGTTTTCACTTGGCTCAAAAACCAATGTAACATCTTCCTTCAAGGGCTTAGCCTGTACTTTGCATGGAATATAGTGAATCTCTCATTTGTTGTTTTTACTCAGTACTCATGCGCTTGTCCCACACTAACTGCTTTTATGAAAGTGGAAGCTTTATTGCGGTTAAGGTGGGGAAAAGCTAGTCATTTGTACTTTATGTTCTTTTCCATTTAACTTCACCATTTTTGGATTTTTCTTTCAAAATCGCTGAATTTACCGTTCAAATATTAAGTGGAGACAAGCGGTGAGGCAAGCCTCACCATGGATTGCGCAATGACTATGCTAACTGTGCTGGCTTGCTCTGCAGTGAGACCGCATTGCTGTCCCTCTGCATATCGCGATTAAAGTGTTCAAACACTTTTAGTATATGAACTAAATTTCTACACTTTAGCTGTTGTATATAATGTACAGCAACTGTACATTATAAACCAGTCATGGGCAAACTACGGCCCGCGGGCCACATACGGCTTTTTAATCCGGCCCGCCGAATTTGTCCAAATAGTAGTAAAAACAGTGCCTGAAAGTCTGAAAAAGTTAGCAGACAACACAGCAGACAACTCTGAAAAGTTGCCTGCCCGGCATAAAGACGAGAAATGCAAAAAAAAAAAACAACAACAACAACATTGTCACAAAGTATATAGTTTTGTTTTTTTTAATTAAGGCTGTACCTACCACAAATGCTACCTTGCTTAATTTACGGTAAATATCTGTGGCTGAAGATTTTGCTCCAGTCCTTTGCTGCTGTGAAATGTAAATTTCTCCACTGCGAGACTAATAAAGGCAAATCCAATCCAATCCAAATTGGGTTGTAGTGTTCTTACTGTGCTATGAGGTTTGCACACACTACATTTAAAGGACAACCGACATCACTTTTTGGTTTCCTAACTGACATCAGAAAAATGTTTTAAAGCATCTAAAATACCCAAAACACGCAGTATGATATTTTTAGTCAAATGAAAAACACCAATAAAAATTACTTAAAGTGTACTGAAACTACAAAAAATCGAAACCGGAAGTGGCCAGTTTCAGAAGGTCCCGCCCCATTGTTCGTGGTGTCACGCCAAGACATCTTGCCTTGCTCGAGAATCAAAACAATGGCTTCAGATTCAGAGAATATGCTTTCTTGTTACTCATCCAGTTATGAATATGATTCAAATAGTTCTGAAGAGGAAAGCATACATGTTTGCAATCGATTAAAGAATTTATCCCGTGTCATTTTGAGGCATACGGTGGGGGGATGTCGCACCCAAAAAAGGCTGAAGATGGTGACAAAGCTCCGTGTGGAAATTGCTCAACATTTTTGTCAAAACACACAATGATTCACCATCGCGTTATTTGTGTTTTCCTTCTAATTTCGCCATCAACACGGATCAACACGAAGTTTTCACACCAAACAAAACATCTGTGTAAGCTCTCAGTCGTACAGGAGTGGTCCATCGATGCAATCAGCCGTCATCTGTACTTTTTTTTTTTTTTTTGAAGGTGTCGGACGTTTTGCTTATCCAAGATGCTTCTTCAGCGAACTAAAGTCTTACTGGTAGTATCGGCCCTATATATATATATCCCTAATGATAGGTCCCTACTCTCAGGTTGGGGGGAGCAGAGGACCACTCCCTGCAGCCCCACCGATTGTGGCCACAGGGAGTTGTCCGGCCTGCTTAGGCAACATAGGTTAGGCAACATTCGTAATGCTGATGAGGGGATACCGGAGGGAGTGGGGCAATCAGGCCATTCGTTAGTCAGGAATGTAGGAACAATCGGTGGGGCCGCAGGGAGTGGTCCTCTGCTCACCCCCCTGAGAGTAGGGACCTACCATAGCAGTGTCCGGCGCCGCTATGTCTGCACATCATATTTTTTTACAGAGATGTGTGGGAAACCTTTGTGCTTGGTGTGTTTTCAACCAGTTTCTGTATTTTGGTTATTTATAGCATGTATGGTATAATTTTAATGGTCCGTCCCACTTGACATCTACCGTGGCCATATGTGGCCCATGAGGTGAAATGAGTTTAACACCCCTCATATAGTCTCGTTATATCAATATCGTTTATATTGATAATACTGCTTATTACGACACTATTTTCATTTCCCGTGCACATTTCTAGTCTTTTTATGTATAATTAGTTCCGTTTAGTACAATTCATGGTTTTTACATTAATCCGGTTACTACAATGCTCTTTTTCATCTCCCGCCGGCCATTTTGCTATGTTTATATCGATACAAAAGATAGTTAAGGTGAATCGATATTTGCTTAGGGGTTTCTACACAGTACCACCATTATCGAAATCTGTATCGGTCGCGCCGTTGGTCGACTTGGTCACGCGACTTGGTCAACGTGTCTTGCAGTGGAGCAGACGCTATATTGCTACCGTCTTCAACCATAGCAAAACGAAAGAATTGTGACCTCGGAAGGAAATACAAGGCAATCGTGGCTGTTGAGGAGAATCTAACACGAAATTAAAGCCAAGTATGCCTCAGAAGATTCCCACAATGACGAGGATGACGAGGATGAAGAACCAACAAAGACACAAGCGTTGCAAGGTGTTACGGACGTACAATCTTACTTAGAATCCAGAGAAAATGCATCAGTTTTTTAGAAATGTTAAACAAGATTGAATCGTTTGTGTTAAAAGGTGAAAATGGGAAGCAGAACAAGATTGAAGATTTTTTTTAAATTGCATAATAAGATGTAAGCGTTGCAGTTTCCTTGTTGCAGTGTTATGTACATGTACACTGTATTGTACTGTATATGAATGCAATCGTTTTTTGCAACAATGTTTATTGTTTTGTCTGCTGAAGCGTGATGATTTTGAAAATTACTGTACATGCCATACTGTATTAAAGATCCACCAGTCACGTAACCGGCTTCCATGTTTCTGTCACAATAAAAACAATCGTCCCTCAGCATGGGAAATGAGGTGAACAGTCGCTGCTATAGCTGGTCGGTCTTTTTAATAACAAAACGTAGCAGTTATCCCAAACAGATACAAACAGGAGCTGCTGTTACGCCACAGCTCAGCCATTCTATTTAGACACTCTCTCGTTGTCGGGTCCTCCCAAACCCCAGTCACGTGATCAGCTTCCGTGTTTATCCTGTTGACGCGAGCACAATAAAAAACGGCGTAGCAGAGGTTATATACACTACTGTTGTTCAACACCAATTTCAACCATGGGGAAACGTAAGAATTATGATATCCGATCAACATACAAGGCAATTGTGGCTGTGGAGGACAATCCAACAAGCAAATCCTTCATCGCGAAAGAGTTTGACGTGACATGCAGCAGAATACTTCATCAGCGTAAGTAATGTAAACATTGCAGTTTTGGTTTTTCATTCATGTATTTAATTGTGTTGCATTCAGATATCTTTATCGCTTGCAACATTCACTGTTTCTAATATGTTTGTACATGCTGGCGTCCGTGGTTTCGTGTGAATAGAACAACGTGAGGATTTTTTTTTGTATTGGTTGCATTTTTGAAAGGAAATAGTCATTTCAAGTTTCAAGTCAAGTTTATTTTTCACTTCACTACTGTACAAAAAGCATGCGAGATACGCAATCCATGAACCCATGATAAATTTACATGCCATATCAAAGATCCTCCATTTATGTATTGCCCCCCCCCCTTTTTTTTAATGCAGTTCGGGGCAGGACGGATATATCGACAGTACGGTTATATCGAAATTTTTTCTGACTCCCGAGAATATCGATATAACGACTTTACTGTATATGATATATACTGAATATATATAGAAACAAAATCCGAACAAATTCGGGAATGGCGCTCGACGTCACATTTTCAATTCGTAAATGGCAGTGAATGAGTTAAAATCTTTCACAATTCGAGGGAAATTCACAGCAATAAGGAGTCACTTATGTGTCACCGTTTTGTTTTATATGATCGAAAATAGAGACCCAGAAAGTTATTCCGTAGAAGTTTAATGCATTTGTATATTTTACCCAGCTCAGGAATTTACGTTTGACAGAGGTTAGTAGGTGGAAGCTCAGATTCCTCCATCTCTCGGTGTATTTCTTCCCATGACCTTCCCACTTCAGGTCACTGCTCCACCTGGCGTTGGGATGCGGGTTATTACAGGTTCAAATGAATGCAATCATTTAATCAAACATCAATTGCTTACCAATCTTTGGCGAGTCGGATTTCAAAACACCAAAAAAATATTACTCCCCGCTGGGGAATGGAACCCCGGTGTTCCGCATGACAGGCGGAGATACTGTGCACTATACTAACGAGGAGTTGTTTTCCCTTGTTCAAGGTTCAACACCTATTGGTAAAGATGATCTCTGTCCACTCTATTGTCTACTATACTAACTCCTCGTTAGTATAGTGGACAATAGAGAGCGGACAGAGATCACCTTTGCCAATAGGTGTTGAACCTTGAACAAATGATTTTCTGTTTCCACATGTGGTTGTGAAATATAAAATGCATTGACTTGAGGAATTTCACAAACAGAATAATATGCCAAATAGCCCTGCAACCAATAATAAAAGTAATTCGGTGGATTGGCCCTCGCCCTCCAAAAAGAGGATTTCCTGACATGTTTTCCGTATCACGATCGCCTCAGACGCGATGCGAAATATCAGATACATTGGTTTGAGGAATTTCACTCCACCAAAAAATAAAAAATAAATCCGTTTTCATTTGGGATTGAAAAAAAAATGCAGAAACTTCAGGTCATTAAATGTGCATGGAGACATTCACACATACTCGGAGGGCTACTTTAAATGCATGATTCACATGTGAAGTTACATTCAACTTCCTCTGCACACATATTCGCCCTGTCTCAGTCTTGCTTTTAGAAAAAATGCACAAATTGGCTGTATCGTTGCATAACCCGCAGGGTTGAAAGCTTGTGACAAAAGTCGAGGTTTATAGGCTATATAGAAATGACGGTAATAGACAAACAGATGTATTTTAGATTATACCCGGGAGAGGCCACGCCATGTCGAGGAATCAGACCCCGGTCTTCCGCATGACAGGCGGAGATACTGTCCACTATACTAACGAGGAGTGGGCAAATAATTTTCTGTTTCCATATCATGGTGCGAAATATAAAACTCATTGGTTTGAGGAATTTCGGACCACAAACATAATTACTTTCGTATTGATAAAGAGAATACCGAACCATTATGTCACATTTGCTGCAATTCACAAAACGAAACATAACAACAACACACGAAATATCAGATACATTGGTTTGAAGCATTTCAGTACGCAAATAAAACAGTTTTCATTTGGGATTTTGCTGAAACCTCGGCTCGTGCTGAAACCTCAGGTCATTAAGTTGTTCATGCAGACAGATATGGGTGGTGGTGATCACCTGTGCTTCAGACATGACAGGACCCTGTGAAATTCACAAAACATTCCTCCCCGTCAGGGAACGGAAACCCGGTCTTCAGCGCGACAGGCGGAGGTACTGTCCACTATACTAACAAGGAGTGTGAGTGGTTGCAGCAGCCAAACGTAAGTCAATCGCTAATGCTCATAGGTTATGAACTGTGGTCAAAGGATTTCCTGTTTCCATATCATGTTACTAAATGTGAGGTGTGCTGTTGGTGAGACGGATTAATTCAAGGTGGAGGTTGCACTCCACCAGGGGTCAGCCCTGAGCCCCTTCTTATTCGCTATGGTGATGGACAGGCTGACAGACGATGTTAGACAAGGATCTCCTCGGGCATTGATATTTGTAGATGACATTGTGGTCTGTAGCGAGAGCAGGGAACAGGTGGGCGAGAAACTAAAGAGGTGGAGGTATGCCCTGGAAAGGAGAGGAATGAAGATCAGTCGCAGCAAGATGGAATATATGTGTGTGAATGAGATGGATCCAAGTACAAGAGTGATGCTACAGGGAGAAGAGATAAAAAAGGTAGAGGATTTTAAATAACTGGGGTCAACTGTCCAGAGAATGGATATTGTGAAAAAGAGGTGAAGAAGCGTGTCAGGCAGGCTAGAACGGCTGGAGAAAAATGTCAATGTGTGTGTGATAGAAGGGTTTCAGCTAGGATGAAAAGAAAGGTGTATAAAACGGTGCAGATCAGCCATGATGTATGGACCAGAGACAGTGCCACTGCAGAAAAGACAGGAAGCAGAGCTGGAGGTAGCAGAGATGATGTTGAGGTTTTCTTTGGTAGTGAGCAGGATGTGGTCAAAGAGGACATGAAGGTAGCTGGTGTGAGAGAAGAGGATGCACAAAACCGGATTAGATGGACACTGATTCGCTGTGGCGACCCCTGAAGGGAAAAGCCGAAAGGAAAAGAAGATATCATGTTACTAAATATAATTGGTACACGAACAGAATTATTTTTGTATTGATTAAGAGAATGCCAAACATTGATTCCTTCATTTATTCATTAATTGATTCATTTATTTATGTATTTCTGTTTGTATTTATTTATTTATTCATTCATCTACCTACTGAAGAACATTGAATGAAACACAAATAATCCATGTGGACAAGGATGACTGAATTAAATTAATGAACACTACCGAGCAGTACGGATTCACTGTCTCGTTTCAGGACAACTTTTGGAAGTGTTGCATGAAAATGAAATAAAAAAGCAAATTCTAAGCAAAAAGCTTGAGTAGTGAGCTTTTGCAGGCAGGGTTATGCATATTAGGTTGTTACAGTCTACAGCACAGTGAGACCTCAACTTACGAACTTAATTGGTTCCCAGACAGAGTGTGTAAGGCGAAAAGTGTGTATCTAAAAAAAAAATCCCATAGGAAACCATTAAAATGCTAATAATCCGTTCCTGGGTTTCCATAAAATATAGTTTTTAACTAAATAAGCCTTAAAACTACACACAACATACATTATTCTATGTATAATAAATGTGCTATTGTATTGTAATGAAAGACATACACTGCATTGTATAATAAAGTCACAAAGAGAGGCACATTACATCTCATCTCATCTCATTTTCCGTACCGCTTATTCCTCATTAGGGTCGCGGGGGTTGCTGGAGCCTATCTCAGCTGTCTTCGGGCACAAGGCGGAGGACACCCTGAATTGGTTGCCAGCCAATCGCAGGGCACACAAAGACATACAACAGTCACTCTCACACCTAGGGACAATTTGGAGTGGTCAATCTGCCTGCCATGCATGTTTTTGGAGTGTGGGAGGAAACTGGAGGACCCGGAGAAAACCCACGCGGGTCCGGGGAGAACATGCAAACTCCACACAGGGAGGCCGGACCGGGACGCGAACCGGAAACCTCTGCACTGTGAAGTCGGTGTGCTAACCACTCGACTACTGGGCCGCCCTAGGCGCATTACATGAGGACTGTAATTAAAGAAATAAACTGTGCTGTAAAATAACGTTTTATTTACCTTTTTGATGGTCGTTGATGGCTTATGGAAGGACAGTCACCTTCCATAAGGACTGTTGGTAACTTAACCTCTGGTGTGGCTTTTCTTCTTTTTTCTTTGGAGACTCTTCATCATTTTTGCTGATTAAAAACCTCTTATTTGACACCTGTTGCTTTCTGACTTGTAAGGTCTTACGAAGCTGAGGCATTACATTATCGTTCATCATGTTGATGATTGTCATAGCCAGTCTTTTCTGGATGGAACTGTTCGGTAAAAGCCTGTACATCATTCCACTTTGCCAACATTGCCTTCTCCTCCTCGCCCTCAGATGTTCTCGAACCATCCGTTACTGGCTTTAAAATCCTCAATAAGCGCCGAACTTCCAGGTTGGCGCATGGTGATATCGACGTGAATTAGCCGTGCTTTCTCGCATAAAATAGCTTCACTCACACTCTCGCCGGATAGCTGCTTTTCGTGAATCCAAGTTAACAGAAGTTTTTCAACTTCTTTGATTGCCCGAGACCGTCGCTTTGAGAGCACGGAAACACCTTTTGAAACAGACGCACCTTTGATGACTTTTCTGTTCCGGAGAATGGGAGCAATGGTTGACTTAGCATAGCCGTGCTAGGCCACTAAATCACACAAACGCACACCTCGTTCGTGTTTTTCAATTATCACCTTCTTCTCAGCGACTGTGATTTTATTTTGTGTCTTCTTGGGCTGAACACGAGCCTGTGGTGGTTTTTTTTTCCGGTTCCATCATAGTAAAATTATCAGCAAAAAGCTTAAGTAGGCGATCGACGTGTGCATTCAATGAGAGGGGGTGTGCAAAGTAGCGCCGGCTGAAGCGCTATTCGGTCGTGTGCTTCCGCCCAAGATCACTCCGCCAGCCGTGGTGGGTGTGTATTATGTAAATAGTGCTTATTATAAGGTTTAATTTTTCATAAATTTGACGTTTTTAAGACGAAAAGTTTGTAAAATAAGGTGTTTGTAAGTTGAGGTTTCACTGTACACCAATTGAACAAAAATCCTGGTCGTAGGGCTAATCATTCCTTGTTAAAATCATGTTTGTCTGGTCTCTTCTAATCAGTGATGTGACTGACTTCCCCTTTTAATGACTGTCACCCCCCCCCCCTGCTTTCTTTCTTCATGCTTTGAATTTCCACACCCACTATCCGTAGAAAAGCCTACATCTTAGGAGACCCATTGGTTCGAAGTTTCAGAGGATTCTCACCCAGTGTTGATTTCAGAAGATTCTCACCCACTTCCTCATTAACCCCCTAGCGACAATTTGAAACTATCGCACCAGTGAAAAAAAAAACTGGACACTTGTAAATATGGGTTGTTGCAATATATCTAAATGCATTTCTTGATTCTGCACTATGTACAGTCTTGTTTATAGAACGGTTTTGTGCACATCTACATTTGCACAGTATACAGTTGACATTTTTATTTTGTTATGCTTAGAATATCTTGTTTTCTATCCTTTCACTCCCACCCCAACCCTATCCCTCTTCAATTGCTGCTGTGGACTGCAAATTTCCCCATTGCGGGACGAATAAAGGTATTCTGATTCTGATTCTGATTCAGTGCAGTATTTCTTAACACAACTCTCAACAGCAAGGTCAGACAAAAAAAAAAGGTCATGCAAGTAAACAACTCTCTTCAGCTATTTCCGTGGTGCCTTTTGGGTCACGGATTACACTGGGGAGGGCAAAATAACCTGGAGAAGCTTTACCAAGATTTCAAAGCTTTGCTTCCATTTTTTGCTTTATTGCACGTGATACTGAGAGGGGTCAAAGAGGGGTCACATAAAGCTCACTTGGCCCGTGCACTCACTGTAAGTGAAAGCACATGCTTGAGATCCTACACATTCTAGCCCGGAGTGTGAAAAAACACACTTCGCTAAAAAACAATGACAATGTTTAAAAAAAAAGCACCCTGCTCCTTGCATTTGTTCACCAACCAGTCATAACCCTTGTCTGACTTCAATAAATTTAAATACAGCCCTAGTTACATTGTACCAAGCTATCACTGGCAAGATCCCATTGCAGTATGACGTGTGGAGGCAGCAAATCATCCCCAAGACACCAATTTCACTTGTCAAATACAGTAAAGGCTTGTTATATCGATATCGGATATATCGATAGTCCCGGTTATATCGATACTATTTCTATGCACGCACGGACAAAATTACATGCAAACAGGGTCGGATATATCGATAGTCCCGGTTATATCGATATTTTTTCGGACTCCCTTGAATATCGATATAACGAGACTTTACTGTATATGTCAAATTAAGAATAGCAATGCAAATTTGAGGATTTAGTCTTTTGGTTTCTGACAGGAAGTGTTTCAAAAAATACATTTCCACATAACTTTATACACAGTGAACACATTTTGGATTTTCAAGGCACGTTTTTTTAGGGGCAGGGGTGACTACAAATTCTACTGTTGACACATTTGTGGCATTCAATAGTACCGGAATGCATTCTGTATATTTTAGAACCCATTTTGTGTCATCTGTGAGTCAAATGTGCTAACCTTTTTATCACAGTGCTTCTCTTGCAATGAATGTTTAATCACATCTTCATACAACTTCTTAATATCCATGGAAATTATGTCTAATTTAATTTATTTGCGGCACATGTTTGCATACAATGTGTGGTACTCTAGGTTGAGGCAGCAGTTTATTCTGGAGGTCCCCTGTTTCAGGAAGCGCTGGGGCAGATTAGAAATGTCTGCTTTCCTCTCGAATAATGAAAGGCCTCCCTTTCCTGTTGGCCTTCAACCATTTCGTGTGTTTTAATGTTAAGATTCCTTACTTTTTGATTGCACAGTAGACAACAAATGGTCCCAAAGTCTTTGTGTCGATTGTGGTGTGTGTTTCTTGCACTATTGGTACTTACCGCTGAGAGGAAGAGTCAGAGATAGAAGCGTGGGTGCCACTATTTGTAAACTTCAGTTGATAATTTGTAATTGTAGATTTACTGAGGGTCACATGTTTATTCAGACAGCTGCATTTGTGTGAATCCGTGTGGACTTGGTGCCTCTTGTTTGTTCAGGACCATAAAAGTAAGTTTTCTCAAAGGTTAAACATACAAAACACGTTACAGAGGAATAAAATGTTTTTTTTCCCCAGTCGGCATTGTGAAGAGAATTCAATGAACCACTTCCAAACTACACTGTGTTGTTTTGCCTTATGGTCATTTAGGATGTTTCTGAAAGAGCTTCATTCTTTAGGATTTGTGGTTAGTTACATTATTAACAGATATTTTGTCAGTTTAATAGATGTCAAAATTGTTTGTTACATTTAATATTTCATTTGAATTTGTATTTCCACATGGCACAAACGATGCGGTTACAAATTTGCTTGATTAAAAATAATGTCTTGTCACAGCTGCCGATGCAACACTAGAGGTAATCCACTCGAGACCGGCCGAGATCCATTTTAGTTCTTGCAACATAGGATTGAGTTCTTGATTTATTCAAACTGTCCAATCTTTCATCAACGATCAAGTCAAAAGAATTGTCCCGGTGAAATTCACTAAATCAGTCTTTCCCGTCGAGGAATCAAAGCCCGGTCTTCCGCATGACAGGCGGAGATACTGTCCACTATACTAACAAGGAACACAACCTGTTGTTGCCATACAGCACCACAAACTACAATAAAGGTCATCCGGTGAGTTGGCCATGCAATGACAGGATGTGCATGTTTCCATATCACGTTCCCCTAACACGCGAAATATGAGATGCATTGGTTTGAAGATTTTCAGTACAGAAGAAACTGTTTTTATTTGGGACTGAAAGTGCTGAACCCTAAGGTTATTAAAATGTGCACGAAGACACAAATGACGTGGATATTATCTTTGCTCCAGACGCAAGAGGACCCCGTGAAAAGGTGTACTCTCAGATTGGACAGGCTCCATTTACCCACAACCCTAATATGGACAACGACATTGAACTACTTCATTGCCAGAATTTGCCTTTCTGAAAAAGAAGAACCGACGCTCTGAAGTGTTCGTCCTATTTTCAGAATGTGGAATCATATCTTTGAATACACCCATAACATTTTAAACAACTTTCAAGTTTCAATACTTATTGATACATTTTGGATTCATTTTATGGTCGCATGACATTCTTATTTACTATTTATTCATTTATTTCACATGGCTTTGCAATAAACACAAAGCTTTTATCAGAGAGCTTTTATCAGAGAACATGTTTTTCTTTCACTGCTCTCCCATGCAGCAAGATCACCCGCTATCTTACAATCAGTGTGTCACGTCTACCGTTTCAAAGCTCTGCCTGAATGTATTTCATTGTCCTTGTTGTGCGACCTCCTAACCTTTGTGCTTCATCTGGTGCACGAAGACAGACTTGGACAAGAGTCACATGAGGAAAAGAGTGTCGGTGAGTACTTTGTCGTGCAGACAATGACACCTGTTCTGCCCAGAATATACAATGTTTGGTTATCATACGATCTTCATTGACTGACAGAACGATAGATAAGAAGGCGGCAGAAGAGTGAGCCCAAAATAAGGCATGGGGGATTACACCATTCATTTGATCTAAACGCAGTAATGGCAGCGAGTTCCAATACATAATTAGTATGCTTTGACGCATCCTCAACATTGATCACCTCCACGTTCATCAACGCAGTGGGAATTCACAGTAAGAACTACGGTAAATAAGTTTGAAATAGTACATGTGTCTGAGGGACTATGTAATGTCATTAATAAGGCACCAGGCGGTGTTTGCAGCTCTAACACTTTAATTAGCACTTAACTCTGGTTGAAGTCAGTTTCAGCCTTGAGCAATGTGCAAAATTATGCTTTTTGACAAAGGAGGTGTGTAGCGGGGGAGTCATTTGCTTTGATCCAAAGGAGGAAAGAGTGGAGCTAAGAAATGAAATAAAAAGTTAAGAGTCACGTTTGTAATCCTACAGCAAAACAATTGACTTTGTGCTCATATACAAAAAAAAATTACTGTGCTAATGGGAAAGCGTGACAAATATTCTTTGACAATAAAGTGCATCAAATGAACAGTTTGTACTGTAGCTCTTTTGTCTTCAGAGGCAGTTTTCAGACACATGAAGTGGGAGGTCAACACCAACTCCATTCTGAGAAAGGCCAAACAGAGGATGTACTTCCTGAGGCTGCTAAAGAAGCATGGACTGCCACAGTACGTGCTACAACAATTCTACACGGCTGTCATCGAATCCATCTTGCGTTCTTCCATCACAGTTTGGTTCGGGGCCGCCACAAAAATGGACAAAATCCGACTTCAACGGACAGTTAGGACGGTGGAAAAAAATGATTGGCACTGCCCTACCCACTCTCGAGGACTTGCACACTGCAAGAATCCAAGGGCGCGGAAAATCCTACTGGACCCTCTGCACCCTGCCCACCACCTTCTCCAGCTACTCCCCTCAGACATGCACTACCGATCGAAATCCAGCAGATATTTAAACAGCTTCTTCCCCCAAGCCATTGACTCTTTAAACAGTAACCCAAATAAAACTGTATAGTGCCTCCTTGCATTTTTTTATGATAATACTAGTGCAGCGTGCTCTGCCGGAAGCAAATTCCTTGTGTGTTCTACATACTTGGCAATAAAGATGAATCTGATTCTTATTGACTGTGACCGGATGTAAAATCCCTCTTCATTTTACATCCTCCTTCTGTAGCCTTTATTTACAGTTGTGTGAGAAAATAGCAGATACTTTCCCCTAATCTGATTCAAATGGTGACTGGTAGGATGTTGTGTTGTGCAGGGAACAGAAATATTAATTGTGGCTGTTAGATTGGAGCAACAAGGACAATTTCAAGTGTTAATTTGGAACCTGCAAAGTTTTTTTTTTGTCGTAAAAAGGGCTTCAATCCATTCTTTAACGTTTTTGAAAATAAATTCCAATATGTGAGCAAGTCGGTACCTAGGTCAGTCGGTCGATAGGTCAATCTGTAAAGACATTGCATTATTACTTTTTTAAAAATGTCTAAAATCATTGTTTTTAATTCCAAATATGTAATATCTGTCACGGTTTGCAAGGTGGTGATGGCAATTGTGGATCCCAAAAAGCAGGCAGGAGGGAGCAGCTGTCATGACGGGGGGCGCTGTCGGCCCTGCCTGCACCTGCACAGGTGCTGGTCGTCCCGATCAGATTGGCGACCAACGGGTAGCGACGTGAGCCCTGCCGGCAGCCTCGCAGGTGCTGGTCGTTATAATCACTGTCACTTAAAAGGACACCCGGCACGACCATCTGTTGTCGGTTCATTGTATGCTGCTTGCTTGCTGCATGCATTGTGTATGTGTTTGTTTAACCTTGGCGGACTTTTAATAATAATAATAATACATTTTATTTCTAAGCGCGTTTCAAAACTCTCAAGGTCATACTTTTGGTCTTCTTTTGCTACTTTGTATTTTTTCCATTCAGATGATTTTGATGTTTCACATTTTGTTCCTGCTGACTTTATTTTAATACAATTTGTCAAACAACCTCCTGCCTGCTTTTTGGGATCCGCACCCGCCATCACCACCTCGCAAACCGTGACAGCAGCGGGTTGTATTTGAGAAATTGTATTAAAATAAAGTCAACAAGAACAAAACCTAAAACGTTAAAATCATTTGAACAGACAAATACAAAGTATCAAAAGAAAAACCAAGAGTAAAAGTCTGCCAAGATGAAACAAACACATGCACAGCATACAATGCATACACAATGCATACACATACATATTGATTGTGACAAATTTGAAACTAGAGTACCCTTTATCCAATCAGCAAATACTTGGAGGTTACCTGGTGCTGCCCTTAAGTGAAGGTGCCAGCAAACTTTCCCAAACTACTAATTGAGTGAACGTGACGCCTCATTTATAATTTTGACTGTGAAGTTTGGGTGGGCCAAATCATTATTGGCTACAATCAGCCACGTGTGCTTTACTTGGGCCAAAACTCTGCTGGCATCTGACTCAGCAAAATCAACAGTAGCAGTGAGGCAGCAGCAAGAGCAACAACCACTATAGTTCATCTCAAGTGTATCTTTAATTTGACAGCATATTTATGGTCTTATGATGTGAGTGGACATTTTGGTAATGTCAGCGCCACACTTTAGCAGTAAATTAAATTTGGCATCATTCCCAGTAAGCAAGTCTGCTGGGTGCATTTGCATTTACAGTACTCCTGGGTCAAAATTTCAACAGAATTTTTGGTGGAGACATGAACAACTCGAGGCTACTTAGTAAACTCGATTTCATCACCTGGAAAGTTTATCACGTTACATCAAGAAATGAATTCCAAACAAGAGCCAAATCCAATTCCCTGCTTCTTTTGCATAACACATAGTGGATTTGTCTTTAGGCAGTTGTTCTGATGAACTTCCCGATGATAATTAAGTCCTTCTGTATGACCTTCGCACTCTCATCTTCAGTCTACTAAAATGGATGTGGAATTCTTTCAAACATGTACTTGGTGGAGAGCAGAATTGATTCATTTAAAATCTGATCTAGTGGGTCTGAAGTATTGTGAGTGGTCTGTATAAGATGAGTGGAAAATATCGACCTTGCAATCAGTTAAAAAAAGTCTGAATATACTTGCTGAATAGGCTTACGTCAGCTACGGAATATTAAATTATACAGTGCATCCCCAACGGGTGCTCTAAAAACAATCAAAGATTTATAGGCATGGCTGCTAAATTATAAATCTGTGGTGGGGAGGAATAGCAAGGGTGCAGCAGTGGTAAAGATGGTGAGGAACACCTACTGAATTATAAATATGTGCAGAGGAGGAGTGACACACTAGAGGCCAGAGAGAAGTGTTATCTGCCGCAGGACTGTTCCACTGTCTTGTGTTTCTTGATCACTGCATCACTGTCTGGCATCAGCGTGATTGTCACTTGTTTTTCTCTCACGCAATAAACAAACACACTGTGATTCAACAAACAGGCTGTCTGGATACATGGCCATGGGTGTATGGAGCAAAGTATATGGTCATGGATGGAATGCAGCTGAATTTGACCCCTGTAACCCCCCCCCCCCCCCTCCTAAAAATAATCTTGAAAATCATGGTTTTTCATTTCCTGTTTTATTTTCCCACCATCAATACATTGATGTCTGTTTCAAAACCTCATGACCCCACTTCAAGACTTAAGAGCTCTTACATGAAGCAGCCTTTGAAGTCATTTCTGATTCCAAATTCACATCACAAGTAAGGAACTGGTTCTAAGTACTCAGGGATACTGTGTAGCACAACCTAGCAGAGCAAAATATAACTTCACAAAATTATGTAACACAACCTAACAACATATTGTAGCAAAACATATAACATGACCATTATGTCTGGTATTTGTTGTTATGAGGTATTGTAGTAAAAGGCATAATGTAATGCTACATTCATCTGTACAGTGTCCTTGTGAGTTTTGAAAGGCGCTTAGACATTAAATTTATTATTATTATTATTATTATTATTATAAAAATAACCTAATACAAATTACACATAACACATAGATATTTAGCAGAAGAGCAAATCAGAATCAGAATCAGAATCAGAATACCTTTATTCGTCCCGCAATGGGGAAATTTGCAGTCCGCAGCAGCAATTGAGGAGGGATGGGGTTGGGGTGGGAGTGAAAGGATAGAAAACAAGATATTCTAAGCATAACAAAATAAAAATGTCAACTGTATACGGTGCAAATGTAGATGTGCAAAAACCGTTCTATAAACAAGACTGTACATAGTGCAGAATCAAGAAATGCATTTAGATATATTGCAACAACCCATATTTACAAGTGTCCAGTTTTTTTTTTTTTTTTTTTCACATGTGATCATTGGGAATTGTGAAGCATGCCAACGTAGCGACGAGAGTATAAAGGTGTCAGTAGCTGGTTGTTTCAGGACAGTAAGACAACACATACATCTCAAATGTACAGCTTCAAACTAACTTCAAAGGTTTTTCCCTTTGAAGTAATCCCCATGGAATAAATTGTATTCTCCCAGCATTCCCTGCCATGTCTCATGCCATGCATTCTGGAAGGATTTTCTATTGTCAGAACGGTTCCTCCTTAAATTGAAAAAAAGCGGATGTAGAGCGAGTCTGATCACAGGCCAGCCGAGTAGCAATGTCCTTCTAGCATGGCAATTTTTACTTTGCCAGGAACTGTCTGATGCTCAGGATATTGTGAGCAGGCACGTTATCATGGTTAATCCAACCTTGTCAATATCCTGCCACAATTTTATCTCTTCTCATGCACAAAATTAAACAACGCTGCACATCTCTTTGTTGTTATGTTTATTGATCGTCTGGCCCGTAAATTGAAGGTAAACTCATGTTTTGTAGTTCGGATTTGAAATATGATTTGCGATACAAGTCATGGAGCTTTTCTGTTTGACTTTTTTGTACGTGTCAGAGCAATAACGGCTGCAAAGGAGCTTCTCAAGTACAGTATTTTCCGGTGTATAAGGCGCATCGGAGTATAAGACTCACCCGCAATGAACGGTGTATTTTCAAACTTTTTTCCATATATAACGTGCACCGGAGTATAAGGCGCACCTTCAATGAATGAAAAAACTATATAAATCTATACATTTTTCCAAATATAAGGCCAACCACATTATAAAGCGCTACAATTGAGCCTTGGGTTACGCACTACCTTTTCTACAGGGGGAAATGGAGTCGGTGCCTACTGATAGTAGTTGCGAGACCTGTGGTAGCTTAATCTTACTTCACATATAAGGTGCACCGGAGTGTGAGGCGCAGGGTCATCTTTTGATGAAAACCAAGGCTTTTGGGTCCGCCTTATGCACCGGAAAATATGGTAAATGGTATACAGTAAAGTCTCGTTATATCGATATCGGATATATCGATAGTCCCGGTTATATCGATACTATTTCTATGCACGCACGGAGAAAATTACATGCAAACAGGGTCGGATATATCGATAGTCCCGGTTATATCGATATTTTTTCGGACTCCCTTGAATATCGATATAACGAGACTTTACTGTATGTCATAACTACACTTTGTGCACATTTCTACATTGCCAAGTACATATGCGTCACTTATTTGAAGATTGTCTTATTGAGTCCACATACGAACAGTAAAAAGAAAGAAGTCCAAGATGGCGCCCGATCCACAGGCAGCCTCAGCAAGTGCTCTCACCTTGCTTTTTTTGGTTGTTATTGTCTTGTTTTGTGTTTTCTTTTGTCACTTTGTGTTGTTGTACATCGTGTGGAACGGATACGGATTGTTTTTCAGCATTTTTGACCACGACATTCATCAAGGAGGAGACTGTGCTGAGCGGTTCCGCCTTTTCAGCAGCATGAATATGCCAGTACTGTTTTTGAATGTGAGGAATGTCGGAGCCATTCGACTGCCATCTCTGGACACCAAAGGGGCCGTTGTGCTTTTTTGCGCCTGTAATGGGCAGCATCTTCACAGCCCCGCTTTGTTTAGCCGAAGGGTCAGTGCTGTTGGACAGTCTGCGGCTCGATGGATGCATGGCTTGAGGAACCCGCGATAAGAAGAAAGGAGCATCAGCGCAGAACGCCGATGCGTATGTGGAACGGTTGCGGCTTGGAATTGAAGCAGATTTATGTGGAACAGGAGATGTGAGACAATCTCTTTTCGTCAATGGATGCTACAGCTGCGTGTTTGCTTTCAACATTTAGCTTGTAGTCGACGTGCACATTCCACCATGATGTCCCTGATCCACTGGTGGAAAGACGCTTTGATCCTCTCCTCTTTCATGTAGAACTGCTTCATGTCATCACAAAGAGGGTACAGCAAGTCCTGAAGAATGAATGTCTCTCTGTTTCTTTGATTTGTCATGTTGTCTCTATGCTGTCATATTATTTGTTATTTAGTTTGTTTTTTGTTCTTTTGACTTCAAGACGGCGCCGCTCATGTATTTTGTTTTTCTGCTTTCATTCCTTTCATCACTTTACTGCTGTGAGATGTAAATTTCTCCACTGTGAGACTAATAAAGGCAAATCCAATCCAATCCAATCCAATCCAATCCAATCCAATCCAATCCAAAACAAAACATTTGGCCTACAGTTGAGTCATTTAGTCACTGCACTGGAGGGCTAAGATGTTGCATTAACAGTCGAACAGATTTGCGAATATAAACAGCTCAGAGTAGTAGCAGGAAAACAAAATAGAACAGCTTTGATTACTGATGAGGCCTGAATGCACCCAACAGCCACTCACACATGCACCAATGTAATTTCCATAAAAAGCTAACGAGGCAATGGTTTGTGTGTGTGTGTGTGTGTGTGTATGTGTGTGTGTGTGTGTGTGTGTGTGTGTGTGTGTGTGTGTGTGTGTGTGTGTGTGTGTGTGTGTGCGTGTGTGTGTGTGCGTGTGTGTGTGTGTGTGTGTGTGTGTGTGTGTGTGTGTGTGTTTGTGAGACTTGATTGTTATCCAAGGTCATTGCAAAAACACACTGGAGAGCTAATCATTTTGTGAGGACGACCACTAGCACTGACTGGCGCACTCCGACTGTAGGTCAAACGTCTCCTCTGCATACATTATTTGTTTGTTAAATCTTGTTTTATCTCTGATCTCACAAAAGGGAATGACACGTGCACACTAGCACACAATTACACACCTCATCAACAAACTCGCAGTTGTTTTCTCATCTGTAAAAGTGGCTGCTCTAGTGTTCACAATAGCTCAGTCTTTGTAGATACCCCCATGAGAGAGACGTAATTGAGAAACAGACAGTCACTGTCAATGGCAGTAATCATAACCATGGCTTCTTAACCGCTCTCGCTCAAGGATCGTCATTTTTTTCAGTACCCAAAAAAAGGCAGAAGAGGGCGACAAAGCTCTGTGTAAATTGTCTCCTGGAACGTTTTGTAAACAAACATCAAATACACTGTAGAAGTCTTGGCGCAACACACAACGATTCACCACCGCATTATTTATGTTTTCCTTCTAATTTCGCCACCAACACGGATCAACACGACGTTTTCAGACCAAACAAAGTACCGCAAAATGCATTGAGGTGATGCAAGGTATGTGCTTTCTCGGTGAGGGGCGTTCCTTCAGTGACGTAGGGTGAGGACTCGTCAGCAACTCAAAAACAAGACTTCCGGAATATTCAGCGCAAGTCTTAAAACGTAAAATATAGCTATATGCGGTGGAATCTTTGTAAAATACGCTCAGTAGAAGTCATTTGAAGCCATTTTACAAATTATGGACACAACTTGTCCGGAGACGTCGGTTGTCCTTTAATTATTCTCCTATTTATCGAAACAATTCTCAAATCGTTTTGCTTACAGGTTGAGTTCTACCTGTGAGCACCACACTCCAGCACTCTTAATTTGTTGTTTTGCGAGGCTCTGTGGAGGTAACTTGAGCGAGGTATTTTGCTCTGGTAAAGACATAAGGCAAATTGCCAGCCTCAGTCATCACCTGACTCATATTTTGAGAAGGTTTATTTATTGCCTTGGCGGCATGGTGACAAATGATTAGTGCATCAGCCTCACGGTGCAGAAGTGCAGGCTTAAGGAGTTTTGCATGTTCTCCCCGTGCATGCGTGGGTTTTCTCTGGGTACTCTGATTTCCTCCCACATTACGAAAACATGCATGGCAGATTAATGGAACACTTTAGATCAGTGCTTCTTAACCTGGGTTGGCTCGAACTCTAGGGGCTCGGTGAGTCGGTCTCAAGGTTTCGGTGAATCCTCCGCCACAGAGGTCTATCCCTCAGTCTAGACTGCAGTTAGTAGGCACAGTCATTGAAAGAAGGGTTCGGCGAATGAGCATATGAAACTGGTGGGGTTCGGTGCCTCCAACAAGATTAAGACCCACTGCTCTAGATTGTCCTTAGGTGTGAGTGTGAGTGTGGATGGTTGTGTGTTTGCCCTGCAATTGACTGGCAACCATTTCAGGTTGTACACTGCCGACCTACTGAAGTGTGCTTGGATAGGCTCCAGCGCACTCGCAACCCTTGTAAGGATAAGCGGAGTCAGAGATGGATGGAGGCATGAGTATTTTTTTACCTTAAATAACTCAGCATGATGGTCACATCAGCTAAAATGAGCTGTATTATTAGTTGAACGATCATTAAAGCCTACGGCAAAAATGACAGTTTTATAACGAAAGAAAATTAGAAGGTAGTTCAGTATTTCATGTTTTCGGGGGAAAAAAAGACTTGGGCCATGATTTTAATGGGGTGAGCATATCTGGAATTAAAAATGTTACATTTAATTTTTAAGACAAAGAATGATTAAAATGCAATTAATTGCTATTTGTTCTTTGCAAAGTGGGTAGCACAGTGGTGGACTAAATAGCATGTTTAGCTACAGTGCAGATACTTGTTGTCGAAAGTATGCATGGATGAGGGAACACTTTTTGTTTGAAGCGAGATCGTCCGTGGTCGGTGCCTCAATACATTTGTCTGCATAGTTTGCTGTCATGTTGTCACGTGCGAGTTGACAGCTGGGGGCGGGGCTGCCTCTCCCTGCCACCCTCCACCTGCTGTCAATTCCCTAATCACGGACATGGGGCATTTATACGGTTCGCGGTCACCTCGCCAGTGGCGGATGATTGACTCACCTCGTATCTCTACCGTACCTGGACTCTTCCTTCGGTGCGCGAGTGTACCCGGTCCGAGGTGTTCTCCACCGCGTCCCGTAAATTTATGGAATCTTCCGGGATTGCCTAATTTTGCACCCCTGTGTGCCATTTGCTTTTTGGCGTAGTAGGCAGGTCGGATCACCCCCTGCCTTCCTACTCCCTGTGTTTCTGTCATGATCTGGTTGGCGACCACCGGGTGGCGCTGTCGGCATCGGGACGACCTGCACAGGTGCTGGTCGTCCCGATCAGTGGCGGACTGCCACATTCGGATTGGCGACCAACGGGTAGCGCCGTCAGCCCTGTCTGCTGCCTTTCAGGTGCTGGTCGTTCCCAATCAGTGACAGTATGCATTGTGCATTGTGTATGCATTTTATGCTGTGCTTGTGTTTGTTTCACCTTGGCGGACTTTTACTCTTGGTTTTTCTTTTGATACTTTTTATTGTTCTGTTTTAACATTTTAGATTTTGTTCCTGTTGACTTTATTTTAATACAACTTCTCCAATACAACCTGCTGCTCCCTCCTGCCTGCTCTTTGGGATCCACATATGCCATCATTACCTTGCAAACCGTGACAGTTTCTTTTATTTGCGAATAATGATCCAAGATGGCGCCGCGGATGGCAGCCTCGGTGACACGCTCCCTAGTATTGTTCCTGGTTTTGTCATTTTCATTTGTTTTTTGCGATCCTACGCGACTCAGTTACACGAGGGAAGAGTTACTGAGCATTGGGGAATCCACTCTTGGACTATTTTCACCGACACACCAAAATCTACAAGGTTTTTCGGGGCTGCTCGCGAGCGGCGTAGCAGCTCTGTACGGAGCTTTGAGACGCCGCCGTAGGAGGGGGAAGCGAGCCGGCGTTCTCGTCAAGCTTCGGCAGCGTGGATTTCGAACGCCGCTCCCATCGATCCACCTCGCTAATCTACGCACACTACCAAACAAGATGGACGAACTTCTGCTTCTCACAAAGACCAATAAAACGTTCGCCCGCTCTGCTGCGCTGTGCTTCACTGAGACTTGGCTCAGTGACCGCCACCCGGATTCCGCACTACACCTACCCGGATTCCGTCTCCTTCGGGCCGACCGTGATACGGAGCAATCGGGGAAATCCAAAGGCGGTGGACTATGCTTCTACATCAACGAAGAATGGTGCACCGATGTCACGATGCTCGACGCACACTGCAGCCCTGGTTTGGAATCGCTGTCTCTCAACTGTAAGCCATTCTACTCGCCACGTGAGTTCGCTTCCTTTATATTCGTTGCCGTGTACATCGCGCCACAAGCTAATGCTAACGCGTGTATACAAACGCTAGCGGACCATGTAAACCATCTCGAAATAAAATATCCTGAATCACCCCTGATCATTTTGGGCGATTTTAATCAAACACGTTTAAACCGTGAACTTCCCAAATATAAGCAGCATATTGACTGTTTCACCAGAGGAGAAAACATTCTAGATCATTGTTACACAGCACTCAAAGGCGCATACCGGTCTGTTGCGCATGCAGCATTGGGTCTTTCTGACCACTATTTAATCCACTTAATTCCCACATACAAACAGAAACTCAAATGTGTAAAACCGGTAGTCAAGACAGTTAAAACATGGACAGATGAAGCAAAGTTATCGCTACAAGAATGCTTAGACTGCACTGATTGGAGCGTCTTTGAAACTTCAACGGGCACATTGGATGAATACACAGACACTGTAACATCATACATCAGTTTCTGTGAGGACATGTGTGTACCAACAAAGTCCTTCCGCTCATTCAACAACAACAAGCCATGGTTCACTCCCAAACTCAGGCAGCTTAGGAAAGAGAAAGAATCCGCATTTAAAAGCGGCGATCGAGCAGTTTACAAACTCGCCCGAAACAGGCTGACGAAGGAAATTAACATCGCAAAGAAAAGTTATGCGGAGAGGCTTAACAAACAGTTCTCCGCTAACGACTCTGCATCGGTGTGGAATGGCCTGAAAGCAAGAAAAATTATCGTTTACCTTCCCCCCAAGCAGTGTACAACAATGGTATGGCTGATGAGTTAAATACATACTTTTGCCGATTTGAAAAGGACACCACCATTTCCCCGGTCTGCCCACCATTACCAGAAACTACCGTATCTCCGCCCTCTGCCCTACAGATCCACGAACTGGACGTTAGACGGCTCTTCAAGCAGCAAAAGATCAAGAAAGCTGCAGGACCTGACAGAGTGTCCCCCTCCTGCCTGAGAGTCTGCGCTGACCAGCTGGCTCCGGTCTTCACACAAATCTTCAACAGATCCCTGGAGCAGTGTGAAGTCCCATCCTGCTTCAAACAGTCTACTATCGTCCCAGTTCCAAAGAAACCAGCACCCTCGGGATTGAACGACTATAGACCTGTTGCTCTGACGTCTGTGGTCATGAAGTCCTTTGAACGCCTCGTGCTGAACCACCTAAAGAACATCACCGGACCTCTGCTAGATCCTCTTCAGTTTGCCTACCGGGCAAACAGGTCTGTGGAGGATGCAGTCAACATCGGACTGCATCACATCCTCGACCACCTTGACAACACAGGAACCTACGCAAGGATCCTGTTTGTGGACTACAGCTCTGCGTTCAATACCATCATCCCAGAACTCCTCATCCCCAAACTTCTCCAGCTTGGTGTGTCCCCCACGATCTGCCAGTGGACCCTCAGCTTCCTGACAGGACGGACACAACAGGTCAGACTGGGAAATATATCATCCACAACACGAACCACGAGCACTGGAGCCCCGCAGGGATGCGTCCTCTCTCCATTGCTCTTCTCTCTCTACACGAACGACTGCACCTCAACGCACCCAGCTGTCAAATTCATAAAGTTCGCAGACGACACCACGGTCATCGGTCTCATCAAAGACGGCGACGAGTCTGCGTACCGACAACAAGTGGAGCAGCTGGAGCTCTGGTGCAGCCGTCACAACCTGGAGCTGAACACGCTCAAGACAGTTGAGATGATGGTGGACTTCAGGAAACATCCATCACCACAGCTACCCCTCACACTATCCAACTGCCTGGTGTCAACCGTTGAGACCTTCAAGTTCCTGGGAATCACAGTCTCCCAGGACATGAAGTGGGAGGTCAACACCAACTCTATCCTGAAAAAGGCCCAACAGAGAATGTACTTCCTGAGGCTGCTAAAGAAGCATGGCCTGCCACAGGAGGTGCTGCAACATTTCTACACGGCTGTCATCGAATCCATCCTGTGTTCTTCCATCACCGTTTGGTTCGGGGCCGCCACAAAAATGGACAAAATCCGACTTCAACGGACAGTTAGGACGGCGGAAAAAATCATTGGCACCGCCCTACCCACTCTCGAGGACTTGCACACTGCAAGAATCCAAACTAGGGCGCGGAAAATCCTACTGGACCCTCCGCACCCTGCCCACCACCTTTTCCAGCTACTCCCCTCAGGCAGGCGCTACCGATCCATGCACACCAAATCCAGCAGACATTTAAACAGCTTCTTCCCCCAAGCCATTAACTCTTTGAACTCTTTCAACAGTAGCCAAAATGGAACTGTATAGTGCCACTTAGCAGTTTTTTTGACAACGATACTAGTGCAGCGTGTTCTACTGGAAACAAATTCCTTGTGTGTTCTACATACTTGGCAATAAAGATGATTCTGATTCTGATTCTGATAAACATCCTGCTTGGATAGCCCGTCTCTGTCGCCTTCTTTGGGATCCCAAACATTCCACTATGGGCCGACGAGTCAAGCTGCCGTCACTCTCGCTCGGAACGTGACACATGTCAAGTGAATTTGTATTTTATATCAAGAATAATTCTGGCAAATGTAATGTTTGAATTAAGTTTAGAAACCGCATTGCAGTGCTTGCTTTAGTGGGATTTACCAATATGGGAAGCCGAGTTATTCTGTTTTTGTGTGGAGTAATTCCAGTCAATATGAACTCCTTATCTTTCTTTAAAGCGTCATTGTTAAACTGGTCATGTTGGCCCCAACTGGGCAGAGGTCAGTCTTTTGCTACCTTGCGTGTGATGAACAAAGTCAGTCGTGACTATGGAGCTTTAGCAACAGGGCACTTTGAAGACATGCTTTTATCCCTCTGCATTTGTATTTTGCGGCACCCGGTACGATAGGTCGATATGTAAACCTTTCAGTGTGAATTTGGGAAGCGATGCTGGTGGAAAAAGAGGGAGTTTCTCCAGTTGGTGTATGACAGCAACTGTCCAAAAATTCAGAAATTCAGCAGAAATTCAGCCAGCACTCACGGCAAACCTCGGGGGAAGAATATCTGACCTTCAGGTGTGAATACCTCATGATCCATAGATCAGTCTGGACCGTGGCCAAATGGGCATGACAGAAGTGTATAAGGTACCCCTCCAGCTAGTTTTGGAATGAATACAAAGACGGGTCATATCAGTTCCCATTATGTATTCCACACCCTGTGTAATCTTCCTTTCGATAACATGTTAATCCTTGTGGAAAGTAATTTGAATTTGGGGATCCGAAAGTAACTCATTGCCTTTTTTCATTTATTTCTTATGCCTTTATGGACAGAAGAATTAAGACAGCTAGTCCTGATAACAGAAAATGTAAAGTCAGTTACCCCCAATGGATTTTCACATTTTTCCACTTTTCTGGCCAAACTTTCTCCATGATAATCCAAAAAATAAATCAAAGTCAAAGTCAAAGTCAGCTTTATTGTCAAATATGCTAATATGCATGACATACAGCACAGATGAAATTAATGTCCTCTCGGACCCAGCGTGCAAGACATGCAAGGCACTTATAACGTGGCTAAAAAAGACATACAATTGACAACAGACTCTGCAGCGCATCGCTGCAGAGTCTTACGGCAGGACACGGTGCAGGCGCCGTACCACACGGTGATACAGCTGGTCAGGATGCTCTCTATGGTACCGCGGTAGAAGGAGGTCGTGATGGGGGTCGGGGCTCCAACTCTTTTGAGCTTGCGGAGGAAGTACAGGCGCTGGTGGGATCTCTTGGCCATTGATGCCGTGTTGTGGCTCCAGGACAGGTCTTCGGATATGTGCACTCCCAGGAACTTGGTGCTGCTCACTCTCTCCACTGCAGCACCGTCGATGGTTAGTGGAGCATGCTGGGGGCGCACTCTCCTGAAGTCCACAACAATCTCCTTCGTCTTCTCCACATTCAGACGACGAAGTAAATGATGTTTTGTAAGAAGGAAACACAAAAAAGAAAGGAAAATGGATCACTTCCAATGGACCACCTGATGAATAATGCGTGGTGACGCTGATTAATTGAGAGTCGTTTATCTAGGTCGCTCAGAAATATGGCTCACCGGTGATGGCACATTGTGATTTTCTCAGAATGTTGTAGATTTGAATATGTAAACATTGGCAGAAACTAGAAATGACATGTTGCACATTATTCATTTGTTTCCCATTTATTGTGAGAAAACATGAACATGATCAGTGTGTTCCCCTGAATGAATATTCATCATTTATGGTCAGTTAATTATGGTAATATAAACAAAAGTGTCGATGTACAAGTGATTTAAATCTCTATGAGGTTCTGGCATAGTGGAGGATACAAATGCAGGTAAGTAGGAAGAGCAAGGTGGCATTGCACGGTCAACTGTTGCAATCGTAGCAAAGGTACTGAGAACAAAATCTCTGTACAAAATCAACAAAGACATTTAAAAAATCCAATCTCAATTTAACCCGTTTACTGACAGTACAAATGAGCACCACCATAATTTTTTACTCTGCAAATAACTTTGCTCGGTTTTATATTGTTTGTTTGTTTGTTACTGAATATTCATAAAAATGTTTCCTATGTTTGTATTCTGATGTACAAACTCCATCTAAGATTTTATCTGTAAAACAAAATTATTTGAATTGATAATGACCAAAGAAACACAAGTAAGCAAAACACTTACACCACAAACGACAATGTCTCAATGACTAGATATGGGGACACGACTCGTGACTGTGACAATGATCTGACAAAGACTGAAAGAAAGCAGAAAACTAAATACAAACAGATGAGACAATGATGAATTCCTGGACAACACAAGAGGTAGAGGGAGCTGATTTTGGGGTTCAGGGGTCACTCCTAAAGACTTTCTATGACTCTGTGGTCGCTTCAGCCATCCACTATGGAATTGTCTGCTGGTCAGGCAGCATCACCACCCGGGACAGAAAAAGACTGGAGCGCCTTATGAAGAGGGCCAGTTCTGTACTGGGCTGCTCGCTGGACTATCTGGAGGAGGTGGGTAACAGACGGACGCTAGCTAAACTAAAAGCTATGATGGACACACCTCCCACCCCCGCCTGCCCACCCTGACAGCACTGGGTAGCTCCTTCATCCAGAGGCTGTTACACCCACACTGCAAGAAGAGGTACCGCCGTTTGTTCCTACCGACTGCTGTCCTACGGGCTTCGCAATTCTCAATAAGCACATGTGGGGAAAAAAACGGGACACTTGACACTTGTACTGTAAATATGGGTAGATGCAATACAGCTACATGTATCAATATGCCTTTCTTGATACTTGCACTATGTACAGTTTTTTTATGAAGCGATTTTGCACATTTACAGTATAGAGTTGACATTTTGATGTTATTTTACTTTGCTTAGAATATCTTGTTTTCTATCCTTTCACCCCCCACCCAACCCCCATTCAAATTGCTGTTGTGGACTGCAAATTTCCCCATTGTGGGACAAATAAAGTATTTCTGATTCTGATTGCTAGACACAAGGGAATAACGAGAATCATTGAAAATCAGCAACTTGTCAAGAACAGGTGGACACAATAAGTTGAAAGGACCAACAAACCATGAGTAGGGACATGGGGAAAATCAGAATCAGAATCAGAAAACCTTTATTCGTCCCACAATGGGGAAATTTGCAGTCCACAGCAGCAATTGAAAAGAGATGGGGTTGGGGTGGGGGCGAAAGGATAGAAAACAAGATATTCTAAGCATAACAAAATAAGAATGACAACTGTATACTGTGCAAATGTAAATGTGCAAAACCGTTCCATAAAAAACTGTACATAGTGCAAGAATAAGAAATGCATTTTGATATATTACATCAACCCATATTTACAAGTGTCCAGTTTTCTTTTTTCACATGTGATCATTGAGAGTTGCAAAGCCTGACAGCAGTCGGTAGGAACGAGCGGTGGTACCTTTCCTTCTTGCAGCGCAGGTGTATTAGTCTCTGGCTGAAGGAGCTACCCAGTGCTGTCAGGGTGGGCAGCAGGGGGTGGGAGGGGCTGTCCATCATAGCCTTTAGTTTAGCTAGCATCCGTCTGTTGCCCACCTCCTCTAGAGAGTCCAGCGAGCAGCCTAGGACAGAACTTGCCCTCTTGACAAGGCGCTCCAGTCTTTTCCTGTCCCGGGTGGTGATGCTGCCTGACCAGCAGACAATTCCATAGTGGATGGCTGAAGCCACCACAGAGTTATAGAAAGTCTTAAGGAGTGACCCCTGAACGCCAAAAGACCTCAGTTTCCTGAGTAGGAAGAGGCGACTCTGTCCCTTTTTGATTAGGGCATCCGTGTTTGTAGACCAGTCCAGTTTATTGTTGAGAGTAACACCCAGGTACTTGTAGGAGGTCACCCTCTCAATGTCCGAACCCTGGATGTTCAACGGTGCAGGTGAGGATTGTTTCCTGCAGAAGTCCACCACCAGCTCCTTGGTTTTCCCAGTGTTGATCTGGAGGTGATTCTGCTGGCACCAGTCCACAAAGTCCTTTGTCAGTCCCCTGTACTCCCGATCGTCTCCCTCTGTAATGAGGCCGACAATAGCTGAGTCGTCAGAGAACTTCTGAAGGTGGCAGGTTGGGGTGTTGTAGTTGAAGTCTGAGGTGTAGAGGGTGAACAGGAATGGAGCCAGGACTGTCCCCTGCGGCGCTCCGGTGCTGCAGAGAAGCCTGTCCGACTCACAGTTCTTTACCCTCACGTACTGTGGCCTGTTTGTGAGGTAATCTGTAATCCAGGATGTGAGGTGCTGGTCGACTCCGGCATGCTGCAGCTTGTCCCCCAGTAGATTTGGCTGGATGGTGTTGAAGGCACTGGAGAAATCGAAGAACGTGATCCTCACCATGCTCCCAGCATTCTCCAGGTGCAGCAACGCCGTATGGAGGAGGTAGATGATGGCATCCTCCACACCGATGCTGGGCTGGTAGGCAAACTGTAGCGGGTCCAGCGATGAGCTTGCCAACGGAAGCAGTGGGCGAGGACGAGTCTCTTCAGCGTCTTCATCAGGTGACACGTCAGCGCCACCGGTCTGTAGCTGTTGAGCTCCTTTGGGTTGGCAATATTGGGCACTGGGACCAGGCATGACGTTTTCCACAGCTGTGGAACTCTGCCCAGCTTCGGGCTCAGGTTGAACAAGTGCTGGACAATGACACACAGCTGGTCGGAGCAGGTCTTAAGGAGTCGGGAACTGATGTCATCCGGACCTGCTGCCTTCCTCACTTCCATCCTCCTCAATTGGTTCCTCACCTGCACAGTTGTGACAGACAGGTAGGAACTGGGAGGCAGAGTGGCGGCTGAGGGTGTGGCAACGGTTGGGAGGGCAGTTGTTGGTTGCGGGAAGCTGGTCGTGAGAAGGGTCAGGGAGGGTAAGGCCACAATGAGAGTTGGTGCAGGAGCAGCTACAGGTGAAGTTGACCGTGGGCCGGGGGCGACAGGCGTCTTGTCAAACCGATTGAAAAAGCGGTTGAGCTCATCTGCCCAGTCCTTGTCTTTTTCGTTCAATGTCACTGGTCTTTTGTGGCCTGAGATGTTTTTCAGGCCCTTCCAGACACCAGCGACATTGCTGGCTTACAGCTGCTCCTCCATTTTCATCCTGTAGGCCTTCTTTCCCTCTCTGATCTTCCTCCTCAGTTGGATCTGCACGGCCTTCAGTTCCTCTCTGTTGCCCGACACAAAAGCCCTTTTCTTTTCCTTCAGGAGGGCTTTTATGTCGGGCTTAATCCATGGTTTGTTGTTGGAAAAACACCCCACAGTCCTGGTGGGTACGGTGTTTTGTTCACAAAAGTTTATGTAGTCTGTGATGGTGTCGGTGAGTGAATCAATGTCCTCCCCATGGATTTCAGTGAAGAGCTCCCACCTGGTTGACTCAAAACAGTCCCGCAGAGCTACTTCAGCTTCTGTGGACCATCTTCTGACCGTGCGGGTCACAGCTGGTTGCCTCTGGACAAGGGGATTGTACACAGGCTGGAGATAAACCATATTGTGGTCTGCTCTTCCGAGAGGGGGGAAGGGGGAGGGTTTGTATGCATCCTTGGCATTTGAATAAAATAGGTCCAATATGTTATTGTCTCTGGTGGCACAAGATACATACTGTGTGAATGTTGGGAGGTTGGATTCCAGGGAAACGTGATTGAAATCCCCTGAGATGATGAACAAGGCGTTGGGGTACTGGGTTTGCAGCTTGTTTACAACAGTCATAAGGGCATCGGAGGCAGCGCCGCCATTTGCCGTAGGGGGAATGTACGCCGTCACGGCTCTGACGTGTGAGAATTCCCGCGGCAGGTAATGCGGCCGGAGGCTAACGGCTAGCAGCTCGATGTCGCGAGTGCAGAGTTTTTCCTTGACCGTGATGTGCCCAGGGTTGCACCATTTGTCGTTCACAAATACAGCAATCCCCCCTCCTTTCTGCTTACCGCTGCCTTCATTTTTGTCCACTCGTACGAGTTGGAAACCCTCCAACTCTGATTGGGCGTCCGGAGTGATTGCCGAAAGCCATGTCTCCGTGACGAGTAGCAAGCTGGCTTCCCGGTACTCCCTCTGGTGCCGCGTTAGCGCCGCCAGCTCGTCCATTTTATTCGGGAGTGATCTCACATTCCCCATGATGACGGACGGGAGAACGTGTCGATATTTCCTCGTTCTTTTGCGGCGATCTTTCCCGGCCCGACATCCTCGTTTCCTCCTCTTCAGCTCGTCGGGGATGTCCGGTGCGGCGGCCGCTAGTCCGCTATTAGCCCGCCATGCTAGTAGCTGGTCTCGACTGTAAACAATGGGATTCCGAGTGCGAGTGGTTTCCCCGTTAACAGGAGCGGCGAAAAAGTAAAAAATAACGGCGATGAGCAAAAGAGACGATGCCCATCTCCTCTCCGTAGGTGTAGGGAACGAAATTAGACAAAGCAAAAACGGAAAAGTAAATAAATGAAAAAGTAGACAAGAAAAGGAAAGAGCTGCTGTGGAGGCAGCCACACAGGGGGGCGCTATCTTGAAAAATGAAAAAAAAAAAACATGATAAAACTAGAAAATGCCATCACTTCCGCTTCCGGGTCGAGCGTACGCTGGCGCGCTTTGGCTGCCGCTGCTTTCCCGCGAAATGTTTTTAACTTCTTTTAGCCTTTTTAACCTCTTTTTAGCTTTTTTATGGTTCACGAACCTCTGGAAATACCAGACAGTCACCAAACGAACGTTGGCTATCGATTCGTCTCATGATTCCGGTCGCTTATCCGGATCACAGACGAAGCCGTGTTATCATCTCCACCCACCTGTTCCCGCTGTCGAGGGCTAACCTGGCCGCTGCCTCTCTCTCGGTGTTGCTGGTGAATATCATGTCGCTTCTCCATCGACCTGTTGGACGGCTACAGTACTCGGCGGCGGAGCTGCTGAAGTTCCGCTCCCGATGGACGAGCGTGCCACTGGCGATTCTCCGGTTCCCGGAAATTGCTCGTCGCCCTTCCCGGAGGTATATCCACCGCGGAAATCGTAGAGGCTTTCACCTCGATGGCTCCAAGGATATCACCTCCCTGTGGTCGTCCGTCTGCCAGCCGCACAGAAGGAGCAGCCGCTCTGTCGATCACCGTATGTTAGCCGGCCTGGCTAGGTCGGCTAATGCGCCTCGTAGTGGGGACGCCACCAGCGTCAACTTCGGCCTCCTCAACGTCCGCTCTCTTACGGGAAAGGGGTGTCTTATCCAAGACATTCTAATTGACCGTAAGCTTGACTTCTTTTGTATAAATGAGAAATGGCGGGAGACTTCTCCGAGCTCAACGACGCGACTCCGCCAGGCTTTGTTTACATTTCTAAGCCCCGCCTCTCAGGCCGTGGAGGTGGTCTCGGGTTCCTTCAAGTTTCACTCAAGGAAACCCTATCATTCGAATGCCTTGCATGTAAAATTTCTGGACCTTCTCCCACTATCATAGCCACTGTATACTGTGCACCAAAGCCACATTGTGACTTTCTAAAAGAATTCTCTGATGTCCTCACACACCTCTCCACCCTGTCACCAAATGTAATGTGTGTCTCGGAGACTTCAACATCCACATGGATAATTCCACTCTTCCCCTCACTAAAGACTTCACCTCCTCACTTGACAGCTTTGGTCTGCATCAATTCTCTGACTTTCCCACCCTCATAAAAGGCCACACCCTGGACCTCATTTGCATGTCTGGCCTTATCCCAAACAATTGCACGGCTAATGAACTTCCTATAACAGACCATTTCATTCAACGTTTCCATCACCCTCTCTCTCCCCAAACCACCCCGTGTCATCACATATCGCAACATCAAGGACATCAACGTTGCCACCCTCGCTGAGATGATTGCCACCCTGACTCCGGACTACAACTCATCCCCTGTTGAACTTGTTTCCCGGACCTCACAAACACCCTCAGCGCCCTTGCTCCTGTAAAGTCCCGGTCTGTCCAATTTACCCGGTCCACCCCCTGGTTCACCGCCTATCTCCGCTCCATCAAGACAAAAACTCGCCAACTGGAAATACTTAACAGGAAGACCGGGCTCACTACTCACAAGGACATGTACACAACTCACCTCACCCATTACAAGGACTCAATCTCACGCGCAAAATCGCAATATTACTCTGGACTCATTGACTCTAATCCTGGAAACTCACGGGTCCTCTTTTCCCTCTATCACAAAATCGTACAACCTCCTATCTCTCTCCCCTCACACTTTTATTCATCTGATACATGCAACACTCTGCTTATGTTTTTTAGTGAAAAGATCAACAAAATCCATCAGCACCTCAGGTCCTCTGTCCCCCCTCTCCCAGCCTTTCTACTCCTTCCCAACTACTTTCCGCTTTTGAACTCCCCCATCCCTCTATAATCTCAGACATTATCACCAAATCCAAGAGCTCCTCCTGTCAACTCGACCCCCTCCCTACTATCCTTATCATTAGTCCTGCCTACCCTCTCTTCTCCCATTTATTTCAACCATTATTCACTCCTCATTATCAACTGGAATTGTTCCTATCCCACTCTATTGACTCCCTCCCTATTTTCAAGTCCCACCTCAAAACCCATTTGTTTAAAATTGCTTTCAATGTCTAGTTTAATCTGCTATTTTATTATGTATCATTTTACTTATGGTTTTATTGTTATGTGCTTTGTTTTATTGTTTTTATTGTAAAGTGTCCTTGGGTGTTTTGAAAGGCCCTTGAAATTAAATGTATTATTATTATTATAGAACCAATCAAAAACACATCAATATCGGCTCGTCTGTGTAAGCTCTCAGTCGTACAGGAGTGGTCCATCGATGAGAAGGTTTCTTCAGCCGTCATCTATACAAATTTGAAGGTTTCGGACGTTTCGCCTCCTATTCAAGAGACCACTCCCTGTGGCCCCACAGGGAGTGCAGATGTGTGTGTGTGTGGCATTACCCAGATGGCCATGCTGCTGATGCTGAGGGGAAGCAGCCAACAAATTTACATCACACACAGGTCATCCTCCAGACATACCAGACCCTTTTCTGGCACTGAAATCTACAAGATAAACTTTAATCACTTGCATTTCGATGAACGTGTGGGCGAGGGAACATGTCTTTGCTGGGAGCAAACACTTTTTCAATATGATTTCTAGGTGTAATCTATTCATTTGCAGAGCTGCTCCTCCTCACGGAGCCTAATCCATCTGATTTGGGGCATTAGATCGGGTCACACCCCGAACTGGTCGGCAGCCAATTACAGAGTGCATTTACAGTGACATAATCAATCATAAGAAGAGAGCTTATTACGATAGTTCATCACGTTTACCTCTGTCTGATTTTTCCAATTCAAGCACAATCGATTCATCAGTGGAGATGTGACCATCCAGGACATGTAGTCTAATAATTAAGTGCCAATCTCTAGCTCAACTCTTCTTTGCTTATCTGTCATGGTGGTCCTGCACATGTGCATTGTATATAACAAAGCTGGAAATCAGTCAATTTGCATCCCAGTTTCTGAGTCAATATTTTCTCATTCAATCAAATGCATTGAAATGCAACATTGCAAATGAGCATACGTGTTGCCAAACACAAAGCTGCCAAAAGATTTCGAAACAAGCAATGCTGAGTTTCAGTTTAAAATTATATTTGTTTCAAATTGGCTGACAGAAAATGTTTCTGGAACATAAAATGAAAATTTGCTCCTTTGTTCAATGCTAATTAAAGAAAAAAACATCTTAATTTTATATATACTGGATATAAAAAAGAAAATTATTGCTTGGTTGTTTTTAAGTGAATTGTATTATGTCAAATGTATTTTCTCCAAATAATACAGAATGAGTCCATAAAAATTTCAGTAGGATCCTCGAAGACTGACAAATTTGATAGCTGCTGCTCTCCACTCAATCAATCTCCTTGTTCCACTGTCATACCTTTTTTTGTTAAATAAAACCCTTGTTTTGGGTACCTCATACTAAACCTACAAATATGTAATTGCTACTCAAAATTCGTGACTTGCTCCTGAAATGAATATCAAAAGTGTTCCTCTAAGAAAAAACATATTTGCGTCTTGGATACTCTAGAAGAAAAGGGGTCATGCATTTTTAACAGACTGGAGTCTACAAAACAGTATTATATTCGTATTATAGTATTCATTTATCGTATGGTCGAGTGAATCAGAAAAACCGAAAATATTGGAGTTGTTTTTGTCAAAAAAAAAAAAAAGAAAACACAGCAGATGACATTTTGATCCATCTAGTGTGTCTGCAGACTGTCACCAGTCACAATGCACATTTGCAATTTAAATCTAATTCGATAGCGCTATATCACTGTTAATACTGCTATATTATGCACACATTTATGACTGATTCAATGAAATTGTGTTTGTGAGATGCCGATCATACAGTATACTGTCAACATTATAGGGGTGCCCTGTGGTGCTGGATTTCTTAGTGTGAAAAAAACGGATTAAAGTAATCGGGTTAGCAAAGTTTCGAGGAAATGAAGAGACAAATAATGAAATAAGGCCTGAAAGTGTTAAAATACAATTTTATACAGTAGATGTATTATTATATTGTATATTATTATTATATTGTATATTATATTGTGTAGTGCCTCTTTGCAATTGTATAGTGCCTCTTTGCAATTTCTTTGGAATTTTTTTGCTGATGATACTAGTGCAGCGTGTGAACCAAATTCCTTGTGTGTTCTACATACTTGGCAATAAAGATGATTCTGATTCTGATATTGTCACAAATAAAAACCTGATTAAAATAATATACAATATAATCAGTGACGTGCAGTCAGGGGAGGCAGGTGAGGCAGTGCCTCACCTGTCATCATGGAAATATCAAATGAAAAAATTAATTAAACAGTTATATTTATTCAGTGATTTGTACTTTAGTTATTTTCCATTTAACTTCACCGTTTTTGGATTTGTTTTCAAAATCGCTGAATTTTCACATTTACTGTTCAAATACTAAGTAGAGACGAGCGGGGAGGCAGCAGCCGGCTGAGCCTCAGCATGGATTGCGCAATGACTATGCTAACTGTGCTGTGCTGGCTTGCTCTGCAGTGAGACCGCATTGCTGCTGAGCATATGAACTAAATTTCTACAGTTTAGCTGGTGTATATAATGTAGAGTCACTTTACATTATAAACACAGTACTATAGTGTTTATTTTATTTTATTCTATTTTATTTTTATCAAAACTGTGTGCATAGGTGAGATACACAGTTCTCCTGCCTCATGACAGGGGGCGCTGGTGATCACAGATTCTTCTTTTATAAGGTAATACAATAATCACCTTTTTTTAAATTATGTTCTTCTATGCTACAGTTTATATAAAGAATGCTGACATGACATTTTAAACAAAACACATTAACTGTTGCCAATCAAATGGTGAAAAAGCTACTCTGTAGAGTTCATGTTTGTAAATCTGACTGTGATGACGTCAGTGCCTCAACAGCCATGAACCTCACCGCACGTCACTGAATATAATATATGTCAAGTAAAAACGGAGTGTAAAACGGAACCAAATAACATGCAGTGGAGCTGTGAAGTATGACTGTGACTATGACTATGAGATGGTGTCTCCAGAGTGGCTGCATTTACAGCAACTCCTGTATTTTTTTTTTGCAGCTGTGAAATGTACATGTCTCCACTGTGAAACAAATAAAGGCTAATCTAATCTAATCTAATGAGGGAAAACTGATTGATATTTTACTTTACAAAAAAAACAACAACAACAAAAACACACAGTCATGCCATATGTAACCCGAATTAAAAAATCCAACTTTCCCAATTAAAGGCTTTCTGATTCTGTTTTTGGCAACCGGCATCAACTGAATGGCCATTGTGCTGAGCATTCGGATGCCATGACCACCTGGGTACACTTGAAGACAGAGGCATATATGGGTAAGAAAGGGTTTGATGCCACTTTTTGATACATTTCCCAGTATTTGCCGAAGAGATGCTCATCTAGAAGTGACATGCTGTACTCTTCAATTAACTGTCACTATTCAAAGCTCGTATCCAGATTTGCCAGTCACAGCAAAAGAAAGACGTATCCTGAAATAATGCAAGCTTTGCTGTTAACTCTTAAAAGACTTGTGAGCAATATTTTCTATGTACTGAGGCAGCTGGACTACCTGATCAGTGCTGTGTCTGAGACAGGCACTGATTGTTTTTCAACTGAGAGTGGAGGGAACAGTGAATTTGTGCTCAATGGACATATGACCATGAGCGGAGTGCTGTGTGATGGTCAGGGTTTATAAAACAACACAGGACAACCGACGTCTCTAGACAAATTGTGTCCATAATTTGTGAAATGGCTTCAAATGACTTCTACTGAGCGTATTTTACAAAGATTCCACCGTATATAGCTATATTTTACGTTTTAAGACTCGCGCTGAATATTCCGGAAGTCTTGTTTTTGAGTTGGTGATGAATCCTCACCCTATGTCACTGAAGGAACGCCCCTCAGCGAGAAAGGACATACCTAATTTAAAACAGATTCTTTACTTACAGACAGTGTATTGTCGGTGTTCAAATACCTGACATGTTTCGGCGTATACTTCTGCCTTCGTCACGGTGTCACGGATGTTGTTGTGACGCGCCATTTTCAGCTGGTGTTGCTATGAGGGCGTGACCTACCTTGTCAGATCTGACAGGCAAGTCACGCCCCCCGCTGTCCGCTCGTCCCTCCAGGATACTGCTCCAGGTAGTAGAGAGCATGTAAGCTCCCTCATCCCTGTTGATGGTCCTTGGTTCTCACTTCCAGATTTCAATGGCCTCCCTGATCCAGCGCTGTTGTTTGTTTTCTTTGGTGTGGATGACTCTGGCCTTCTCCCAGTCCATGATGTGATTTTCTCTTTTGCAGTGGTCTGTGATGGCAGATTTATGGTGTTCCTGTTGTGCTTGTTCTTTTATTGCTCTTGTTTGTATTGTTGCTGTCTCCTTCTCACACTCTTTCTTGTGCTCTTTCATCTTGAATTGAAACTCCTCCCTGTCTCCCCGATGTATGATTTATTGCAAAGTCAAAGTGAGCTTTATTGTCAAATATGCTAATATGCATGACATACAGCACAGATATATTGAGTTGCATTTATTTTCCGGGTGTATTTTGTCCTTTGGGTGTACCAAGATCTGTCGGAGAGTTGTGTGTGGCTTGACCGGTGTGTTTATGTTGTGTTTCCTCAGTGCTCTTTGTATGCATTCTGTGATCCCTCTCATGTATGGCAACTGTGCTCTTTCGATGAGAAGGTTTCTTCAGCCGTCATCTGTACAAAAGTGAAGGTTTCGGACGTTTCGCCTCCTATCCAAGAGGCTTCGTCAGCGAACTAAAGTCTGACTGGTCGTATCGGCCCCATTTATATATCCCTAATGTCCAGACCTGGTGGCGCCGGACACAGCTATGATAGGTCCCTACTCTCAGGTTGGGGGGGCGCGGGACCCCCCCCTTGTGGCCCCACTGATTGTTCCCGCAGGTTGGTCCCGCGCCCCCCCAACCTGAGAGTAGGGACCTATCATAGCTGTGTCCGGCGCCACCAGGTCTGGACATTAGGGATATATAAATGGGGCCGATACGACCAGTCAGACTTTAGTTCGCTGACGAAGCCTCTTGGATAGGAGACGAAACGTCCGAAACCTTCACTTTTGTACAGATGACGGCTGAAGAAACCTTCTCATCGATGGACCACTCCTGTACGACTGAGAGCTTACACAGGCCAACTGTGCTCTTGTTTGTTTGTTTGCTTTTTCTTTCTCCCCTGTATTGTGTTGTTTTTAACCTGCTCTGCCCCTTTAGTTACTGCCCACTGAGGATATTGGCATTTTTGTAGTGCGTGTTGTATACATTTTTCCTCCTGTGTTCTGTCCTCCGGGTCCGTGATCATTGTGGTACGTTCATGTAATGTTCTGACGACTGACAACCTATGAATAGTGGGGTGTTCAGATGTGCAAAGGAGATATTGGTCAGTATGTGTGGGTTTCCCGTGTACTTTTATTTTAATGTCAAGTGTGTTAGATATCAAGTAGAAAGATGAATTTAATACAACAAAGGACATACCTTTCATCACCTCAATGCATTTTGCAATACATTGTTTGGTCTGAAATTTCGTGTTGATCCGTGTTGATGGCGACATTAGAAGGACACATAAATAACACGATGGTGAATCCTTGTGTGTGGCACCGAGCATCTATTTGATATTCACTGACAAAAATTGTTAGGAATTAATCAGCCCGTTTCCACTGAGCTTTCCACGGAGCTTTGTCGCCCTCTTCTGCCTCTTTTCAGTGCTACACCCCCCCCCCCCCCCCAGTGGACACACATTCGGTGCTACATTTTCCCCCTCAAAATGACACGGAATAAATTCTTTAATCCATCCATCCATCCATCCATCCATCCATCCATCCATCCATCCATCCATCCATCCATCCATCCATCCATCCATCCATCTTCTGCCGCTTATCCGGGGTCGGGTCGCGGGGACAGCAGCTTCAGTAGGGAAGCCCAGACTTCCCTCTCCCCCCTCTTTCATCGATTTCAAATATGTATGCTTTCCTCTTCAGAACTATTTGAATCATATTCATAACTGGATAAGTAACAAGAAAGCATATTCTCCCGTCACAAAGACAAGTACGATAGCTTGCAAGGCCAAATATAAACAGACAAACTTTCAAAGCGAAAAGTGGACTACTATCTCAGCAGAATACATTTGTACGCCAAGCTCAGTTGAAGAAGGCATCCGTTCGGGCCAGCTTTCGGGTTGCTAAGCTGATAGCAAGCAGTGGTAAGCCTTTCACAAACGGAGAGTTTGTGAACAAATGTATGGATGCTGTCGCGGAGGAGTTGTGTCCCGAGAAGAAAGATGCATACAATGCCTTAGGTCTGTCAGTACAATCACCAGACGTGGTGAAGAAATCGGGATGAATGTATATGTCCAGCTGCAGCAGAAGACGAAAGAATGCGACTTTTTTCATTAGCACTGGATGAGAGCACGGACGTGCAAGACACAGTTAAACTACTCATTTTTATTCGTGGAGTTAGCGCAAACTTTGAGATATGCGAGGAGCTGCCAGCCCTCCAAAGTCTCAAAGGGACTACACAGGGGGAGGATATTTTTGACCAAGTGTACCAAACCATGGAGAAGGTGGACCCGAGTTACAGAATTGTGATGTTATGAAAGACGCATTCAAGCCCAACAGTCTCACTGACTTCTAAGCCGCTATCCCATATATCCAAACATCAAAAAACACGCTATGAAAATGTCCACAGTTTTTGGCAGCACAAATATCTACGAGAAAACCTTTTCTGGCATGAAACTGCTGAAAACTCCGATGAGATCAAGATTGATAGAAGAACATTTACATCAGTGCTTGAGACTGGCTGTAACTAGAATGGAACCCGATATTTAACTTCTCACTAGCCAGATGAAGACCCTCAGTTCACACTGATGAACATAAATAGGAAAGCTCACTTTTCTGACTTGAATGAGTGTGCTGTGTAGGTGCTGTATCACTTAGTTCACTTTCTCAACCTGCTTCCTTTGTGGTTTTCACAGGGAAGTTGATGAGGGTCATCTGCAAACAGTGGTGTCTAGAAGTCTACTGGAACCTACAAAGGATTATAAGGAAGCAGCACATGAACTTTAAGAGACTGCTCATATGTGTCAGAGAGATTCTGCTCTGACAACTGAGCTGAACTTTTATCTGTTAAGATTGTGCATGGCACAACAGAAAGTTAATGTTCCTCGGCTTTTTTTCTATGAACACAGAGAGTTATTTAGTTATTATTTATTTCATAAATAGTGTTATTTATTTCCCGTTTTTCTATGAAGAACCCAGATAGTTATTTAGTTGTTATTTATTTCATCTCATCTCATCTCATTTTCCGTACCGCTTATTCCTCATTAGGGTCGCGGGGGTTGCTGGAGCCTATCTCAGCTGTCTTCGGGCACGAGGCGGGAGACACCCTGAATTGGTTGCCAGCCAATCGCAGGGCACACAAAGACATACAACAGTCATTCTCACACTCACACCCAGGGACAATTTGGAGTGGTCAATCTGCCTGCCATGCATGTTTTTGGAGTGTGGGAGGAAACCACAGGACCCGGAGAAAACCCACGCGGGTCCGGGGAGAACATGCAAACTCCACACAGGGAGGCCGGACCGGGAAGCGAACCGGCGACCTCTGCACTGTGAAGCCGGTGTGCTAACCACTCGACTACCGGGCCGCCTATTTATTTCCAGATTTTTTTTCTGTGAAGAACTCAGAGAGGGTTATTTAGTTATTATTTATTTCATTAATAGTGTTATTATTTGTTTCCTGACATTTTGTCTGTAAAGAACCTGGAAAGGGTTATTTGGTTATGTGTGGCTTTCTGGAAAACATTTTTTTTAAGATCCCCTACGATCGTCACACTTTTTCTGTTACAAACTGACACCGCCCCCCCATCACAGAAGGGAAAAGTTATGTGGCCCTCACAGGAAAACGTTTGGGGACCCCTGTTTTAGACACTTTAAGTCATTTTTATTGGTGTTTTGCATTTGTCTAAAATATGATACTATGTGTTTTGGGTATTTTAGATGCTATAAAACGTTTTTATGATGTCAGTTAGGAAACAAAAAAGTGACGTTGGTTGTCCTTTAAAGAAAAAGCACTTATTAAATTTGGGTAGATTGAGGATTTGAGGTAAAATGAGCGCAGTAAAGTGTGATGACACAAATCATTGAAGTGTTTTGCCTGTCATCAGTCGCTTCAGGCAACTTGACAAAGACTTGTTCCTCTTGCTGTCAGCATGAAATCAATATCCATGTACCCATCAACGCTATAGCACAGTGGTTTTACCATCTGCTTTCCAAGCAGGCCATTAGATCCATTGGAGGAAAGACAAAGGCAGTCCTCCCATTTGACACCAAGAGGCTGCCAAGGTTTAAAGTGCCGGTTTAACGTCATCTGGTCTCTAGGAGCAACAGGACTGGACACATGAACCTACACACTTTCCCTTCTGCCCTTTCAATGGAGAATTAAAGGTTCCAGCTGGTTCCTGCACCAAATATACTCCATCACATGGCTAAATACAGCATAACAGTGAGACCTCAACTTACAAACACCTTATCTTACAAACGTTTCGTCTTACAAACGTCAAATTTATGACAATTAAACCTTATAATAAGCACTATTTTCATAATACACACCCACCACGGCTGGCGGAGTGATCTTCGGCGGAAGCACACGACCGAACAGCATCAGAGGTTAAGTTACCAACAGTCCTTATGGAAGGTGACTCCTTCCATAAGCCATCAACGACCATCAAAAAGGTAAATACAACTTTATTTTACAGCACAGTTTATTTCTTTAATTACGGTCCTCATGTAATGCGCCTCTCTTTCCAAACAGCAATTCCCTTTGACCTTCGACCTCCAACGCCATTCCATCAAGCCATAAATGACCATCACAAATGTAAATAAAGTGACTTTATGATACAATGCAGTGTATTTCTTTCATTACAATACAATAGCACATTTATTATACATAGAATAAGGTATGTTGTGTGTAGTTTTAAGGCTTATTTAGTTGAAAAGTATATTTTATGGAAACCCGCGAACGGATTATTCCCATTTTAATGGCTTCCTATGGGAATGTTTTTTTGGAGATACACACTTTTCGCCTTACACACTCTGTCTGGGAACCAATTAAGTTCGTAAGTTGAGGTCTCACTGTACTTCCCCCAAGCCATTTACTCTATGAACAGTAGCCCAAATGGAATTGTATAGTGCCTCTTTGCAATTTTTTTGCTGATGATACTAGTGCAGCGTGTTCGACCGGAAACAAATTCCTTGTGTGTTCTACATACTTGGCAATAAAGATGATTCTGATTCTGATACTGTACAGGTACATTTTTATGTCATATTCTAGATCGATCCAATTCAAAGCATCATAGCATAAGAACACATGAAAAAAATAGAGTGTATACTCAACGTAAATATTATTAAAGGTTACGTTCTGCCATACAGTAATACAAATTGTTTCACTTTTAATGGAAATTATACTGGTCAAAATAAGTATGTGACCCGTAAAAAACAAACAAAAGATATGGACTATGAATACAGGAAAAAAAAACAAGGAAAATCTTACCTTTTGAGGATTATTCCCACTTCCTTCATTGTGATTGTATGACATTGTGTGCAGGAGTATTCAGCACAATATGAAGGCATCCTTGTTATTTTGCTTTTCGTGACATCAACAATCATCATGTGTTTGCCCCGACGAACTGCGGGTCACGAATGCAACTCAGAGATGGAGGTTGAATCTATTCTTCATGTGTATGGAACCTTATGGTTAAAGTGGTTCGGTGACCACTTAGCAGAAAACCATGTTTTTTTTTTTCTCTTTTGAATGAAAATTGACTGTATATTGGCTGTCATAGCGACCTAGTTGGGTCTACTGATTTGGTAATTTGGACGTGTTTGGCATTGTAATGGATACACTGGCAAATACACAGAACCATTAGAACCTAGTTCCCCTCAGAGCACTCACTGGTCAGTCATGAGGTGGAAACATTTTCCTCCAGGGGAATCAGCCTGTCAGCCGAATTGTTGCCAGCCCTGGTGTTTTGTGATGCGGACATAGCTGAGTAATATTGCCCGCCCCCCCTGGAAGAAAAGTGGGGACTGAGCATTCCCCAGGTGCTTCTCATTATACACCATCTTGTTTCAACCTCCGTCCCACAAAAAAAAAATGTTGTTGTTCCATGACCTCACGGCAAGCAGAGAGGACTGACGAACATCTGTGTCTGCGCCGCTGAATAAATGGAAATATGTTTGAAGTGCATGAGTGTTAATGACCTGACCAAGCCACCAAATGGAAAAAAAGCAAACACGTCTGTCTCAGTGAATTCCAAATACAGTATAGCTAACACAATGAAGAGGGACGACCATAACATGCCCCCTATCAGTAGCTAACCAATCGAAGGAAAGTGATTACCTTCTTTAAATAATTTTAAAGAATTTAAAGAAATTATATTATGAAAGGATTAAAAAATTACCTGCAACACCTTCTGGGAATAAGTTTTCAGATATTGATCTTCTAGGTGAACAATGGTTTTATATCGTGTATAATCCATAACACCTGCTTGCGTAAAACAGGTTTACCCAATTCAAATAGATATACTTCAAACCATATGTTGGTTCAGAAGGTCACTTAAATTATAAATCTGACTGAAATGAATTGGGACACCATATGGTCAAAGGAAACCAATCACTCGTAATCTGTGTAGAGAAAAAGCTATCTCTTACAGCAACCATGGGTTAGCATTGCGTTTCTGGCAGTTTGGGTGTATGTCCCGTAATCCTAACTTTAATCTAGATTATGATCACATCTGGCATGTCCTTGTGTGCTTCTATTAGGGGACCTTACTACTCTTCTTCAAATAATAGAGTGTCTTTTTATTAAACTTGGAGACGTTCCCAGTCACATTATCATGTTGTGATCTAAAGCCAAGAGATTTGCAGACATGGCACTCATCCATTTTGGTGTATTTGTGCATGTGCCAACAAACAGATGGGGATCTTTCGTGGAAAATGTATTTGTGAGGCTGAATGGAGATGCTGTCTTTCCCTTCTCACAAATGTTCTGCGGTGTGACTGCAAATCACTGGCTTTTACACTTGAGACACCAACAAATGCAAACATTGGATTTGCCTTTGATTATTGCAAGAGCTTTTATTTGTAGCGTTGCAAAGTACATTTTGTGGTTGTTAGCGCTCATTCTCTACTAGTCAATCACAAAAAGCATGCCTTCATTTGTTCCTTTCCCTCTGTGTCTTTTTCAATATATGATGAACCTATACCTCATTGTTTAAACACTGCATGTTCTCACTCATGCGCACTTGATCAGATTTTTTTTATTGAATGCTTTCACGGACAGCAATCACTGAAGTGGACAGTTTATCATGTTATCAGGTTACAGGTTGCATGAAAGGGTTGAACATACAAATAGTTAGACATACAGTACATGCATTAACCAAATGACATTACATGCCAATCGCCATCTCAGAACCAAAAGACGACATAATAGGTGGCATTGATAACTCAATTTCATCTCCAAATTTGACCACTTTAGTGTGCTTGATTTAGGATGTTCCTCCGCATTTCCCCCAAAAATAACTTTCATACAATAGTTGAGATGGAACATGTGACAACTGAATTGATTGAATAAAGTTTCTTTTTTTGTTTGTAGCACTGTGAAACAGTTTTTTTGTCGATGAGTTTTGCATGTCTGTAAACTGATGTGTGCAGTAAGAATATGTGTCATTCATACATTGACACTTTAGGTTAGGAGGCAGGTATTTTCACAAAGGAAGACAAAAACACCTTTGGATTGAAATTGCATGTTCATGGAAGCAAAGAGTCACTAATATTGCAGCAGGCTTTCGATCGGACAACCTGTGCCATCGGGTTTAAAGGGTTTTCAAGGGCCTTTCAGTCTGTGTCAGCGTCGCATGCATGCAAAAACACTCAGATGCGCCCTCAGATCTGGCATCAGCTACCTGAAGAGCGAAATAATTGCAGCAGATGTAATCTCATTATTCTTAAAGGACAATCGACGTCACCTTTTTGTTTTTTAACTGACACCAGAAAAACGTTTTATAGCATATAAAATACCCAAAACACGCAGTATGATATTTTTAGTCAAATGCAAAACACCCATAAAAATGACTTAAAGTGTCCAAAATCTGCAAAAAATTGAGCTGCGAATTGGGCATTTTCAGAAAGTCCCGGCCCCAGTTCGTGACGTCACGCCAAGACGTCTTGCATTGCTAGTGAATCAAAACAATGGCTTCAGATTCGGAGAATATGCTTTCTTTTTACACATCCAGTTATGAATATGATTCAAATAGTTCTGAAGAGGAAAGCATACATGTTTACAATCGATTAAATAATTTATTTGTGCCAATTTGAGGAAACATTGGGGAGAAATCTCTCACCCAAAAAAAGAGGCAAAAAATGGCGACCTCCTGTGGCCACCTCCGTTTCCACAGGCTGATAAATTCCTTATATGGCGCTTGGACACCCACTTCTGGCAGATTTTGGGTGCAACACGACGTCCCCAGACCAAACAAGTACAGCAAAATACATTGACGTGATGGAAGGACCACTACAATGCGTCCATTTTACGGTCAGGGGGGGTCCTTTAGTGACGTCACGTACAGACTCGTCACCAACTCAAAAACAAGACAGTGCGAGTCTTAAAACGAAAAATATAGCTATATGCGGTGGAATCTTTGTAAAATACGCTCAGTAGAAGTCATTTGAAGCCATTTTACAAATTATGCACACAACTTGTCCGGAGACGTCGGTTGTCCTTTAATGCTTTTAAGATGAGAATGGAGACCTTTTGGGCAAGAGGAGACGTGTTCTTATTTTAGTTTTTGACGTAAGGTGGAGATTGGAAGGTTTGGATTGACAGCAACAAATGTTCATTTAAAAAGCTGCTGCTGGGAGGCTGTAATTATTTGTTGCAGCATCTTTTCCTTTCTTTAAAAGAGCCAGCGACTCCAGAGAATGCATACTATCCTTATCCACATGGAACACTAGTCCAACAGCAGCTGAGTCTTCTAGTTTCACATCACCACCTTCTCCTCCATCAATCCCTGGGTCCTGCAGTTCCCCAGTGGCGTTTGTGGAGGCGGCAGCAGCTGCGGCGGCAGCACATTCCTCTTTGAACAAACGGTCATGCTCCATCTTAAGTTCTTGGTAGGAACGGGAGAACATGTGGAAGATGGAGGTCGCAGGGAAGGCCATGATCAGGATCCCACTCAGGATGCTGCTCAGGGCTACAACCTGCCCAGGGATAGATCGAGGCACCATGTCACCATAGCCCACTGTTGTCATGGAGATGATAGCCCACCAGTAGGAGGCGGGGATGCTGCTAAAGTCGTGAGGGCCCGTGAGCTCACTTTCGGCCAGGTGGACCAGTGGCGAGAACAAGGTGACTGCCACGCAGAGGAAAAGCAAGAGCAGGCCAAACTCACGAGTGCTGCGCCTCACCGTCAGTCCGAGTGTCTGCAGGCCAAGAGAGTGGCGAGCCAGTCGCATCACGTAAAGAATCCTCAAAGCCCGCAAGATCCTCAGCACCAGGCCCAGTTTGTCCAAATAGCCTTTGCCTCCCCCTGGTCGATCGCTTTCCAGGTTTGGGTCCTCCTCCTTTACCACCAAAGACACATAGTAAGGCAAGATGGCCATGGCGTCGATGATGTTGAGCGGCCCACGGAGGAAGTCTAACTTGCTGCGAGCCTGAATGAAGCGCAGGATAAACTCCAGCGAGAACCAGGCCACACACACCGTCTCGATGATGAACATGTTGTAGCATTTGGAGGAGCACTCGCCCTGAGGAGGACAGATCATTTGACGGGGAGAAAGAAACATGAAGAGAGTCAATGGAGGGGAGAATCAACATCAACTCTCAGACCAAACGATGACTTGTTCACATCTTTTTCACATTCTGAATCAATCACAAGGTGTAAACACGAACTACCACAGCCGCACTGGATTGATAGATAAAAATGTGACACGATCAATCACTTATTTATTTTTTTTATAGCTTTTGAGAAATTGGGTGGCAAATTGGAAGGAATCCTATAAATGATGAACTGAGCTTTGCAATGACACCGTTTTATAACCACCGTGTTACTCCACCTAATTCAGCCGCAGAAAATATACATTTCCCATAATTATTGTATATTTTCATCTGTATGTGTTTTGGTCTAGCCCACTAGCTTATCTTATCTTTGTTGTCAAAGCGACTTTCCGATGGCGAATAGAATTAAGTTCAGTTTTATGATTGTCTGGGTATTATCTAGGAATGGCAGGAGGAATTTCCTCGCAATCGAGATACAAGGAGTAGCTGACTCATCAGCAGAAGCCCACAAAAACTGACAAGTGTGAAGCAGGTAAAGTGTCTGGGTTTTTCCACACTGCAATTTTGTAGCTTGGACATTCAAATTTGAATGGCATGCTTGAAATGACAAAAAAAAAGCAAGACCCTTATTTGGCCTTCTTCAGCTTCTCAATGTTTGACTCACATCTTTCCATTCTATTCCATTACTCTTCCCTCACCGTGCAACCATCTTCCTGTCATTTCCTCCTCCTCATTATTCACTCTGGTTCTTCCTTCATCACCCTCAGCGAAGTGCAGCTCTTTCATCTGTCATTTAGCGGTTGTCCCAGATGTGGCTCACCCTTTTTCCTTTTAGTCTTCATTCGTTTCAGTTCCCCCAAGTGAAAGACAACTTCCTCTGTTGTTTCTCTGTGCATGACACACAAACGTGTCCCATTCCTGCGGCTCTCATTTATCATTTCCTTACCCACAGAATTCCTAAACTAATGTCGTTTTGACCATTTTATGACTGCTGTGTGAGGTGCAGTACAGCCTCACACTGTGCACCCTGCTATTATTTAGTTGCCAACAAGTGTTTTGCTGTTTTTATCAGCACAACAAATTATTTCTATTAGCTGCTCGGCACGGTTATCCTTCCATTTGGTTCTTGGCTGACTAGCATTATGAGGTTTTATGGTAATGTTCTGAAAGATCTGGAAACCTCACCGTCAGCATCCCGCATGCCTCATCCTTCGTCCACTCTCGTACCTCCACGTGAGCTAAAATAAGGATGCCCTATACAGTGATTTATAAACACAAAAATAAAATTTTCACGACTTGTATTTTATTTTTTTTATTCATAATCAAGGTAATTGCACTGAAATACGTGTTTTCCTTGTGTGAGCAAGAAAGGGAGGGAAGGAAAATGGCTGGATGGGTTATTGCACTCCTTAATCGATCATATGCAAATACATCAGTCCTGACAATTCTACGTTTCCAACTTTGTGGGAACAGTCGGAAAGCAGTATGACCTTCCTCCAAGGTACAGAGCCATGGTTAAGTGAGGTTGGTGTACCCGGACATGAGAAACAAACGCCATCAATGACCTTTAGAATGAAATAGAAAGGTGCTTGTTAGCTGATCATCAATCAAGGCACATGCACATTATAAATTTAGGGGTAAAGTATTGGTAATGGTGCCACGGGCTATTCTCTTTAAATTCTTTCATTTCCATATCTATGTATAGTGACAACATATGATCCATCTTAAAATCCCACAACTGTAGCCCAGAAAATGAAAATTGGATTTCTAATGTCATCACCTAAATACATCACAATTTCTCTAGAGGCTTCAAGCAGACGTTTATAGAAATAAAGGACAAATATAATTATGGGACGATTCTATCTGAGAATAGCGTGTGCTAAATCTGACTAAATATCAACTTCTACACCCGTCCTCCTCCTCCGCCTCTTCAAACAAGCCAGCATTCCTCACACTGCCTCTGTGTGACATCCAGCCGTTAAAGCACGGTGGGAATTCAGAGCTGCCATTCCTGCATCAATCACTTTGCGCCCTGGGCTCCCATAGTTTGTCTCTCCTGTGCAGTTTCTACCTCTCATTTATTTCTCTCCTCTTTGCTTTCTCCGTCTTGTGTGCTGACATTAGTCCCATTAGGGCTCGGCAACGCTGTTCACACCCCTGGTATGAAAGGACATTTGTTACAGGAAAAGGAAACTTCTGTCTCTTCAAAGAGTGATAGGGCCTCACTGACCGTTTCTTTCAAACTGATGTATAGTTTCAGACTTCAGAATCAGAATCAGTAAACATGTAATCCTCCCACAATGGGGAAATGTGCAATCCACAACAGCAATTTGAAAGGGAATGAGGGTGAGGGGAGGGGGATGAAAGGATAAAAAAACAAGATATGCTAAGCATAGTAAAAATGTCTGAAGACTGAGATGTATACTGTAAACATGCAAAATGTTTCAAAGGGATGTTTTTGAGATACAGAGAAAGGTGGATAGGCTCCCATCTCATTTTTTGCAAAGGTCCCCCATGCCAGACTGGATATACAGCCCACCTTCTGCTATGAGTAAATTGCAAAGTGTTCCAGCCTCCCAGCTGTAAGCCAGAAAAGCATATGCAGTATGGCAAATTGATGGGTGAATGGATATTTTGCATGAAAGGAGTTTTGATGTAATATCCATGTAATATGACAGGAACAGACTTGATTCTCACACATAAATGTGCGACAGATGCCCGTATTGCTACATTTAATTTCTCTCATGATTAACATTCATTGGTGGAAACGTTTTGGGCAGCTGCCGTCAATGCTCAGATCATCATTATACGTCAGAGAACATGAGAAGCTTGCAATATGATCTGGGATATGAGAAAATACAATAACAAACCATTGTCATACATTTTCAATTTTATTTACTGCATGTAACAAAAACACGTGTCATATTGCACTGTATTGACAATTCACAAAAAATACATTTGACGTGGTCATTGCTAAAGCCCAAGATGATTACAGTGTAAACAGTGAAACAGATGCTGGTTGCATTTTTTTTAGTTCTTATAATGAGATGTAAAACTTGCCAGTTTGGAAAATGTGTTGAATTCTCAGTGTTTAACATTGATGTAGGCTTGCGTGGTAACGGTAGCACAGATGGTCAGGCAGCTAGAAGTGATGAATATAAAGTATACTGCTGTTATTAACATCTGTCTTTCGGTGATATATAGAAATTTGTCAAGATACTGGAAGAGATCTAATTTGTTCTGGGTTTTGAGTCACGAAACACACGCGCGCACACACATCAAACATAGGACAGCTGCTGGCTGTTCCATTGAGCAATGACTGTTGTAAAAATTCTTGTTTACGATCTGCCATCCACCCGGATTGAGGACCGTCACTTTACAATTGGAGTTGTAAGTGGCTGCCTCATCAATGAGACTCACAATGTGTGGATCAAAAGAGTAAATATGTTTTTTTTCTTCTTGTCAGACACTTCAACCGCTTTAAATTGTTGATGTTTTTAAACTTGGATCAGCTGAAGCTCAATAGTGCGAGCCGCCTTTGACAACTTGCGCTATTTCTGCCAGCCACATTTTTCTGAAAAGATGGAGAATGAATATGTGATGATAATAATAGCCAGGAATTAAAAAGATACTCAGAGATAAGCAAACCTCTTCAAAGGCTGATCTACTCTTATCTGAAACATGCCGTGCATATTCTGCAGCAGAGACAGAGATTAGGGGTTGAATTTTGGGTCTGACAATTCCATGTGTATAAGCTGCCGGTAAATGCATGGATTCCTCTCACATATTTAAGTGAAGATTCTAAATCAGTGCAAAGTGGGCTTAAAATGCAGAGACCGTGTAGTTGCGCTCAAGCGTAAGAAATCGCCTATTTGATTTCTGTGCCGGTTCAAGGCTTGCTTTGCCTGTTTGGGAATTTAGCAGACAATTTTGTGATACCGTAGGTCTTCTTGTGTACTCATGACACTTCCTTCAGATACACCCTGTACACCGGCACAATTAAAAGCTGATAGTCCATAAAACTTTACGAGTGTATCATACCACACCTAACCCTTGTTGCAGGTTTCACGGAGCCTCAGTTGAAAGCCTTCTTACATCTTCACACAGCAGAGAGACTGACCGGACAACAGCCGTTGTCAATCGGTGATGTGTCTAAAAGCAGGGTGAGGAAGAACTCCGGGAAAACACTGCAGATCCCTCCCACCCTGGTGACCACCAAGGGTGCCCTTAGGAAGACAATGCTATTTCTCTTCAAAACAAGCAAATCATTTGCTGGGGATTTAATTTCCTATGGATCCTTTTCCAACAATCATTGGTGGCCGTGGCTCTGTCGGTAGAGTGGCTTGTTCAGTCACCAAAGGCTTGTGAGTTCGATTGCTGCTCTATCCAAGTCATGTGTCATCGTGTCCTTGGGCAAGACACTTCAGCAATACTTGCCTCGAGTGTCAGTTAAACTGGTCATGGATGGAGGGGCCGTATGGACAGAGGCGGCCACACTCCCATCAGCCTGGCCCAGGGCAGGTATGGCTACAGAACGCAGTGTCCTGCCACCAGTTGGTGAATGTGTGAGTGCATGTATCGTGTACCCATTCTGAATTTGTCTCAGTGTCGAGAAAAGCAATATTTAAAACTTCTTTTTTTTCCTTTCAGCTTTTCCCTTCAGGGGTCGCTATAGCGAATTAGTTGATGCAATGATAATAATCAGGATTGGACATCCATATTTGTTACAGCTAATCTGCATTTATGTTGTGTTATTTTGTTTTTTGTTTTGGATGGCCTGCTACACCCATGATTTTAAAGATCAGCTCTTCAGCAAACTCTGCAGGATCACGAAAGCGACCATAAACATTTGAATCAGTTCTTTGAAGAGTGATGTCGCAAGGAGATGTCTCGGATGTTATCATATTTCATTCATAAATGCGTCACTTTTGTACATCAGATCGTCCAAATTATTGGATTGGATTGGATTGGATTGGATTTGCCTTTATTAGTCTCACAGTATTGGAGAAATAAATTCACTCTGTTAAAGAATGGGAGTCAGTTGAATTGACAGAATAAATACACGTCATGTCTCAATTTGATCTAGGAAAAATCCTGCAGAAAAAGACAATGTAGACCTTGTAGAACTGGTTTAGAAAATTACTGTCCAGCATCTGCCTCAGGGCATTCGATTTTCTCTCTCTCCATTTCCCTGTCCTCTCCCTCTTCCTCTCTCCCTCTCAAAAATCCCTCAAAAATAAAGAAAATTAATCAAAAGCTATTATTCCCTCTATGTTCAAAAGTTAGGAACAGAAACAGGAACAAAATGTTTAGGCCATCAATCACTTTTACCTTGCAGCGGACGTTGACTATGCTTCACTGAACCTGCTACCGCAGGGCGCAACACGCACCTTGCACTTGGGTCAAAGTCAATCAAATGGTGACAAAAAAACAGCTACGCCAAAAAGAAAGAAGAAGAGGTCCTCTGTCCATGTGTCATGGGTTATTAAAGGGCTTGTATTATATAACATCTCCATCGATCAGCTGCGGGCTGTTCTCCGGTAAACTGATAGTTGCAAGTACGCACGACATGTCCAGTGCAAGATGTGTAACTTTCTGAATGACATTCGTCCATCCATTTTCTACCTGGTTAGTGGTCACCGGTGAAGTCAGGCCTATACCCGATGACTGAATGGTCACCATCTAATCGCAGGGTGCAAAACAGTATAGGCAAACAACCATTCACTCACATTCAAGCCTAAGAAAGCACACACAGAAAAAGGCACACCGAAAAGCCTTCCATTTTCTTAAACACTATCAATGAGCATTAAAATTCAATGCAACTTGTGTATGGTCATATTTCTACCCGAAAATGGCTCAATGCTAGAGGCATGATGAGTTCAAACTTAAAGGACAACCGACGCCTCCGGACAAGTTGTGTCCATAGTTTGTAAAATCGCTTCAAATAACTTCTACTGAGCGTATTTTACAAAGATTCCACCACATATAGCTATATTTTACATTTTAAGACTCGCGCTGAATATTCAGGAAGTCTTGTTATCGAGTTGGTGACGATTCCTGACATCACGTCATGGAAGGAACGCCCCTGACCGAGAAAGGACACACAATGCATTTTGCGGTACTTTGTTTGGTCTGAAAACTTCGTGTTGATCCGTGTTAATGGCGAAATTAGAAGGAAAACACAGAAATAACCCAATGGTGAATCGTTGTGTGTTGCACCGAGACAACTATTTGATATTCGCTGACAAAAATTTCCAGGAGACAAATCAGCCCATTTCCACGGAGCTTTGTCGCCATCTTCTACATTTTGCGTGGGACACTACATGCTGTCATTGACGGCTCGAATTGATATGGGAGGACTCCTTTAATCGATTGCAAACATGTATGATTTCCTCTTCAGAACTATTTGAATCATATTCATTCCTGGATGAGTAACAAGAAAGCATCTTCCTAATCTGAAGCCATTGTTTTGATTCTCGAGCAAGGCAAGACTTCTTGGCGTGACACCACGAACAAGGGAGCGGGACCTTCTGAAACTGGCCAATTCCGGGTTCAATTTGAAGTAGTTTTTTAGACACTTTAAGTCATTTTTATTGGTGTGTTGCATTTGACTAAAAATATCATCCTGCGTGTTTTGGGTATTTTAGATGCTATAAAACGTTTTTCTGATGTCAGTTAGGAAACAAAGAAGTGGTGTCGGTTGTCCTTTAAGGTGAGTGTTATCAGATGAATGGAAATAAAGCATTGGCAAAAGAATTCAACATTAATGAGTTTATGTTATAACTTTCATGTGTGAGCTGTTTATTAAGTGAACAGTGTCCCTTCTTTATTAAATATGTTTTACTGACATTGTTTTATAATACAGCGAACTACAAAATAGGCCTTTCATTAAAGATGCACCTCATAATCCAGTGTGCAATTCAGTGTGGAAAATACAGTTCCTTTCGACTTCTACTTTCTCATTTTCACAATTTTGCTGTTGTAAATAGGAAGTTTATTTTAACAAGTGCAATCACAGGTAAAAGATGCTGCATATTCCAAATCATAATCCAAATCCGAGATTCAAACTCCAACATCAGAACTGTAAAGTGGCTACAATGTGCAAACTCGGGCTTTTTGCCACCTCACAATGTAAAAGAAAACAGTCAAAAATGTCCTCTGGAGAATGGCTTAATACTTGCACACAAGGCTTCTTTTGAATTTAAAACCCTGTGCAAGCCAACTGTGATAAGGGTCGGAATTTCACACTTGGGAAAATTGAACCTCCTTGCTAATTTGTGCTGCGCCGACACCAACAGCACTTTGATTTAGTACTTGTTGTTTTATTGCTGTCTACTGTAGTATATTTCTTTAAAGAGGAAAGCACAATTGTCCAGTTCTTGTTTAACTACAATATTTAATTCCTGGTTCGGACAAAAGCAAACCAATTAATGATTGTACAATGGCTCTTCACTTTGCAGTCATTCATTCATTCATTTTTATTTGTACGTGTAAAACTGGCAAAGATCATGTCATGCCTTGAATAAAGCACATTTGTGATGTATTGTATCAGGCAATTAACATTTTCCAAACAACAATGTGCATAATCTAATTATTTTTACAAGTGAGAAGCCTCTAAAATGTATTCCAAGAAGCGCTGAATCAGACAATAATTTTTCTTTGTTTCCTTGAACTTTGGGTCAGTCTTCGTAATGGAATGAATTTTCTCGATTTTATCCTAAGAGGTTATTTAAAAACTATCACACTCGTTTATTTCTGTGGCGAACGAGATACGAACAAAGTTATGTACACACTTTTAAAAATACAAAGCCTGTCATAGAGATATCAAGTTCGCAGTGTACAAAAACAAAGAAACAAATACAAACAGTGTCCATACACAGATCAAGGGACAGACATGCCAACCTGCCCTTCATTTTCACTAAAATCGAAGACTCTCCATTGCATTGTGTTATAGGTCTGCACCGTGTTAGCTGTACAATCCTTTTTCTGGCACAGACAAGATAATCACCTCATACTTTGCTGTTCTTTCCCATAATCCCACTTGGCAGGCATGCAGCAACGGACGGAAATAATACAACCCCGAAGCAGACAGGCTATAATCGGCATGAAATCCGCTGCACACTGATTCTGTCAAACACAGTTAAACATCCTCAAACAGGCAGTGAACTCCATTAGTATTCACATTACTGCATATGTGTGGTTTATCTATGATATTGGATATTTTCTGGAATATTAGTATTCCTCTGCATTAATATTCTCAGATATTAAAGAAGGAAGTGGGAGAGTTTTAAAACGTTTGTTGAGCAGTGATGCAACACATGAAAAAGTGGCAGTCACATATGTGCGAATACACACAGGCACGCACACATTACTTCACTGACTTGGATTTGATCACGATACAATCTGCGGCAACGGGGGGGGGGGGGGGGGGGGGGGGGGGGGGGGGGGGGGTTCGGATTAGTCTAACTGTAAATTATTACGACTGCTCATGCCTCAATGACTGCCCATACGTTTCAACTGTCACAATGCACCTCGTGTCATATTTTGTTTTCTTGACTTGCAGTCTGCTCACTGTGTTTGTCAGAGCAAACAAAGTGGAACTCCTCACTTATCGCTCTAATGAAGGCAATTATGTGGACGGGATAATAAACATGCGGCACCTCAAGCTTATTGGAAGACTTCTTCATTTTGCGCACCGAGGCTGCACTATTTGACTTTGTCGAGCAGAAAGACATTTACAGGAAGATATATTTTGCTGTAAAACTTGATGAGTTAGTTCAACTTAAATGGTTGAAGGAAAATGATTGCAATGAATCACATAAGTCAAATACAGTTCCTAAAAATATAAGGGTGAGGTCCTCAGTAAACTTTGCTGAAAGTCCGTATTTTGTCATTCACCAGCAGCGGGGTCACCTGTTTAACATTATTAGTCCATCTTTATTTCATGACTTCGTATCTATCATTGTCAGGCTGTCATTCTGTCGTCATTAATTAAACCGCAATTTCGTAATCGCTAAAGTACAGCTTGTCACTGCTATTTCAGGATCATCGGCTACTCTGTCCCTGTCAGTTTATTGTTACTTTTACCATGCTTCAGTTATCGCGACTACTGTTCTTTTTTTAAATTCTCCGCCCCAATGATATATTTTTTAAACAAATTACTCGTGCATTGCCGCTATTTGGACTGAGATTGAAACAATTGCATGAATTCAGCTCAAGAGCCATACAAATAAGCTAAGACATTTTCTACAGCACTTGTTGTCCTCATCAGGGCCATGTGTGAGCTGGAGCTCCCCGCTGACTGTGTGCAAGAGACAGTTAAATGCACTGAAAATGGACTGGTTGCTGATCAATCACAGGGCATATTCTGTGTAGACAGCAAGCTATCCCTCCATTATTCGAAGCGCTTACCAATTTGCAGTCATACCACAGCGTGTGTTTTTTGAATTTGGTCAGAAATCTATGTCAGCGCGGAAGGTACATGCAAATTCCACGCAGATATTTGCAAGACCCATCACTGTAAGGTCAATGTGTTGAAGTCAACATCACAAATCAATTCCAGCCTTCACTCATTTGAGAATGCACTTTTAATTCTACAGTAAAGTCTCGTTATATCGATATCGGTTATATCGATAGTACCGCTTATTACGATACTATTTTCATTTCCCTTGCACATTTCTAGTCTTTTTATGTATAATTAGTACCGTTTAGTACGATACCCGGTTATGACGATAATCCGGTTATTACGGTGCTCCTTTTCATCCCCCGCCGGCCATTTTTGTTGTTTATATCGATATATCCGTCGCGCCATTGGTCAACTTGGTCACGTGTCTTGTTACGTGAGCCGCCATCGGTCGCGCCATTGGTCGACTTGGTCACATGAGCCGCCATCGGTCGCGCTATTTGTCGACTTGGCCGTGTGACTTTGTCACGTGACACGCCATCGGTCGCGCCATTGGTCAACTTGGTCACGTGTCTTGGTTACGTGTCACGCTATCAGTCGCGCAATTGGTCGACTTGGTCAGGTGACTTGGTTACGTGCCCAGCACCCGTGTAGCAGAGCCATTTTCATTTTCAGACGCTAGCTCGTGTGTAGCAGACGAGATTGAAGTGTTTGTGTTAAAAGGTAAAAATGGGAAGCAGAAGAAGATTGATGACTTTTTAAAATTGTATACATAATACAGTAAGATGTAAGCGTTGCAGTTTCCCTGTTGTGTTATGTACATGCCCACTGTACTGTATATGAATGCAATCGTTTTTTGCAAAAATGTTTCTTGTTTTGTCTGCTGAAGCGTGATGATTTTGAAAATCATTAACATTCCATACTGTGTATTAAAGGACAGCCGATGTCACTTTTTATTCAAATGCAAATAAAATTGAGTTCACGCCAAGATGTCTTGCATTGCTTGTGAATCCAAACAATGGCTTCAGATTCGGATAATATGCTTTCTTGTTACACATCCAGTTATGAATATGTTTCAAATACACTGTAGTTCTGAAGATTAAAGCATACATGTTTACAATCATTAAAGAATTATATGTGCCATTTTGAGGCAACATTGGGGGAACATCTCCCAAAAAAAAAGGGAGCTAATGGCCAGCTCCGTTTCTTATATGGCGCTTGGCTGCCCTCTTTTGGCGGCTTTTGTTTAATGCAGTTCGGCGCAGGATCGGATATATCGATAGTCTCGGTTATATCGATATTTTTTCGGACTCCCTTGAATATCGATATAACGAGACTTTACTGTATTTATTTATTGATAATACTTTCTTGTGTTGAATTACCCCATGAACACATTTGGAGCGAAATCATTCCACTTTAACAACAAACCATGAACGTATAGGGCACACACGGTCTGTTGCAGCACCAGACAGTCTTAAAAACTGTAACATGTTCCATCAGGCAAATGAAGAAGAAAGGACAGGAGGCTTTCATGGATGGTTTGATGTCTGCTCCCCTTTTTGCATTATTTATTTATTTACTTCCCTGTTCACTGATTGATTTGCATCCCGAGGCTTTCTTAAAATTTCTCTTTCAATCCATTGCAATTTTGAACATTCCAGTGCATGAACAAAAGTCTAATAAACATGAACAAACCAATATGGCTCCTCCAAAATCTTCATCTTAACTAGACTGACCTCAACATTGGTCCTGTAGATGCCCACACATATCTCTGTTTTCTCCTGATCTTCCTCTTCTCTCTTTTGTGCTGTATGTACTTGAAATTGATGCTTGGGAGCAACAAATCCAACTTCACTTTTCAGCACCGAGGACATAAACAGCCACTTCAATGACTTTCAGGCCTGAAGATGACCCATTTACTAAACAAGTGCAGATTTGATTGGACTTTTGAAGGAGACACTGGCTGTCGCTGGGTCAGAATTTTAAAGACATGAATAATAGTAAAATGCTGGATCACAATGACAATTCACCTGATGTTCGAAGGAAAAAAAACATGTGCAAAAAATAGCAAACTATCACCACACCGAAGTAGGTTATTCATGTGTGACTTCAAGTTGAACTTCCACACACTTTCCAATCTACTGTAGACATCCTGTCTGAGATTTTACCACAGGAGATTATTGAAGTCATTGACGTGTAAGAGGCTAACCCAATAGTCACACTGCTATCTAATCAATGAGGAACAAAGTTACAATGTTTATTGGATTGGATATGCCTTTATTAGTCTCACAGTGGAGAAATTTACACTTCACAGCAGCAAAGTGATGAAAGGAATGGAAGTAGAAAAACAAAATACATGAGCTGCTGGAAAGGCAGCCACTCTCGCGGCGCCGTCTCGAAGTCATAAGAACAAAAAAAAACTAAATAACAAATAATATGACATGATTGATGATGATATGATTTATTTTGGGCATATACGCATACAGTATATGAATTTTGGTTTGTATTTTTTTAATCATTTTTTGACTTTGGGCATGTGAAGCAAGGAGTATATTAAAAAAAGTAACATATTGTTCTGATGAATAGCGCCAGTGATTGCAAGAGGATCTACTGCACTTCATAAAGTTAATTGCGGTCCAGATATTATGCACACCCAGACACATTAATCAGGATAAAAAGAAAGGAGCTCGGAATCAGCTACTTCTTGCTCCTCAAATGGCCAATGTGCAATGAAGCAAGCAGAAATAACTATAAAAGAGTAGTAAAATGGCTCAAGCCAAGCACAGCACGAGGTATGAGTACAATGACCTTTCTTGCAATTGCAAATGTGTGGGAAAGCTTAGGATCTTTGAAAAATTGCATTTGTGCTTGTATTTTACCACTGAATAATGATTTATTTTGAGCTATACGGAAAAGTATGTTCTTTGTGAATACTGATAACACCCTCATAGACAAATGTTTGTGCATAAGGAGAAGGAGCTTTTGGCGACAGTTTTCATTCTTCTTCTGATGAAAATACCCTAAAACTCCCTCTGCGTTCGATTGTGGTGCAATGGCAGAAGGTATCATTTTTACTCTGGATCGTATTGATTTTACCTTTAACTTACAATTTCTCTTTTAACTGCTCAAACTATTCAACAAGGTGGCATTGATAATGTTAGTTGGATGCTGACTCACAACGATGAACCAAATTGTTTTGCTTCCTCTTTACACAAATATAATTTTACTTCATTTTATGGGCTTTTCTGCTGGAGTGCTTTCCCTTTTCAACAACACAGATTTGAATTTTTATTTTAGCACTTGGCTTTATTTACTACAAGCACATTTAAATTCAAACACATGCACACGCACGTACGCAGACAATCTTCGTTACAACGTACCTCGAGAGACATTACAAAGCTGTACAATATAATGGTAGTTTGTTGTAATCATTTCCAATAAAATGTCCGCCAACTAAGCAATTTAATACATTATCAACATTTTTAGAAGGGAAAACATGAACATGTAATGCAGTGTAAAGATGTCAATTGCTAATATTTTGTAAGACATGAAACAAACAACTATAGTGCTTCAATTTTAAACAGATTATTTTCTTACAGTGTATTGTAGGTGTTTCAAATACCTGACATGTTTTGGCGTATACTTCCGGAAGGCTGTCTGATATCAAGTAGACAGGATGAACCTAATACAACTATAGTGCTTCAATTTCATCTTGAAAAACAGTGACTCATTAAATGTTACACGTTCTAGGCAATGCCGCCGATAAATCCAATTGTTGTCAATTGGCATTGTCTCGGCTGAGCTTCCTTTCAAAAGTTAAGAGATGATTTCAGACAGCAGGATTTGCTTCCGTTTACCAGATATGTTTTCAGACCACATGCTCAGCACTGCCACACACCGTGCCTCAGTGAGTTATGGCAGAAAATACATCAGTGTACTGAGTGGATCAGTAGTATTACTAAGCAATGGAGAACCGGAGCGCTGTGCATTTTGTTCAGAAGCAAGGTCTCGGCGGGCAGTTAGCTTATACGGTATGTTGACAAAAAGCATTTTCACTGTTTTGTGGGTGAAAAAAATCTGGTGGTTATCAGGTGCCATTGCTAAGGTCTTTGTTGCCAAATTCGCTAATGGAAAATTATTTACTTGGGACTGGAAAATGAAAGTCGAGCTGAAAATGTAAATGTGGTAGATTGAAATGTGGTTTGATTGTATGTGTGTGTGTGTGTGCATACCTGTCAACCTGTACGTTTTTGCCATAAAAAGTGCGTTTATTATGCATTTTAAGACGTGTACGACGTACAAGAAAGTCTGTCCTGAAAAACGCAAATTTGTTAATTATGGGTACCATCCGGTGTACAACAACTATCACGAAACGGCAAATCAGTCAAGTCAAACGAGTTCGCCACGGTAGCCTCTATCTCTGTATCTTTTTTTTTGGTTGCAAACGAAGCGAGCGATTAGATGCTACTGTGCATAAGCGTCTGCCGCCTGGGGATTTCCCATTGCATCATTCATCATGTAATTTCATCATTTATTAAGAATATGTACAGAATGATATAGCGAAACACATGTACAAGATAACATGTTAAACTACATAAATAATCATGTTTGAAAAACAAATATGGTGCACGATTATTTTGTATTTTGTAAGGGAAAATACGACAGCTTGTAAGGGCATGCAGCCATGGAGGTTTACAGGCATGGGTGTGTGTGCGTGTGTGTGTGTGTGTGTGTGTGCGTGTTTGTGCGTGGGTGTGTGTGCGTGTGTGTGTGTGTGTGTGTGTGTATGTGTGCGCGCGTGCGTGTAAAAAAATGGCACAAATACCGATATTTGTTGTTTGATGTTCAATATTCACATACACAAGAGGAATGTATTTTTTTTCCTTTTAAATGTATTTGTTTATTTATTTATTTTAGGCACTAAGGTGAATTAGACATTTTAGACATTTTAGAACATCAATGCAGTAATTAGTGACCTTGAATGGTTTTTTTTCCAAACAAATTGCAGAATGCCAAAATATCATTGTCAGGCTATCCACCCATTTTCTAATCCAGTTATCATGGCGAGGGTCGTGGGCATGCTGGAGCCTATCCCAGCTGTCTTTGGGCAGTAGTCAGGAGACACCCTGAACTGGTTGTCAGCCAATTGCAGTGCACACATTGATGAAGAACCATACTAAAACCTGGGGACAGTATCCACACAGGGAGAACGTGCAATCTCCGCATAGAAACGCCAAAGCTGAAAGTGAACCCTGCACTGTGAGGCAAATGTGCTCACCAGTCAACCACTTTCAGCTTGTTTCTCACTTTGATTTGATGATTACTTCCTGTGCAATGTTTTGACCTTCTGAAGGTTATCAATGTTTCATACATGTATTTGCCTTCACAGAGCACATTAGGAAAGTGATCCGCTTCCCAACAGAATGTTGGGAACCAGACAAAATCCAAGTAATCCATTGCAAAGGCTATAGAGATTTTACATCAAGAGAACTGATGAGAAAAGGCAGACGCGATGGACCAAAGGGCTTTGGATTGGATTGGATTGGATTGGATTTGCCTTTATTAGTCTCACAGTGGAGACATTTACATTTCACAGCAGCAAAGTGATGAAAGGAATGAACGTAGAAAAACAAAATACATGAGCTGCTGGAAAGGCAGCCACTCTCGGGGCGCCGTCTTGAAGTCAAAAGAACAAAAAAAACTAAATAACAAATAATATGACAGCATAGAGACAATATGACAAAACAAAGACACGGAGAGACATTCATTCTTCAGGACTTGCTGTACCCTCTTTGTGATGACATGAAGCAGTTCTAGATGAACTTAAGTGTTGGGCTGCTCCTGAAACTCTAGATCACTGAGTAATTGAAGGGACAAGCTCAAGATAAGCAAGCACAAGGCTATACAGCAACATAATGAAGGGTAAAAAGTTCATTCTTTCTTATACCTTGTGTTATATTGTTAAAGCTCCATACTTGCCTCCTTTGGTTTACTGTTTAATTCTCTTGGGGCTATCCCATTTTCATTCTCCTCTTCCGACATCATCGAATTACTTTATATCCTTCCCTTTGCACTCCTTGACAGAAACAGACTCAAGCAGATGAATGATGAGCCGATGAGAGCATTTTGGCACCTCTCCAGTAGGGAGGAGCGCAGAGATGGACCAATTGAATTAAAGATGACTCCCACTGCAACCACCAGGGCTTCACTTGAACGGTGACCTCAGTGGTTGGTGAACGTCAAAAAAAGCACAAAGAGAGATAACTAGTTGGCGCTTAGGAACATATTGAAGTCAAAGAAAAGCTAATGTATGGACTGGTGACACTTTCCTAAAAACTGGCAAAGTACTGTCTTATTTCTGCTGTGTTTACATGAGAGACCTACAAACAGAAAAACCACGGTTCCTCTCAACGGAATGTAATTGAGATAATGGTAGTGTAACCAGTATTTTCCAGGAAACAGGTCATGCTTGTCTCTTTCCTTGCCTTTTATATCATAAGGTCCTCTGCAGCCTCTTTAAATTCTCCTGCATCACACCCTGCTGCTCTTATGCCGGTGGCATTATGTGTCTGCTTCTAAGAAAATCTGTGCTGTCAACAACTTTGGAACTGGGGGTGCTGCATGTACCTGTAGAATGGATCCACTTGGATCCTCAAACGTCAGAGTTTTTATTTTTATGGAGATAGTTTGTGGGTCAGTCATGAACTACTGTTTTGAAGTTAATATTTTCTAAAATCTTGGTACCTTATTTTCCGTTGTATAAGGTGCACCCAAAAGCCATGATTTTTTTCAAAAGATTACTGTTGGGGTAATTCGGCATACAAACATCTCGAAACATCGCTCTGTAATCTTTGTTTACATTTTGAACTTCCTCATACGTCATATCCTGCCTTCATTTACATGATGTCGCATTTTCATTACGTCACATCCTGTCGCGTCATATAGTATGCGCCGTATAAATACTCCTGCAGCCCGTTTTTTCTCTCTCTCCATGCTCCCTCCACGGCCGACACCGCGATGCCTCCGCGCTCTCCCAAATTAAATCAACTTTCTATTCAAGACCTGGCTCCCTGATGATTTAACCATCCATCTCCATCAACACCCGTAGAAGCAATGAACCAAGGGCGAACGCTAAAAATAATCCAACATTACCCTGCTTCTTATACGCAGGTGCGCCTTATATGTGAAGTAATTATTGAGGCACAACAGGTCTCGCAACGAGTGTCAGCAGCCAACTCAGTTTCTCCCTGCAGAAGGAGTAGCACGTAACCCCCTCCTCTACTCTAGCGCCTTAAATTGTGGTTTGCCTTGTATTTGGAAACTGCTTATATATTTATACATGATATTTGGAAAACCATTTTCATTCATTGAAGGTGCACCTTATACTCCGGTGCGCCTTCTATGTGGAAAATGTTTGAAAATACACCATTCAATGGTTGTGCGCCTTATACTCCCGTGCGTCTTATACACTGGAAAATACAATATTTGTTTGAAAATATCTTGTCGTGATGTCATATCACAAGTTGAACGTAAAGGTGGCCATGCTTTGATGGTGTTGGTTTTATCATTAATGGATTTAAGAGCTGGGTGATGCGGTTGAAAGGTATTAAAAGAATATTCATATACTGATCATACATTGAACTTTTTTAATTAATAAAATGAGGAAAAAAGTATTCAATAATTCCAAATGTACAACAGAAAAAGACAATTATGCAGACTAAATATAACATTTGAAATATCTGGGAAAAAATTAAATTTCAGGGAATGTTTTGGAGTATATTTTAGTGGAATGCTTTTTTATATCCATATCCAGCATAAATGCTAATTCGTGGAAGAGGCTATGCCTTATCTATGATTGTTAAGAGTCATTCGTTCTTCATACAATATTTAGGAGGAGCAAGCTAACACTCTCTTAGAGTGCATGCATTACGGGGGAACAGCCATCTCAGGTCGAACAGTACTGTTCTGGGCTCATTATAGCCATTGGCTGTGTTGTTTTTCATATCCATGCTGAATGTTAAAGCTGGTTCAAAGACACCAAAGCTACCACGTCGAAAACCGGAACGGGTGAAATACTTCCTGATGTTTCCATCCAGAGGTGTAAACTTGTACAATTTAATCTTATGGGAGTTGCACTGTTGCGATCGGTCGTTTATTTGAAATACGCCACATTTTGGTCCGGGTGCCTGCGCACTTCATCATTTGTTAAACTACATCTTCTTAGGGCTGTGAGTGAGTTGATTTGGCTCACAACACACTTTTGCAGTCAATATTTCCTTTTATGACCTTGTAATTGTGGCACAAAACCAAAGCCGACGGTCAGGTCAGCCCACAACATGTAGTATTCCGTGTTTGCTCGAGGGGTTTCTTCCAGTTTTTTTTCTATTGAACATTTTACTGAAGGCATTTTGGAGAAGCACATGCTGCCATCCAAGCAATATACTTTTGAGCAATGTCTCATCTTATTTCAACAAGGCAATGCCAATAAAAAAGTGTGAGTACCAGGACGTCTCACTAGCAGTTTAGACCTTTGAATCATGTAATCCAGCAACGGAGACCCCCGGACATTTCAGTTTTTCAAAAAGAATTCCACCTATAGAAATTTCACAATTTTGTATTCTCAATCACACCCCCAAAAAAGAAAAATGTGTTGGAATATTAAATATCACAACAGTGTAGTGTATTCAATTGAATTTAATTGAAGATTATTTGCAAATCGTTGTATTCTGTTTTATGTCCCAACTTCATTCCAAAGTGGCTTGTCGGTGTAATCTTTCAATCGAAAAAAGGGACTCAAAGTAATCCATCAAACTGGACAACTTCAATGCTATTTGTGTGTGCATGATCTTTTTGAGTTGCTTCTTATGTGACTTGATGACTCTGCTAATGTGCACATTTGCATGCGTGCTTGTTACTTTTGTGCGCGACACAGTGAAGCCATTTCATTATTTTTCCAGTATATACTGACAGATATTGGACAAGCCTCAGTGAGCATGGGGTTTCGTTATCCATGCTGTTATAGGTAGACATTTCGGGGGATAGTCATGCCCAGGATTCAAGTACACAGAAACACACATGCACAGGAACACACCCACACCCACGCACATGATCGGACACACGCAGACAGTTTTTGTTTCCAGTTGAGGCGTTTCCTCAATTATTTTCTGTTACGCCTTCCCAGGAAGAAGAAACTGGTTCATGCATCGGCAACTCTGCCTCATGTCTTCAAACAGCATACTTTGATGATACATTTGTTATAACTACACCACAGAGTCTATGATAAAATTAACTCATTCACTGCCATTCCAAAATTTATTCGGGTATTAAAAATGTGACGTGCAGCGCCATTCCCAAATGTGTTCAGGTTTTGATTTTTCTTGCGGGGCAGTGCTAATAAAGCGCTGGTCAGACCTCTGGTAATATTTTTCCCTTCTACGAGGGGGCAGCATTTGCCTTTTGTAGAGGTGCCCTCACTTGCACCTCATTACTCCAGACCTATATAACTTAGGAAACTCTTCCTGATGAAACAGTCTAAGGTTTCTTACGCTCCATTGAATCTTTATGTAGTCCTAGAACGCAATATTCTGTGGGTCCTGGAATTTGAGTAACAATGACAAAAACACTGGCAATGGAGTGGACATATTTTTGCACATGTCTGGCAGTGAATGAGCTAAAGAAAACAAAAGAAGAGATATAAATCTGCCGAAGAATGAGATGAATGTTGTTTATCGTCGTGTCACACACTTTCATGAAGAGAGCACCGTTGCCACCTACTGTTGTGGATGTGCGTTACATTATTTTGTAGGCTGTTCCCTTGAGTCAAATACCCCCTATAGCTAGCATCTCACAAGCCATGCACCCTATCGCAGATGGGCCTACCCCACTATTGGAGAAGCATCGAGTTAATGCTTTGGGGGAGTGACATTTTAAGTACAGTAAAGTCTCGTTATATTGATATTTCGGGAGTCGGAAAAAATATCGATATAACCGGACTATCGATATATCCGATCCTGCGGCATGTAAATTTTCTCCTTGCGTTCATAGAAATAGTATCGTAATAAGCAGTACTATCGATATAACCGATATCGATATAACGAAACTTTACTGTATATACTGTCCGGTCATGAGAGCATTTGTGAAAAAAAACAGAGTTGCCCTGAGACAATTGCACAGGAGTGGATATTTACTGCATGTTAATGTTGTGTAACGTACTTACCCTGTCCTCCTCCTCTCTGAGGTCAGGCATGGTACTGATACATAAGCTGACCACAGTCACCGCGACCATGATGACGGACAGGCAGGCAAAGATCTTCCCCGGTAAGCCAGACTGAGGATTCTCCACCATATCTCTGAGCCAGTTCATAAGTTTTCGGTACGTCGTCTCCTCCACGGAAACACGCTGCAAGGCGTTCCGCTGCCTGCGCTCCTCCTCCTGCCGTTCTTGCTCGTGCGCCTCCTCCATTCGCGTGTACATCTTCCTCTTGCAGCAACGCTCCATGTATGCCATCTCCACGCCCCAGTAGGTGAGCTCGTCGTGCAGGGAGAGGATGCACATCTCCCGCAGCAGGCGAAGTTTACCTGCAGCCAGGAAGTTGAGAATAACCCTGAAGGCGGATGGCGAGCGATCAAAGAAGAATTCCTTGCGCGCTTCATCGTAGTCGTCGCAGACGCTGGCAATGTCATCAGGTGACCTGCAGCCACACAAGCGGCCGAGTCGAGTCAGAGGGAACTGCTGCAGCGTTGTCCAAGGGAAGGTGTACCGGTTGCCCCCAACGTTGATCACTGCCAGCAAACGGTGGTCCACGGAGACGAGGTCCTCCGGCTGACGGATGAACTGAGCCCTTTGATAATAAACACCCTGTGGAAAAGTTCGTTTCTGTCAATATCTTAAAAATTTGCAGATGTAAATATGGTTGCAACCGACATTGTTTTTATCATTTACAAACATCCATCCACCCATAAATTATCTGTACTGCTTCTCCAGTCACGCTTAATTAATTCCGAAGAGGAATGTGGAAGTAGCTATTCAGTTATGCTTTCTGAGTGATGCTCTGTGGAATTCTAAAATTGCTCGAGCTGACCAGGTGTTACTTTAGCTAGGAAAATACACAATGTTCATGATGGCTTAGATGGACAAATACGTCTGTTCAAAGACAAGTCTAGGTTGAACATTTTTAAAATGTTCTTCACTCGCCGAATTGGTCGCACTTGCATTCAGTTCATTTCGCCTAAAATTACCTTTATAATGGAATAAAACTGGCGTGCCATTTGCGCCATATGATGAAGGTCAGGAAGGCTTTGATGCCTGGCTGGTCTGCTACATGCACAACACTCCTCGAATGTGCACACTAAGACACCTTTGCAGACATTCAGGTACCTGAACCATTCATAATACTATACTTTGCAATTCCCTTTCCTCGTGGATCACACACCTCTTATACTGTCTTCTTATTCTCATACATTAACTCCTATATTTGCGAAACAGATCCACAGGCACATATAACTGGATGTGAGAAGAAAAAGACAAGTACCAGTGATATGAAAATAACGCTCTTGCAGTTCAAGTAAGAACACATTGGATTGTAGATAATTAAATAGACGTTTTAATATGTTACCGTATTTTCCCGTTGTCATGGTGCCAAAAGAAATGTTAAATATTTTTGTGTTTTCTGGATTTTGGATGGGAGAAACGTGCGCATTTCTCCCCACCCAAAACAGTAGAGTTGGGCGACCACTAATTGACTCTGAGAAGGTGATTGCAACCACCTGGGAATGGCCAATTGCCGCTGGGACATGATTGGCCAGAAGCTCAGGTGAAGCACCTTTAAAACCAGACTGAGCCAGTCATTTCAATAAGGAAGAAGAGGGAGAAAGGACAGCCTGGAGAGCCGTGTTACCTGTGGTCTGCCGAAAACCGACATCCATTGGAACTTCAAATAAAGAAAACTCACAATACCCTTCCTGCATCTGGCTGAGTGAACTTTTATCATCTTTGCACCTGCTTGCTGTCTCGCCGCACAACACCGGTGTATAAGGTGCACACAAAAGCCTTCATTTTCTTCAAAAGATGACCCTGCACCTGATACACAGGTATGCCTTATACATAAAGTAATATTGAGCCACAACAGGCACCTTATAATGTGGTGTGCCTTATATTTGGAAAACGTTCTTTTCATTTATTGAAAGTGTACCTTATAGTCCAGTCAATGCGCCTTACATATGGAAAACTTTTAAAAATACACCATTCATTGGGGGTACGCCTTATACACCGGAAAATACGGTATATGTATAGCCAATAGTGATATTCACAAACTGATTATAGTATGTAGTAATACATTTATTTCGTTCATCATGTTAATTAAATTTAATTAATTACATCGTGGCGCTGACTAATGGTGAATCAGATATCACAGAGGTTGTTGCTGCAGTAAATGTATTCAAAGCAGAGGGTGGTTGACTCTGCAGCAAATTATCTGAAAGGAAATAAAATACTTATTTGCTTTTCGGATTGATTCGCTTGCCATTCTTTGTACACGGTATAAAAGGAATATGTAATTGTGTCCCATACTTCTTTGTTCTCCTCTCGTTTTCGACTGAATTATGTGTTTTTATTAGTTACTTTTCCTTTGGCAGTAAATGTAATTGGCTTGGGTGTTGTGTTTGACAAGCTTTGATTGGACTGAGCTTTGATTGGACTGAGACACATTTGCTCTCTGATAATGTCATATGTCAAACTATTGCCACAAACTCCTGCCGTGTCTCAGACAAAACAGTGGGAAGTGGCAACATGACATACAGACGGCTATATTACATTATCACTGCACACAGTTCTTTATGATCTTTGGGCTAACCTTCTCAAATCAACCTGTATGGACCAGTATGACCCAACACTTTCACTTACCGTTATATTTCTAAACATTACAATGTATTATTATTATTATTATTATTATGTATTATGTATTATGTATTATGTATTATTATTATTATTATATAAATATAACGGTTTTCGAACAGGAAAAAAACAACGGTTGTTTTGAAAGAGACCCCCTGGATGGAATCTGTTGTGTGGAAAAAAATGTGGCGTCATCTCTGGGAGCTCTGGGATGGACCGTTTGGGTTGGCCCTTTGTCATATTATGTTCCATATGTAGCTAGGAAGCTAATGACATAAAATTACAGTATTTACATCAGATATCAAAAGTGCATAAGTACTGCTGCCATAAGTCTACCAGCTTGTGTTTAATATGTGTTGGTCCACTCACTTTCTCTCATGTTGCACGCGAAAAAAGGTAGAAAACAGTGACCAAGGAAAGAGAGACGGACAGACAAAATCTGATATTTCACATTATGACGCTGCAAGATAGCGAACAAATAAAAATGAAACCTGCAAGACTTTTGACCTTAGTCATACCTATGCTATTTTGCAGCCATTTGCATACGATGGAGAAGAGTACAGGAATGAACAAAATGTGGTTTCTGTGAATCTCACATAGATTATTTTTTCCTCCGGAACCTTCTAAAGAATAAATCCTTTGAAGTTAAGTTTAAAGATTTTAGCAGTTGGGAGACCTTAAAATGTTTTTATAAATCAAACTGTAAAAGCTGGGAGGGTTTGTCCATGTGTATTAAGATCTGCAGCAGATTAAACAGGAACAGTCATTCCTAAATGTTCATACCTTTATGGTCTCGGTCTCAGGAATCTCAGTGAAGATGCGGTCGAGACTGCTGTCGTCGCTGACAGACAGGTTGCTGAAGTCGTGGTGAGCATTGCTGATGATGGGCATGGTAGCATCCGGAACATATGTCACTTAACTGAAGTTAAAAAGATGAATAGTTAAAAAAAAGGATTATTTTTGGAGAGGAGTCAGGACAGAGCGGCCTGGTCCATTGTCCTTTCCAGGTCAGAGGTCAGCAAACGAGCCGAAGCCTGTACTTTAGCTTCTTTGACCTCAACGCCCTGCACAGTATTGAGTCTCCTTTGGAATGGGAGACAATGTCCTTTTGCTTCAAACTAATGAAGCAAAACCCCCAAGCAGGAAACCTGCTGTCACATTTGAATGCATTTTGATGTTACCATCAGTGGATGAAATGGACTTTCCTGCTTTAACAGCAGCCAGCAGCAAATTAATGGATAATTTTGGAGTGAGGCAAGAGCACATTTAGATGGATCAGTGGTTGACAACTGTGGAGAATGAGTGAAATGCGTAAGGGAGCCAAATGTGCTGCTGATGTGTCCTGGGCGGGATGGGGATCCACTGAGGTCGAGGCAGCATTAGTGAGGGACAGTGGTGGCATCTTGCTGGATCTGAGAATTGAAAGACAAGATAAGATAAACATGTTGGTGAGAAGTTGAGATGGTTAACATTAAATGACAACCGACGTCACTTTTTTGTTTCGTAACTGACATCAGAAAAACATTTTATACATCTAAAATACCCAAAACACGCAGTATGATATTTTTAGTCGAATGCAAAACACCAATAAAAATGAAAGTCCCGCCCCCATGTTCGTGGTGTCACAGCAAGATGTCTTGCCTTGCTCGAGAATCAAAACAATGGCTTCAGATTCTGAGATTATGCTTTCTTGTTACTCATCTAGTTATGAATATGATTCAAATAGTTCTGAAGAAGAAAGTTCATGTTTGCAATCGATTAAATAATTTATTCTGTGTCATTTTGAGGCATCAGGGGTGCTAGATGCTTCGATGCTTAGATGCTATAAAACGTTTTTCTGATGTCAGTTAAGAAACAAAAAAGTGACGTCGGTTGTCCTTTAAACAACAGGAATGAACTACGGGTTATTAAACCATCATCTATCTATCTATCTATCTGTCTACCGACATATATATATATATATATATATATATATATATATATATATATATATATATATATATATACAGTAAAGTCTTGTTATATCGATATTCAAGGGAGTCCGAAAAAATATCGATATAACCGGGACTATCGATATATCCGACCCCGTTTGCATGTAATTTTCTTCGTGCGTGCATAGAAATAGTATCGATATAACCGGGACTATCGATATATCCGATATCGATATAACGAGACTTTACTGTATGTATATATATATATACATTGAAAACAGCTACAAGACATTGAAAACAGCTACAAGTACCTCGGTATACCACAGGCCAATGGCAACCTCGAATTAGCAACAAGGAAAGCGGCTACGACCAAATACCTCCAGCGGGTGAGGCAAGTCCTCAGAAGCCAGCTCAATGGCAAGAACAAGACCCGGGCAATAAACAGCTATGCCCTGCCAGTGATCAGATACCCTGCAGGAATAATAAGGTGGCCAAAGGAAGAGATTCAGACCACGGATGTTAAGACCCGAAAACTCCTCACCATGCACGGAGGGTTCCATCCCAAGTCCAGCACCCTGAGACTGTACACAAGCCGTAAGGAAGGAGGCCGGGGACTAGTGAGTGTGAGAGCCACTGTCCAGGATGAAACATCCAAGCTCCATGAATACATCAAAGAGAAGGCTCCAACGGATGATGTACTCAGAGAATGTCTCAGTCAATGGGGAACAGAGGATGAGGTGCTGGAAGAGGGACAATCATGGGAGGAAAAGCCCCTACACGGGATGTACCACCGAACCATAGCAGAAGTGGCTGATCTCAAGAAGTCCTATCAGTGGCTAGAGAGGGCTGGCCTAAAGGACAGCACAGAGGCACTCATCCTGGCTGCCCAAGAGCAGGCCCTGAACACCAGAGCCATAGAGGCAGGGATATACCACACCAGACAAGACCCAAGGTGTAGGTTGTGCAAAGAAGCACCTGAGACAATCCAACACGTAACTGCAGGGTGTAAGATGCTGGCAGGGAAAGCCTACATGGAGCGCCATAACCAGGTGGCTGGCATAGTCTACCGAAACATCTGTGCGGAGTATGGACTGGAAACCCCAAGGTCAAAATGGGAAACACCTCCCAAGGTGGTGGAGAATGACCGAGCAAAAATCCTGTGGGACTTCCAGATACAGACTGACAAGATGGTAATGGCCAACCAACCAGATATCGTGGTCATAGATAAAGGGGAAAGGAAAGCCGTTGTCGTGGATGTAGCGGTCCCGAGTGATGGGAACATCAGAAAGAAGGAACATGAGAAAATCGAGAAATACCAAGGGCTCAGAGAGGAGCTGGAGAGAGCCTGGAAGGTAAAGGTGACAGTCGTGCCTGTGGTGGTCGGAGCACTTGGGGCAGTGACCCCCAAACTCGACGAGTGGTTGCAACAGATCCCGGGAACAACATCGGATATCTCGGTCCAGAAAAGCGCAGTGCTGGGAACAGCACGGATACTGCGCAGAACCCTCAAGCTTCCTGGCCTCTGGTAGAGGACCCGAGCTGAAATGGGGACAGACACCACCCATGGTGGGTGAGACGAGGATTTTTATTTTTATATATATATATATATATATATATATATATATATATATATATATATATATATATATATATATATATATATATATATATAGTAAAGTCTCGTTATATCGATATTCTCGGGAGTCGGAAAAAATATCGATATAACCGGACTATCGATATATCCGATCCTGCGGGCATGTAATTTTCTCCTTGAGTTCATAGAAATAATATCATAATAAGAAGTACTATCGATATAACGAGACTTTACTGTGTGTGTGTATATATATATATATATATATATATATATATATATATATATATATATATATGACCTTTTATTTTAATACAATTTGTCAAACACAACCTCCTGCTCCCTCCTGCCTGCTTTTTGGGATCCACACCTGTCATCACCACCTCGCAAACCAGACAGAAATCATACATTCAAAAAAATTAAGATGCTATAAAAGCATTCAGAATTGTATTTATCATCAACATTGAATCAATTTCAAGATTTTAAAGGTGACCTTCATCCATTGAACCATCAGTGATGGATATCAGTGCTAAATGCTGCCATTACGACCGTCATGAAAGCATGGGGGCTATCATGAAAATGTAGCAATGATCCGGAAATTAACAGTTCTAGTCTATTGTATGATGGATTGGCTGTTGGGGCCTGTTGAATCTGATGTAGTACTGGGACTACATCAGCGAAAGTATAAGAGCTGACCTACACTCGCATTTGGCAAAAGCACTGAATCAGCCTTGTCACAATGTCACTGTTTGAGAGCAGAGAGCATAAACAACGACGGTAATTCTGATGTACTGGTATTTGATTGAGAGAAATTAATTAATGAAGATAGTTTTAGCAGCAGACTGGCATCAACAGCTTTGATCAGTGGTTCTTCACCTGGGTTCAATCGAACCCCAGGGGTTCCACCAGTCAGTCTCAGGGGTTTAACCGAGGGTCTGCCATGACACATGCGACTCAACATATTAAGTAGTTATGACACGCCCACTTGGCCATCACTGGCTGCAGATGACCACATGACATTGCTTGACCAATCAGTGCTATGGGAAATGCAGTTTGCTTCGTAATCATCTTGTGACTGTCGTGTTGTACATTTTTTTTTGAAAAAGCATACATGTATCTCAAAAATTGAAATACCTTTTTTCATGTTTTTAATAAATGCACTATTCATATGTTGAATTTGTAATTATGTTTTTCCACTCACAAAGGGTTCAATTAAAGTGCATATTAAATACTTTTTCATGTTTTTAATAAATGCACTTTTCATATTGTAATGCCCCTCAGCGTGACAAATGATACGCACAGCCGCTGGCTGATGACCTATAGCGGGTCGGTCTTTTAATAACAAAACTTAGCGGTTATCACAAACAAACAGGAGCTGTTGTTACGCCACAACTCACGCGCAGACATTCTCCTCAGGCAGTCTGCCCAACCCCCGTTGTCGGTCCTCCCTTCTCTTCGTGTGTGTCGTCACGCGACCCCAACAAGCCCAGCCCTCAAACATACACAACACAAGCACTGAACGTTATACTACCCTCCCCTTTATGAAACCCTCGCCCCGAGGGCTCAACAAAAAAAAGTCCTCCAGTCGCTGTGGCCTTCGTCTGTGTCTCTGTGGTCGACCTGGCTGTGGCTCGGTTCCCCCCTGCGCTGGCTGACTCTGGGCAAAACTGGAGGAGGGTGGGGAACCTGGGCCAACTTCATTACATGACGTGGACGAAGAAGACCCCGCCTCAAATACAGGAATACCGCTGCCCCGGTAGGGGGCCAACCTGTCCCCATGTAGGGCAACTTTCCTGCCCCTGGGGGGGACCGCCACCCGATAAACAACCTCCCTCACCCGCTCGAGTACCCGACAAGGGCCATCCCAGTGGCGTCCAGTTTGGGGCAGCGGCCTTTTTTTTCGTTTGGGCGTATACACCCAAACTAGTTCCCCGGCCCGGAAGTCTCGCTCCTTGCTTCGCACGTCATAATTCCGCTTTTGGCGAGCTCCGGCTTTCTCCAGCTGGTCGAAAGCGTGCGCTGCCTCCAGCCGATCCTGCAGTCGACGGGCATACTCCAGCCCCGGCTGGTCCTCTGGGCCGCCTGGTGGTCTTCCAAATGCCATTGGAGCAAGTTTGATGGGTTACGTATCAAGGACGGTGTGCTGCAGCGAGCCTGGAGAGAACCTGCCACCGGGGAAGAGAGATGGCAGGTGGTCGTGCCAAGAGCTCTCAGAGAGACGGTGCTGAGAGCATGTCATGGGGGCACAGGCTCGGGACACTTTGGCAGCACAAAGACCCTCCGACGGCTACGCCAAGGGTTCTATTGGGGGCAGCACCAACGGGACGTAGAGGACGCTGTGATGAGTGCGTGGCCTATAAAGGACCTCAAGCCCAATCGCACGCATCACTTCAGCAACAAACGGTTGTTGCGCCCATGGAGAGAGTTGCTGTGGACATCATGGGCCTTTTCCCTGTGACAGACAGAGGGAATCGCTACGTGCTGTGTGCGATGGACTATTTTACCAAGTGGCCAGAGGCATACGCACTTCCAGACCAAGAGGCGGAAACAGTGGCTGATGCGCTACTGGAGGGCATGTTCTGCCGGTTTGGAACTGCAGATATCATCCACAGCGCACATGGCAGAAATTTTGAGTCCAGGGTGTTCGCTGCTCTGTCTGAACGCCTTGACATGCAGAAGACGCGCACCACTCCCTTGCATCCACAGAGTGATGGACTTGTGGAATGATTCAACCGCACCATGCAACAGCAGCTCGCCCTCCTCACCTCCACACACCAACATGACTGGGACAGGCACATCCCACTTCTGACACCAATGTAATGCCCCCCAGCGTGACAAATGATGCACACAGTCGCTGGTACAGCGGGTCGGTCTTTTAATAACAAAACTTAGCGGTTATCACAAACAGGAGCTGTTGTTACGCCACAACTCACGCGCAGGCATTCTCCTCAGGCACTCTGCCCAACCCCCGTTGTCGTGTCTTCCCTTCTCTCCGTGTGTGTCGTCACCCGACCCCAACAAGCCCAGCCCCCAAACATGCACAACATAAGCACTGAACGTTACACTACGTTGAATTTGAAATTACTTTTTTTACACTCACGAAAGGTGCAATGAAAGTGCATATTACAGTAACTGGTGGAGTTTGGTACTGCTAAAAAGATTATGAACCACTGGCTTTATTCAATCCTGAAACTTGGAAAAAGTTCCACTAATTAATTCCAAATGAATCAAAAAGGCCACGGTCAACAAGAAACACTTTAAGAACAGACACATTCATTGATTTAGGACATAGCTCAGACCACACGAAAAACATCAACAATGTTACTCTTGAACAGAACTTCAGTTAGTCTCACAAGTCTTTGGCATATCTCAGAAGACATCTAAAAAAATAGCTCCACAGGTCTATTTACTTTTTCGTTAGCGTGTAAACCATAAGGGAGAAGACAGAACCAGAAATGAATGCATAACATGCAAACTTAACACACATCTCTGCCATAGCCGATCAGTAGAATATTTGATGGAGAATAAGAAGTTATCATATTTACGAGTCTCTGTCCACAGTGTCTGACTTCCATATCTCTAACAATATTGTATCCTTTTTTTTTAAATAGCACTTGAATCTTTCAGAGGTTGTTGTGTTTTTCACACAGGATGAGTAAGCAGTCAATAAGAGGGCACATAGAGACGAGAACCCAATCATGCATTTGCACTGTCACGGAGTGCAAACTAAACCCACGCTACCGACATGGAAAGTATCAAATAACTTAAAATGTTGTCCGGAATGCGAGTTAAATTTAATATTTCAGGAAATTAATTTTGCTGTACTTGTTTCGGCCATCACCAAATGCTGTCGAGCTCATGTGTCAAAGTCAAGGCCCGGGGGCCAGATCGGGCCTGCCATATCGTTTTCTTTATGCCCTAAAGGTAAATCATGGATGTCAAGTTAAATGATAATAATAATAATAATAATACATTTCATTTAAAGCACAGGTGTCAAAGTCAAGGTCCGCGGGCCAAATCCGGCCCGCCACATCATTTTTTTCGGCCCGCGAAAGCAAATCAAACTTGTTAATTTCCATGATGATTGCTAAAATCTGAGCCAAAATTTCATATTTTTGGATGTCAACCACAATAAAAGTCATTATTCTTGACTTCAGATTTGAAAACGAGTTATTTATTAATTTGCTGTGTGCTCCATATGTAATATTTGAAGGGATTTAAACATTCTAATGGGTTCCCCAAATTGATAACGGCCCTCGAGAGGAAACCATAACTACGATGTGGCCCGCGGCAAAAAATGACTTTGACACCCTTGATTTAAAGGCACCTTTCAAAACTCTCAAGGACACTTTACTAAAGTCCGAAACAAAATTTTAAATTATCATATGTATCGCATTATTCTTAACTTCTCATTTTAAAACTAGTTATTTATCAATTTGTTGTGATTGTGTATGGAACATGTGGAGGTACTAAAGTATTTATATTTTCCCAAAATTCATAACCGTCCTGTAAGGCAAACCTAAACTACAATGTGGCCTGCGACGAAAATGAGTGGCACACTTGCTGTCAAGTCTGCTTGATCCATGGGGTAAATTGGCTAGACGGTTGGTCATTTGTGCAAATCTAGATGAATGGGCAATCATTAATAAATCATGATAGGGGTGTGGTTTGGTGTGTCGTACACTGCCAGGTGAAATATGTATATATACTGTATTATAGATGCCAGGGTAATTGCATTGTTCCCTCTGCACCTTCATAACATTTAAATATGACTGAAATCATTGCCTGTGCAGTTTTTAAAATGCCTTGTGAAGGCAACATCAGGACTGCACAGAATGTCGAGGATATATAAACCATCGAATTTAATCCCGCGAGGAAAGCTTGCTTTGAATAAAATCGAGGAAGCCTTGCAGTGGCTTTTGTACACGCGTCCTGTTTAGTGTAGTATTAAAACCGACATGCAATTAATAATTTGTTGTAATAAAATTACACGCGAGTTGAAGTATTCATTGTACAACAAAACATTTGCTAAAATTTGGTAAAAATGCCGCAACAAAATATCATTAACTATGTATCTGATCGTTTCATAGTAAATAGTCAATGCAATGTACTTGCATTGAGTGTGCAAGAAAACAATCACACTCGTGTGTGTATTCCATGGGACGACTCGAGGAAGTGAAAAGCAGCGAACAATAATTCGTTTTTTTTCATGAACGTGCGTTTCGGGAGATTTGGCTTGTTTAAAATGCCCGTTGATAAATGTAAAGCAAGCACAAAAGGTTATCTTTTGCATTGAAGTGCGATGAACACATTTCAACTTCCCACTGTGGACGCTACGTCGAACATCAGCCTAACTTACCTTCGCGTGTTCTGAACTCCTCTCCACACATCTCAACCTGCTCGGTATGGGATACTTGTGTCGTTCGAACGCACATCGCCTAAAGCCGCAGGTTGCGAATGGCTGTTGAATGCTGCCGCGAACCGAATCACCTGTCCGGTTTCGCGCATGGCGTACAGACGATGGGAGCCCACCGCTGCGGGATGCGCCCACCCACAACCTGAGCGTCCTCAAAGTGTCCCGCTTCAGCTGACTTCCGGGTGAGGCAGGAGGAGCGTCAGGGAGGAGGAGAGGAGCAGCAGCTGCAGGAATGGGCAGAAGTTCAAGTTTGCGTCAAGGTGTCAACAAGCTACATCCTTGCTGGTGTGCATGGAACTAGACGGCAGACACGTGACGTACCGAAACAGAAGAACATCCAGTCCTCGATTTACTTAACTAGCTATCTTTCTGGATCCCTTTACACCGCCATAAATGCGTAAAAGCTATTGTTGTAACCATCATCACTATCAACACTGCCTTTGTACATGATAAAAATACCAATCGTCCACCATCACCTACCAAAAACTCCATGACAATTGAAAAAAAAGTATTTTAACAATAGTGAATGAAATATAATGTAAAAAATGGGATTTTTACAAAAAACAAACTAACAAACAAATAATGTAAGATGAGCACTAGAGTGCAGTATAAGGCGCACCCCCAATGAATGGTGTATTTTCAAACGTGTCCATATACTGTATAAGGCGCACCGTATACCATAAGGTGCACCTTCAATGAATGAAAAACGTTTTCCAAATATAATATATAAATCGATAAAGTCTTTGAAATACATATAAGGCACACCACATTATAAAGCACTATAGTAGAGGCAGGGGTTACGCACTACTTCTTCTACGAGGGGAAATGGAGTCGGTGGCTGGTGACATGTTGTGAGAGACCTGTTGTTGCTCAATATTACTTCACATACAAGGAGCACTCGCATATAAGGCGCAGGGTCATCTTTTGAAGAAAATCAAAGCTTTTGGGTGCACCTTATACACCGGGAAATATGGTAATGGTAATAGAAGTCGTTCTATTGAGCTTTTTCAACAGCGCATAGAGCAAGAGTGTCAAACTCATTTTTTGCCACGGGCCACAATGTAGTTATGATTTCCTCTCCGGGGCTGTGATGAATTGGGGGAAGCCATTAGAATGTTTCATCCCCTCCACATATTACATACAGAGCACACAACAAATTGATAAATTACTTGTTTTCAATTTGGAAATCAAGAATAATGACTGTCTTTGTGGTTTACATGAGGCCATTTGAAATTTTGGTTCAGACTTTAGCAAGCATCATGGAATTTCACGTTTGATTTGCTTTCGGGGGCCGAATAAAATGATGGTGGCGGGACAGATATGGCCCCCGCGCCTTGACTTTGACACCTGTGGCATAGAGCATGAAAAAAAAAAAAAAAAACATCAGCATCACCACCCGGGACAGGAAAAGACAGGAGCGCCTTGTCAAGAGGGCCAGTTCTGTCCTGGGCTGCTCGCTGGACTCTCTGGAGAAGGTGGGCAACAGACGGACGCTAGCTAAACTAAAAGCTATTATGGACAGCCCCTCCCACCCTCTCCTGCCCACCCTGACAGCACTGGGTAGCTCCTTCAGCCAGAGACTATTACACCCGCGCTGCAAGAAGGAGAGGTACCGCCGCTCGTTCCACCGAAAAGAAAAAAAAAACTGGATACTTGTAAATATGGGTTGATGCAATACAGCTACATATATCAATATATCAATATGCCTTTCTTGATACTTGCACTATGTACAGTTTTTTTAATGAAACGGTTTTACACATTTACATTTGCACAGTATACAGTTGACATTTTTATTTTGTTATGCTTAGAATATCTTGTTTTCTATCCTTTCACCCCCCACCCCACCCCCTTTCAAATTGCTGCTGTGGACTGCAAATTTCCCCATTGTGGGACAAATAAAGGTTTTTCGATTCTGATTCTGGTTAACTCATTCACTGTGCAAAAATGTGTCCACTCGAGTGCCAGGGTTTTTGTCATTGTCACCTGAATTCCAGGACCCACAGTATATTGAGTTTTAGAACTACATAAACATTCAATGTAGCGTAAGAAACCTTAGACTCTCTTCTTTTATCAGAAAAAAAGAGTAAATTCCTAAATGATATGAGTCTGGAGTTGTTTGAGCATGAAATGAGGGAGGCATTCCAAAATACAATACACCTTGGTTTATATAGCGCTTTAACAACATCTAAAGCTAGAACAAAGCGCTAAGATGGCCAAAAGGGAAAGGGGAAAAAACATTGCCAGAGGCCATGGATAGCGCTTTATTTGCACTCAAAGAAAAACAAAAACCCGAACAAATTCGGGAAAGGTGCTCTACATCATATTTTCAATTCCCAAATACATTGGTGATTGACAGTGAATGAGTTAATGGGACGTTCTTTTTTTCATCTGTTTCTTTGCATATACAGGTAAGCCCCCCATTCGCAGTGAAAAATGCTGAGAAAATTGGTTGCACTGTTTGTACGAACAAGCAGAAGTTGAATCTTTGACGACAAGAGCAATGTTTTGACCTGGTGGCCTGGGTGAGGATGAGAGAATGTTGTTGTGATAACCACACATTTGCACTTTCTTGCCAGGAATGAGGATCACAATAACAATATTTTCTGGTGTATAAGGTGCACCGGAGTATATGGCATCCCCCCAATCAAAAGTGTATTTTCAAACATGTTCCATATACTGTATAAGGCGCATCGGACTATAAGGCGCATCTTTAATAAATGACAAACGTTTTTCAAATATAATATATGAGAATATAAAAGTTTTCCAAATATAAGACACACCACATTATAAAGTGCTACAGTAGAGGCTGGTGTCATCCCCAAATTCTTTTACAGGGGGAAATGGAGTCAGTGGCTTGTGACAGTAGTTGCGAGACCCGTTCTGGTTCAATATTACCTCACATATAAGGTGAAACTGTATATAAGGCGCAGGGTCATCTTTTGAAGAAAAACAAGGCTTTTAGGTACGCCTTATAGACCGGAAAATAGTCCAACGGTCTTGGTTTGAAAAGACCATTATATAAACATTGCACCTGTGCTCCTTTTCATTTTGTTGACAAGAATACGGCATAACAACACATGCATTGAATTTGTGCTGGTGTAATTACCGAAAACAGTTTGTTGCTTTTTGTTTGTGGTAATTGAGATGTTGATTTGTGTGTGAGAGACACCACAATGAAGCATTGGTCAACCTTATACATTTTTAAAGATTGCCATAATATTTCAGATTGGACCAAATTTGTAAGACTGTGTAAGTGATAAAACGGCTCAGATTTTTGAGATTGCCCATCGCCTCAAGTCTGAAGAGACAGAGTTTGTTTGGAAAGGCGTTCAATGTGTTATTGTACCCTGTCACTGGCCTCTTTTTTATGTCATCCACCAGCTTTGCTACATTAGGAGGAAGCAAAAATCAAATGTATTCTCTTCTAAGATGCAACAAATGGCATTTCCACAAGCATGAAAGCAGATGCTGGTAACTGTCGTAGACACAAATGTTTAGAACACACTTTCAGCACTGATCACACCGCTCGCACTCGCCAAATACACGGGACATTTCTTGTAGGAATTTGCCATGACTGAAAGACACGCAAAACTTCATTTGGTTCTCAAACTATAATCAACTGAAATTGAAAATCCCATGAAATGAAACATTAACATCTGGATCACTACTGTACATATCTTTGGCAATCTATGTGGATCAAGATTCTTACAACATATTCAAGTGGATTTTGGAAACCATTTTACAAAGCTTCACAAATGCTTGTGTGCACTTTGCCCATTTTTCTGTTATTTTGAATTCCTTCTGCCATTCTTGCGCTTCATTTGGCAGATCGTCGTTGGATCTCCTCCGAAATGCACGCAACATGTGACACATACATTGCTCATGAATGTCATTCTTCAAATAAAAAAAGAAAAAAAAATGGTTAACATTAAACTTAAATGAAGTTGAACATTAAACCTTACTAATTTCCTTTCACTAGAATGTTACTGGACTTTGCAATGATTACAATTCAGAGAATCTTTTTTTGAACACACGACAGATGCAATTGCATCATTAATAATCCACTATTCCTGCAACCCATTGTTTTAGGAAGAGTTTCAACAAAATGTTGGAGCTCTTTGAAACAAACCTCATCCGAGTTGGCCTTGATTTGTACATCTTCCCCAAATAGTAACAACAAAGCTGGAAGTGATATCTGTCCAGTGGGTGACGTAACTGATATCTGCATGACACTGTCTAAATCAGGACACACTGTATTCTATTGTTAAGCTACCCGAAGTGAAACCACTTCGTGTCGCACGATGCAAATTCTTACATATTCCAACGGTTGAAAATAACTTGATGAGATGAGGATCGAGCAAGGTCTAGATTCCCAAAATCTGCCTTCGTGGGGTTTTGTGCATTTATCAGAGCAGACAAGATAGCCTGCAGGTACTTCAACAATAAATAATAAGTGATGTACTGCTGACCAACACAACAACACCGCAGTGCGACACAAAAGTTATCAGCTAGAAAACTTGTATCGTTATACTCTGAAAAAAATCTTAACAGTGCGACTTGACACACCCATTTTGTCCTTGAGATTTTCCTCATTTGGTCGCCACTGCGACATGGAACAACTTCCAACAAGGAAACACTTGTTTGTGCATCCAAGCCCCTATGGATGCTAACAGGGTAAACAACACATTAGCAGAAGTGGAGAAAGAGATAACGTGTCTGTGCTTGCGTGTGTGTGTGTGTGTGTGTGTGCGTGCGTGTGTGTGTGTGTGTGTGTGTGTGTGTGTGTGTGTGTGTGTGTGTGTGTGTGTGTGTGTGTGTGTGTGTGTGTGTGTGTGTGTGTGTGTGTGGATGTGTGCATGTGTGTGTGTGTAAGGGAACAGTTATGTCCAACTTATTGAATCCTTCCATCACTATTCATTAACCTACAGTGCAACATGTGCCTGCAGCTGCCTTGTGTACGCAACATGAGACTGATCACACATGCTGGGCTATTAGTTTTCACACAGCATTGTTTTTTTTTCTTTTCCACAAAGAAGACAATGCCTTTGTTGCAATTATATGGATTTGCTGTCCTGCAGCTTGACCCCATGTGACAGTAACATTATATTTCTTGTTTTTATTCAGTCTGTTCTAAACTTCGGTCAGGTTATAGAAAAAGAAACATACCTAACTATAGATCAACGCAGGTACAAGATTGGGTAAATCCTCATAATTCTACAGGAAAACATTTTTACATGTTGTGATGTCACGAGAGGCTGTGTCCTGGAGGGCAAATACATCCCCCTAAGATGGCTCCACCCAGAGAGAGTGGAGGCAATAGCATTGCGCCCGCGGTCACCAGGTCGTGACGTCACTGATGACGTCACGAGCTGTAGCCTCTGACACAGTTCCGTACCATATGAATAATTTTTGCTCGTTTTTCGTCGATTTTCTTCCGGTATTCGACGAAATTCTAATACTTTGTGGCTAAATATGTTTTAGAAGACAACTACTTCACTCTCACGTCGTCTTTCGGCGCGATGTGAAGTCGGACAAGTCTAAAAACCTCAATTTTCAAGATCAGATATGCTTTGGATTATAATTTTTTCATAATCCAAAACATACAATTGCAATTAAATACACCACTATTGATGTATATTTATTCAGAGTCTAAAAATGTTATGAATAATAGAAATGACAGCTCTTTAAGATTGAAAATTCAAATACATAGTATAATTATCTTTTGAGTGTGATTGTAACCAATCTTCAAACGTGAAAAAAATAACATTCATAAAGAATGATCATACTTAATTGGTGATCGGAATTGGACTAAATCAGAAATTGTAGAGGATTAGGTAACACTGTGTATAGTGTATATATGTGTGAAATCTACAACGGATCAAAAAGATCAAGAAGTAATTATTAGTATGTTGTATGAGCAGAGTCGGCTAACCTGGGAGGCGTTTCACTAAACTTTGCTATTTAGCAATATTGCTAAGCGTTAACAATATTGCTAAATGATGTTTAGTGAGACACGTTTTTAGCGTTAACAATGAACTTAGCAATATATTAGCAATATTGCTAAGTTAGCAATGTTTAGTGAAACGCACACCCCTGCAGTTCAAATTCAGTGTCGAATTAGTTACATGCTTGAGGAGGCAGAGCCAATTCAATTTCATACTAATGAAGAACAGCTAGAACGTACTTATACACGGTCGAAGATCGAAAACCGGACGAAAATTAGTCGCTAAAACATCGCAAAACGAATTTTTTTTTTTTCTTTTTATAGAAATTTCATTTTCACTCACTTGAAGAACGAAATTCCTTTGTTTTTCAGCTTGTAGTTGAAGCATCCGTAAGCGAAACATTGCGGCCCCCAACTGTTGTTCCTTTTTACAGCATCCATACGTTAAATAGACCTAAATACGCTCAAAACTATCCTATTTCTATGCCAAACCAAGCCACGTTACTATGGACGCTACAACTCGTGCCGTCACTTCCGGGTTTGCAATCAACCTCGTCTCTACGCCACTTCTAAACCTATCTATTTCTATGAAAACCACACACCTGCATCTGATCAGGGCGGGATTGGCAGGCAAGGCTCTTAAGGCAGAGAGCCTCTGAGTGTGGAGCTTGGGGAAAGACAAGCTCGATTGCTGTTCTCTGTGAAGAAGTTGATTGCTGCGTGGAACTCATTGCCAGTTGGGACCACACGACAGGACACTGGATTTGGACCTTGCTAAGGTGGCTAGGCTACATGAGGAGGACGTCAAGAGGGGTGAGGCCTAGAGACTCTTGGAAAAGAACTCCGTCTTCAGTTTTACCTCAGAAGAGACTTTATTTTTGACTTAAGTCTTGGAAGAGACACTATTCAAACCTTTGTTGCTTGTGAATCCCCCCTGAAACCTTTGATTAAAACCTTTGTTTGTATCCAAACCTGTCGTCCATTGCACTTCTTGTCTTGTCCCGCTGAGAGCCAGCCTCTCATGATATCACAATGTGCAACCCCCACCACTATGTGCTGTTTTCCTCCCAAACCACACCACACGCATCAACGCAGCCAAAAATAATAATAATAAAATAACTGCAACCTGGTCAGAACAAGCAGGCCTCACTCTGGTGGATTAAAGGTTTAATCCCTCACAGGGAAGAGGGGATGAGATTAAATCACGGCAGCCTGCTGGGGTCTGCAGCAATGTGAGGTACATGTAGGAAAGGTGCAACGAGTCACTGAGCGATTTAAAGAAAATATTGCCTCATTGTCACTCCGGCGTCCAGCTGAAGGCAAGTCCTCAACCGACTGTTAGCCTTCATCTAACTCCCTTGTAATTGCAGTCCGCACCTGGAGATTTCCTCTTAAATGTGTTCAATCTATTATGTCTTAATCAGGTTAATTACTCTGTCAGCCAACAAGGCAAAAAGAAAGATGTACCGTCACGAGCCAGGAAGCAAGTAGAAGCTGCTGTAATTGGAATACGTGATGGAAGTAAGTACGGAAATCAACGGAATGTAATTGGAAGGGATTTATGATGGCTTCTAACCTTTCATGACAAACAGAGGTGGCAAAGTACTCTGTCTATTGTAGTACATACTGGAAATTAGGGCTACAATAGTCTTATTTTTTTAATTCATGATCATATTAAAAATATATTTTTGAGACATGAGCTATATTTCCATCAATTTCCTTCTCGCACCTTTCATTTACATGTGTTCACTTATTCACATTTTATGAGGATGTGTATTTGTTGTGATCAATTGAGGGGACATTAAAAGCTTGAAGCCATTAATGACACTCATCAAGCACACAATTAGGTCTGCCTGCATAATCTAATGATCCAACAAAATGCCTAAATAAGCACTGCCATCAAAACAGGATGCCGTGCAGTTCGACAAACTCACTGTTGTTGCAAACTATACCACAATTATTGGCATGCATTATTGTTATAACATGTGTGTCACTCAATGTTCCCTCTAAACTGCGCGCGTGCGCAATCGCGCACTGCTTGCACATAACGCAGCGCACAAGAACATCTACGCAGCGCACATTTTGCAATGTAACTCAATGAGTGACAGGTGTCCAGCCAATAATGTCGTACAGTTCATGTACGCTACGCAGCCAATCGGAGCAGAACGGCGTGAATGTGCCCTGCCCATACGCACCGTGCAGTGACGTGCGGTGAGGTTCATGGCTGGTGAGGCACCGACGTCATCACAGTCAGATTTACAAACATATGAACTCTACAGAGTAGCTTATTCACCATTTGATTGGCAACAGTTAACGTGTTTTGTTTAAAATGTCATGTCAGCATTCTTTATATAAACTGTAGCATAGAAAAAAAAGAATGAAAGAAAACCTTATTATGCTGTTACCTTTACTTATAAATGAAGTCCATGCGACGCTCCTTCTGAAGAAAGGCATCAATACCTTCTTTGTAGAAGCCTTCCTTATCTTTCTTCAGTTTTAAAAGTCTCTCTATTTCTTTCAATTTAGATATGTGATCCTCCATTCTGAAAATAAGGCCAAGCAGCACAAAAAATAACTTGCTAACTGTTTACTGTAGCTTGCTCTCACTAATTCTATTATTCTGCAGCCGAGGAGGCGCAAGAAGAATCTCTGTAATCACCAGCGCCCCCTGTCATTAGGCAGGAGAACTGTGTGCCTCACCTAGGCACACAGTTTTGATTAAAATAAAATAAACACTGTAGTATATTGTTTATCATGTAAAGTGACTACATTATATACACCAGCTCACCACCCGCTGTCGTTTATATACTAAAAGTGTTTGAACACTTTAATAGCGATATGCAGAGCCACAGCAATGCGGTCTCACTGCTGAGCAAGCCAGCACAGTTAGCATAGTCATTGTGCAATCCATGGTGAGGCTCAGCCGGCTGCTGCCACACCGCTCGTCTACTTAGTATTTGAACGTAAATTTGAAAATTCAGCGATTTTGAAAAAAGATCCAAAAATTGTGAAGTTAAATGGAAAAGAACTTTAAAGTACAAATCACTAAATAAATATAACTGCTTAATTTATTTTTTTATTTGATATTTCCATGATGACAGGTGAGGCACGGCCTCACCTGCCTCCCCTGACTGCACGTCACTGGCACCGTGATACTGGCGTGATACTGGTATGTGGCCACAGCGTACACGTCTGATGTTGCTCACAGTGGTCCTCAGTGTGCTCAGGGAGCTTGTGTGTCTGCTCAGACACATGAAAAATTCGAGGGAACATTGGTGTCACTATGGATCAATTTTTTACCTCCCCCAACCCATCTGGTAGGGTGTGTTAAAGTTCTTTTTTTCACGCCTTGAGCTCCCATACTTTAGTCTGTTTTCAGCAAGGTGCTTGTTTGTGCCATTGTGTTTTGCTCTGTTCATTATCTATCAATGCATCCATATGTACAGGGTTTAGAAATGGCCTCAATTAAAGTTTGTACTATGACCATTTTGTGTTTCAAAGCCTTTTACTGAGCATCTTCTTCTTTATTCAGTTCATCGAGTTGCTTGTTCTGTAGCCACAAGGGGACACAAGCCAGTGTCTTGTTGTGCCGGTCCCAAGCCCGGATAAATACAGAGGGTTGTGTCAGGAAGGGCATCCGACGTAAAAGCCTGGCCAAAACAAACATGCGAATCAAACCTCTGAAGATGGAGGACACTGATTCGCTGCGGCGACCCCTTGAAGGGAAAAGCCGAAAGGAAAAGAAGAAGAAGAAGAAGAAGATTCTGAACTATACTACATACCTGTCAACTTATATGTTTTCCCTGTATTTTATATGTTTGTTTTCATTATTTTGAATTGTGTACGCCGTACAACAACTTTTATACGATAAAAAAAAAATCTGCGGTTATTGAGTCTTTGTCGATGAAGCAGTAATACATATTTTTTATCGCTGCGTACAGTCGATTATGAAAGCATAATGTGCGCATGCACGGTAAATTGTGCTTGTGTTAGCATTTTTTTATCATTTTAAATAATGTACGGCGTACTACAACTTTTATACGGGAATTGTAATCATTTATAAGTGTCACGGTTTGCAAGGCGGTGATGGTGGTTGTGGATCCCAAAAAGCGGGCAGGAGGAAGCAGCCGGCTGGATTTGACAAATTGTATTGAAATAAAGTCAGCAGGAACAAAATCTAAAACATAAAAATCATCTGAACAGAAAAGTACAAAGTATCAACGAAAACCAAGAGTAAAAGTCTGCCAAGATGAAACAAACTTGACAGGGTGCAGCAAACGCATACAATGCATACAATGCACACAATGCACAAATGCAATGACCCGACAACGGATGGTCGTGTCGGGAGTCCTTTTAACTGCCACTGATTGCAACGACCAACACCTGCCCGGCTGCAGGCGGGGCCGACAGCGCCACCCGTTGGTCGCCAACCAGATCATGACAATAAGGGCAGCTATTAGCCAAGGTTGACAAGTTTGATACTATCTACCTCTATTGTTATAACAACCTGCATTACCCATATTTTTATTCGATTAGACTACCAAGTCAGTAGATGGCGCTACTGCGCTCCTGTGAATAGAAGAGAGGAATACAACATAGGCTCAGCCCACTCATGCGCAGTCAGGAATAAATCGCTGCCGGCTAAGCAAGGCAATAACAGGCTTCATCTTTCCTCGTCGTTCACAGGTATTCAAAATAATAATTTCTAGACATCCTCATGATGTTAAAGTAATGTGAACTATCAGGGACATGTTGTGTGATGCTTTGGATGTGCCACAAGTACATATGAAACCGTAGTTTTGTTGTTTTGATGAAGTTGGGATTTGGATGTCGATTGGTCGTTTTCACTGCACATAGCTAGCTAACGGGAAGCGCGTGTGTGTGCACGAGCGTGCATACGTACGTACGCGCGAATGTGGATGTGTTTACCTTTTGGTACTGAGTTACTATGAATTTATATTGAATGTATAGTCCTACACATTGATGTTTTGATGAGTAAATATGTTGTAATAATTTGAGTCAGTAATAAATCACTGCCGGCTGAGCAAGGCAATAACACGCTTCATCTTTCCTCGTCATTCACAGAACACCTTATTGACTCACAGTGCTCACTGCCTGTGACTCATTCGGTCCGACCCAGGTATCCCTTAGGCCTAAGGCCGGTTACACATGCATCCATGCATCCATCCATCCATTTTCTGATCCGCTTATCCCCATAAACATCCCGGGGTGTGCTGTAGCCAATCCTAGCGGTCTTTGGGCAGTAGGAGGTGGACACCCTGAACCAGTTGACAGAAGAATGTTGGTATGGGAACCTCTGCATCTTCTCTCAGCGATGTCATGTTTTGAGCTTCCAAGCATTTTGAGGATGTGTCCTTATTAAGCAAGCACCATTTGGCTTGTTTATGATGGACTACAACCAGATTTTATTGGGAGCTGTCTGTGTGAAAAGAGATTGAAGAATAAAACAAGACATCAAGTATATGACTCATGCCAAGACTCACAATACTGGCATTTTATTCTGGATATCTGGTTTTAACTGAATGAAGTACGACTGATATGGCAAGCCATTTATTTCAAAGACCAAACTTGTGTAATTCACCAACGGCTGAAATGAGGGATGTAGAGTGGGAAAAATGCTCAAAAGGCTTGCCACAGACAGCTGTTAATGCTAATTGTGCAGCAATCTCCATCTATCTTAAATAATTAGTAAGAGCATATTTACAGACATCATACATCATCCTGAATCGAAAACATGGATGAGTTGAAACACTCCAAACGTGCAGCCAGCAAGCAGAAGGTGAACCGCATTCACATTCCAAGCACTTTCACAGCTTATCAAGGATCCCCAGTGACTTCACAGTCCGTCTCAGCATTTAATAAGACAGACATTTCTCCACAGCAAGACAACAGACAACTTGCACACTGCAGTTTTCTCGCTGTTTATTTATGTCACAATTTTCAGTTGTCTATTTTGTTATGTTTACTTTTTGTCGCCAATCTATTTTTGCCCACTGAACCTCAATCTGCAATCAAGCCATTAAATAAATGCTTTTGTTAGAATATCAGTGTCAATCCTCTACTGAAATTGAAATGCACAAGGGTGATGTTCCAGTATATATTATTGCTCGTGGCATGATATGGATGTCAAATAAAAGCTATTTCTCCTCCTCTAGCTAACATTTTAAGAGGTCATGTGAGCTTAAGAAGTCTGTTTCAAAATGATTTAAAAAAACCTGAAAAATATTCAACATGTCAGTTGTGAGGTAAAAGCTTAGCAGCTGCATTTTGCAGGAGTCCTCAGATGTTTGGAGCTCTTTGCAGAGGATGGGTTGGCAGAAAATGAGCCCCTCACATCTCTATGGGAAAAAAATCAGCGTTTATCGAGTAGGATAAATGAGATACATTTGAAGAAAATTAAGACCTCACACCAAAATTTGCAAACATAGCGATCAGAAATTTGACCGGTTATATAATGCACTACTCTGATCATAAACACTTTTACCTGAAGTTGGACAGTGAATGTGGTAATGAGGTCACCCACGTCATAATGTTTGACAACATTAAGATGCTTAATCATCCAGGAATGTTGTCCATTCTCAACTAGAAACATGAGGCCTGTGCATGTCTCATTACATTCTCAAATCTCGAGGCTCAGGTTTTGTCTTTCTAATCCAATCTCATTACTAGGTAACAGAATACACAACAACAGACTCTAGGATGAGCAGAGAGCATATAATACAGTTGGAAAGAACACACTCTCACAACGTTTCATAAATCTGTCTTGGAAAAAAAACAGGTTTGTCTGATGGATCTCTCAGAGGTCATTTTAGCCCTTTATTTAGTCCACAATATGATGAGAGGTGAATGCAGTGGAGCGTGCAAGCAGCACAGACTGCACATCACAGTTCACAGTTTTTGATTTAGCTAGAAGTCCGTTCATCAGTATTTCTCTATCCCCTGAATGTCTCCACACCGTCGGTTGTTGACAAAGTCGGTCAAAGTGGATGTCCAAGTGTGGCATTTTGTTATATAGTTGTCCACGTTTCCGTAAAAACCTTGCACAACATACAGTGATTTCACTTTAGTTATTAATCCAGGCTCTCAACTCATCCATCCACATTTCGAGCGATCGGATGTTGTCTTATAACAACCTGGTCAGAGGTGATTGCATCGCATGATTTTGCTTTTAGCCTCCCTTGCTCTATACAGCTTTGAGTACATCGGCCGGCAGCCACTTTGATCAATCGACTTGGCCCTTGAGCAGCATGCAGTCAAGGAGGTGTGTGAAAAGCTTGTGGTGAGCACATCTAAGTTTCAAAATGTCACGGTTTGCGACGTGGTGATGGTTGTGGATCCTAAATAAGCAGGCAGTAGGGAGCAGCAGGTTGTGTTTGACAAATTGTATTAAAATAGAGTCAGCAGGAACAAAATCTAAAACATCCAAGTCATCCGAACAGAAAAGTACAAAGTATCAAAGAAAACCATGAGTAAAAATCTGCCAAAATGAAATAAACTTGACAAGGTGAAGCAAACACATACAATGACCCGACACGGAATGGTCATGCCAGGAGTCCTTTTGCCTGCCATTGATTGGAACGACCAACACCTGTGCAGGTGCAGGCGGGGCCGACAGTGCCACCCGTTGGTCGCCAACCAGAACGTGACACTAAAGGCCTTAGTTAACGTATTGCTATTTGTCATCCTAGAGTGCGGGCCAATGCCATACACACAAATAAAGCAGCAAATAAAACAAAAACAACATGTGTGTCGCGATGATGTTTCGAACACATTGAACGTGCGTGTCGCTGTGTCTTGCTTGGGGTCTTTTTGCACTTTTCCAGTTCAATCTGAGCAACCCAGTGTGCTAAGGCCAGCTGTCCTCACGGTTCATTCGAGCATCCCTTCGAAACATGTCAGCAAGGTATAATAAAGGCAGAACGGTGATTTTTCTTCGCTGGTTACGTTTTGAGCAGGTTTAGTCATGCTTTCCCAAATATAAAAGACTGGAAACATGAAAGACAGCAACATGGTCCTGCCAGGAGGTACAGACCCGTGACTGTCACCTGCGTCGAGTGCATTCTCCTCTGCTCTGAACGCTTTAAAAAAAGGACTCTTGTTAAGGGAAGCCATTTTAAAAGAAAAAGAAAAAGATTAAGCCTTGATTGCTGCTGGGTTGCAAAAGCACACATTGCTCCTAAATATTTCAAAACATTGTTTACTTTCCATGCACTGCAGTGGGCTCCTTTTTTTGCAGCATTCTGAATAACCCAACGTAATATTTGAACATGCGGTGGTCGTCTGAAGGATTTTGTGAACCACTTTTCCCGTAAGAAAAAAAAATGACATTCTCTGACATCAAAGGAAGAAATATTGCAGGAAAACAGCAAATATATAACTAAACATTGATGCAAAACAGAACTGTTGTTGACTACCATGGAGTAATGAAGCCCCTTTCCTGTGTTCTTGTATCATCAGTCCATTTAATGACAATGAAAACAATCCGGATGAGCTACACAAAGCCTCCTCAGGTCCATGTTTTAAGAATTAAAAGGCTGAGCAACATTTTCCTGAACAAGACATCTTCAGTCATTAGGCCACAAAGACTCGAGCCTGGATCTCCAGGACCCCCCATCTTGCTTTTGATTGTCAGACTCAAACTGTTCTCAAAGAAACTGCCAACGTGTTTCTTCCTGGAAAAAAAGTGATGACACGATGATAAAATACCCTCAGGGCATTCTGTAAAAATATTACGTCTGAAAACTGCATGCAAAAGTCCAACCGCAGCTTGACTGCTGGTATTTAATACTGATGTTGATCTTCATTGATGAATTCAACGCAATCTTGTTTGTACAGTCGCCGTCTGTTCTGGTGGATGAGGTCCACACATTTTCATTAAATCTCACTCGAACGGCAGCACGAATTTACAGTGGAGAAGATGACATGATGAACTCTGTTTGGCAAGCAGGGCAAGAATCCATGTTAACCGTGAGCAAAATAAGATGAACGTGACTAAAGGAGCAGAGAAGACATAAGGCAGACTTTCCTTCTTTGTGATCTTGCTAAGTCGTCAATGGAATATTCGGTCCATCCACACTACTGCTGGAGTGAACTAATTGCTGCTGAAGTTGCTATCTATTATGCATCATACCTTGCATCCAGAATTCTGTTCCTCAATTGATTCAGATTAATGGAGCAAACAAAAGACTGAGAGGAAACTAGTGAGCAGAGACATTTGATCCTCGTGTTTACTATACAAGCACAATCAACACTAGAAGGTTTGTAACACTACTCGATGTACCATATTTTTGTCACGTCCGCTCAGGGAGTGGTGACAGGACTCGAGGGACGACGGGAGGTAGTAAAGGTCGGATCCAAAATGCACGGTGGAGACAGTGATTCAAAAAGAGTCTTTACTGAGACACGTGTGGCAAAAACAGAAAATCAGGCAAGGTAGGAGGGTGACGGGGAACTTCCTGGAATACACCGGCACTAACCGAACGGGTGAGAACAGTAAGGGTGGCTTTTATAGCCACAAGGTACAATTAAGGAAATGGGGAACAGGTGCGTGAGTCCGGAGAGCAGGGAGGGGAGGGGCCCGCTCCAGGAGCAGAGGAGGAAGAGAGAGGAGGGGAGTGGCACGCTCCTGGCGTCGACGAAGATGTGACAATTTTCACCACTATAAGGCGCACCTTCAATTTTTTTCAATGATGACTGGATTGGAATTGGTTTAGCCCTTATTAGTCTCGCAGTAGAGAAATTTACGTTTCACATCAGCAAAGTTATGAAAGTAAGAGGAAAGGAAAGGAAGAAGTAAAAAAAAATAATACAGGACCTGCTGTAAAGGCAGCCACTCTCACGGCCCCATCTTGAAGTCAAAACAACTAAATAACAAATAATGTGACATAACACAAAATACACAGTCATTCATTCAATGGTAAACACTTTCTTCACCCTCTTTGTTGCATGAAGCCGTTCTAGATGAAAGAGGATCAAAGTGTCCTTTTCAACAGTGGATCAGAGATGTCTTGGTGCAATGTGAATGTCTGCTATAAGCTAAATATTGAAAGCAAGCACAAAGTTGTAGCATCCATTGATGAAAAAAGTATGTGTCACATTTCCAGCCCCACGTAAATCCGCTCCAATTCCAAGCCGCGACAGTTCTATATACATCTATACAGTATATAACTCTGATTTTAATGACTTGAGGTCGTTTTTTTTTCACAACTGCATCAGAGTGGTATTGTGAAGGCAAACTGCATTGTTTCAATGTTGGTACGTACATTGGTTAGCGTGCTTATCTGTTATCAAGTTTCCGATTAAGTTTGGATTGGATTGGATTTGCCTTTATTAGTTTCGCAGTGGAGAAATTTACATTTCACAGCAGCAAAGTTATGAAAGAAATGAAAGTAGAAAAGCAAAATACAGGAGCTGCTGGAAAGGCAGCCACTCTCGCGGCGCCGTCTTGAAGTCAAAAGAACAAAAAAAAAAAAAAGTCAAAGAAATGAAGAACAAATCCAAATGTTGTCTGAAGGGATTTTGAGCATCGTGTAGTCATGCTGATGTTGTAACATGTGTTTTTCAAGTACTTAGAATTTAACAAAGTCCAGTTTTCCCAACCTGTAATTCTGGCAGGGACCGGTTCATAGTAGCACAGGTCTTTTGTGGGTGGGTGTTGGGGTGGTTTGAATTTAGTTGTGCAATTCAGTACAACGTGACAGAGCTGCAGACCAGGGGTGGCAGCATAGTGATTTTCGTCCCTTATGTCGCAAGTTTTCAGACTGTGACAAATCTAGGGATTGTTTGGTGTTATTGGACACACTGTTGTGAAAGCACTTTCACGACATGCAGCGGAGACTTCCGTTGGCCTTCTCCGCATCCCAGAGCACTTATTGGCGGCCTAGTCCTGTTGCAGCATTAAAGACAGGTCTGAAAAGCAATGCAACTACATGAGGGCCTAGTTAGAATTTGTGACCACCATTTTCTCAACTACATTGAGATACAGTATTGTTTATTTTTGTTTAGATTGATTATGTAGATTGTTTAAAAAAAACAAGGTTAAGGTTTCATTGTGACCAAAGGAAAAAAATACATACAGAATTGAAATTACATACAAAAAAATAACAAAACCTCAGGAACTCCACTGAAATGTCTCTGTTGGTTTACTTTTACCGGTTTCAAGCCGGGATAAGGGAGGATGGTTGGAATTGTGACAGTAAAACAATCAGGAATCTACAGAATAATGTTCATTTGTAATTAAAAATACATTTTTTACTCACCTTCTGTCTCTCCCACAGCATCCATTACTTACAGCCTGCACATGGTAAATTATACAAACTTTTCTTTCCTCCATTGTGAGACAAATAAAGGTTTTCTTGTCTTGTCTTATCTTAAACCGTCATTGATGACTTCGAACTGGCTTTCAGGCCAGTCAATAGCTGATTTTCTTACTGAGGATGTGGACCACAACCTCATTCAGGTGTCCTTACTTTTTGTGATAATTGAGTAATTCTTCCTTGCCATATAAGTGCGGTTTTAAAGGGCATACCTTCACCTCTATAGTTTCTCCCCCACCTGTTCCCTGCTCTCACTACAGATCACAATATCATCTGCAAACATCATGGTCCAAGGAGATTCTTATCTAAATTTGTCTGTGACTCTGTCCATCACTATAGTGAATAAGAAGTGGTGGTAGAACTCCACCAGTGGTCAGCACTGGTGGAGTTCTTAAATGCCTCAGTCATGCTTCAGTCACACCGACAGCACATCTCACAACTGTCATGTCTTGCACCGCTCTGACATACTTTTCTGTCACTCCAGACTTCCTCATGCAATACCACACAGTTCTTCTCTCGGCACCTTGTCATACGCCTTCTCCGGGTCTACAAAGACACAATGCAATTCCTTCTGGCCTTCTCTGTACTTCTCTATCAGCATTCTTAAAGCAAACACTGCATCTGTCGTACTCTTTTTTTGGCATGAAGCCATACTGCTGATCACAAATGTTGACTTCTGTTTCATTGTATGGATCATCGACGTTATTCCTCTGTAGTTACAACTCTGCACATCTCCCTGGTACTTAAAAATGGGCACCAGTACACTTCGTCTCCATTCTTCAGGCATCTGTTCACCGTCGAAGATCTTGTTGAACAACCCAGTCAGGAAAACCACTGCCACCTCTCCTAGACACTTCTATACCTTGATTGGTAAACCATCAGGCACGAGTGCCTTTCCCCCTTCATCCTCTTCAGCGCCCTCCTCACTTTGTTCTTGCTAATGTTTGATCCGTCTTGGTCCACAACAGTGCTCACTCATTAAAAAAAACATTTTTCTTAAATAAATATATGGCGCAGCAAAACATGTGGACCCCAGAAATGTTGAGCTTTTGGTATTTGTGGTTACAATTGTTTATCAAATACAAAAAGTACTCAAAACACAGAAATATAATAAAGTGAAACTCAACAATTTTTTTTTCAGATGAGTTCAATGAGAAATTTTCCGCTTCACATTAGAGGGCAAGCAATATAAGCTTATAGTACTCTCTTCCTGTAAATGTGAGTTATATATTGAGGTTGAACCTTTTGTTGTCGGACAACCCCACGTTGCATAATTATTACAAAACAGAATGAGATGAGTTGTCTGAGGCAAGGACCTCTTTCAGAGCCAAGACAAGATCATATTTATCACTCAAAACAAGATATTTGCGCAGTATGAACGCCATGAATTATTTGTTGTTTCTGCAACTCCTACAAAGACTTTTTTTGTGAAAATTACAATTGCAGATTGATATTTGCATTTTGATAGAAATAATGAGGAGAGCGAGCGTGTTGGAAGGAAAACAATTCTGCCTCAATATTTATTTGTTGTTTTCAACATTTTGGAACGTCAAAATATTGGGGATTTGTTTGCATATTTTTGTCGCTAGTTCTGTATGTCGTGGCGAAAGCTGTCTTGCGTTTAACAATTGAAACACATGGCCTGACATTAGGAAATGGAGAAGAAACAATTAACATAATGTCACAATCCAGCCACGCTCTGTTGTACATGCGATCATTGAACAGGTCGAGAGTCAAATAACTCACGCTGAACATAATATACAGAAGGGAACAGAAGATCGATAATAATCACCCATGTCTCAATGACTTGCGCTTTGTGAAACTTTCTCTGTGAGACTGCTAGTAAATGCGCAGCGAATAGTCTGCCGAGTAATGAAAGATGGCACTCTGTATCTGTTTGTCACTCATTATCAAGTTCTGTCTCTTTTGGTGGACTCATTGTTGCATTTTAAAGGTTTATTCTAACTATGATACTCTCTGTAACGGGTGGCCTTTCACTTCTCCTGGTTTTCCGTGTCCTTTCACTGTGTGGGGCAGCACATCCCTTTGCTCCTCTCTTGCCAAGAAACATGATTGTACAAATAACTGACAAGTTGCTTTAATTAGATTTGCAAGTCAGATTGGAAACTTTGACCCTTTCTCTTGAAGCAACTGGGTGGACTGGGAGAAGCAAGCAGAACAGATGGGCAACCATTTTGTATCTGAATCGCTCATGAAAACCACCATCAATAAAAAATATGGTAGTACTTTAACATCTCTTGACATCATTTTGCCTGATGACTGGCCGTTCATTGATGTTTTTGACTTTCTGTACCCATTAGTCACGGGAAAGGCTCACCAAGAGTCGAAAATATCACAAAAGCAAGTGCTCAAGAAGATCGCAAACCCACTGGATTCATTCACCCTCGGAGAGATTTTGTGTGCAGCTAAGCTCAGTGAATTCAGACACGGATGCTTTAAAGTCGTATCACTGGAAAAGCAACAATCTCCACAATTATCGGCAAATCTTATTATATAAATATGAAGCAAGAAAAGTGAAATTTTCACGCCATCTTCTCCCTGGCCTGATACACAGCAAATTATGTATTGTTATATTGTGGTTTAGTTTTTGTCAAAAAGAAAACAAAGTTGAAGTCATGTCAACAAGCTATTTACAAACATATCTAAAGACTATCCCACAACTGTGTACCTGGAATGGACTCCCTGTACAAATGAACAAAAACACCCAGCACAGTTTCCACTACAGTTTCCACGGGTGAATAGAAAGTGAGAGGCATCTTAAAACAAAGTGAAGCTGTCCTTTTTTAAGTGGAGTGAAAGATTCTCAAGTCACTTGTGTGGGCTTGCAGCGGGGTCGTTAATAATTCACACTGGGAACTCCAGGTCCATAAAGGCGGCAATGATATGGCACAAAAGAGGAGCAGAGAAGATGTGGTTTTTTTAAAAGCCCGTGTGGGAGGAGAACAATCTACTCTCTTCCTCACCGCCGTGTCCCGAAAAGCAGACAAGAAAATAAAGCACATTCAGTGCTCGTTTGCATGTGCGTGCGCAGGCACATGACACAACCATGCATGCTCTTAATGTGGGTTGATCAGTCCAAAGATGGATGGACCGAAGGAAAAAGTTCAGTCAGTTGTTTTCCCCCAGAATGGGAACGCCGTGGGCATCCCCGTGTGATGTGTATTTTTGTGTGCGTGCGAGCCTCTATGTATATGTGTCCTGCTTGCGCATACTGTACATCACATTTACTGCGATTACAGTTCATGCAATCTAATGAGATGTCATACAACAGTTCTGTCAAAGATTTTGCACTTATTAAACAACACAAGTACAAATACAGGAATTTATTCGTCTTTAGTAAGGCAGTTTTTATAGCCACCACTACTGTACCGCTCCCATTAAAAATGGCAAAGCGTTAGTCATGTTGTTTTTTTGTCTTTGTCCTAGAAACACACTGTTGTCTGCTCCCTTGAACTTTTCTCCCTGTCTTATCCCATTATTGTGATCAAAAAGTATAGTTGACTAATCTCAATGGGAATACTCCAGGATTCCCCAAAAAGAAATGTGAACTTTTGATTCATCCTCAAGGACAATTCTGAGTTTTCCATAAAAAATGCAGGTGTTTTGGGAATGTGGGAGGAAGCGGTAGTACGCGGAGTAAAGTTAGCCAGGCACCAGCAGAGCAAGCAACGTCCACTCAGAAAGGCCAAAGTAAGGATTTGAACATCCGACCTCAAAAGAAAAGCAACAGCTACGTTACATTTAGCTTGTAGTCGACGTGCACGTTCCACCATGATGTCCCTGATCCACTGGTGGAAAGGCACTTTGATCCTCTCCTCTTTCATCTAGAACTGCTTCATGTCCTGAAGAATGACTCTCTGTGTCTTTGTTTTGTCATATTGTCTTTGTGCTGTCATATTATTTGTAATTTAGTTTTTTTTTGTTCTTTTGACTTCAAGACGGCGCCGCGAGAGTGGCTGCCTTTCCAGCAGCTCATGTATTTTGTTTTTCTACTTTCATTCCTTTCATCACTTTGCTGCTGTGAAATGTAAATTCCTCTACTGTGAGACTAATAAAGGCCAAGCCAATCCAATCCAATTTCTCTTCAGCGCCGTCTGTAATTTACATATAAAGGCTCAACCCCTTCAATGATAATAAAATGGCAGATTTTTTCCTCAGCTCTGATCCCTTTTGGTCATTCATATTCCAAACACAGGCAGCCCGGTAGTCTAGTGATTAGCACGCCAGCTTCACAATGCAGAGGTTGTGAGTTAAAGACCCGGTCCGGCCTCCATCTGTGGAGTTTGCATGTTTTCCCTGGGCCCGCATGGGCTTTCTCCGGGTCCTCTGGTTTCCTCCCACAATCCAAAAACATGCATGGCCGGCTGATTGAATACTCCAAATTGTCCCTTGGTGTAAGTGTAAGAGTGACTGTTTTTTGTCTCTGTGTGCCCTGCGATTGATGGCAAACCAATTCAGGGTGTCCCCGCCGGGATAGGCTCCGGCACCCCCCGCGACCCTAATGAGGAATAAGCGGTACGGAAAATGGATGGATGGATATTCCAAACACTGGTGAACATACATTTTCAACGCATTAGCAAAAATGACATTGTTCCGCTGAGCTACCACTGGTTCGACTGTGAAGTGTTTGTGGCTTAAACTGTAATAAAATCTTGTGCAATCGTTTCAGTCCATACTATTTTAAACGTTGAAGTTACCTCAATAATTGTTATTTATACCGATTAGACATCTTCAGTGACCCCGATGAACAGCACGTTTCTAACCCAGGACAAACTTACACAAGGAAAAGGAGACCATCCAGATTGTGCACATATATTTGAACTTTGATTCCACTGAAACAATTTTAGTTCAAACGTATGCACAATGTTTGAATGTACATATTCTGCCCATCGGTTTGGTAATAACAATGTTCTCGGGAACACCTCTTCGACGTCCATGACCAAAAAATGTACCTGTAAAAGAATTCCTGCTGTATCGAGCTGAACATTCAAGAATGATTCATCTTCATGGTTACAGAAGAGTCAAATAAATGTGAGTTGCACTAATGAGGATTATTTAGAATCACGCTGAACATTACAAACAGCACTAGAGAGGATGTAAATCCAGAGGTTGTAGACATGAATACTTTACTGAAGAAAATTAGGAGGACAAGGGTGCAGTTGAACATTAATCTGCACTAGGAAGTCGTACCCAGACTGCAAAAATGGGATTTACAGTCATGGGGAAAGCCATTTGTGATTCTAGCAAGTTGTTGCCAAAACAAACCTTTAATGTGACTGTTCCCACCAATATAGCATACTTTCATCACCCTCTTCCTGAATATTTTGATGAATAACGATAGGCAAATCCCATGCAGGGAGGAGACAGGCAAATGAAGCATAGAAAATGTGCATCTACTTGTGTTCATGGCCTTTAACCGTTCCGATTAATTATTTTCTTGGCCCATGCATCGTCACGTCTCTTCTCCTTTCAAGTCTTTCTCCCCTCTTCTCAGTCCATTTCACCATTTTTTTCTTTTCCTCATCATCCCTTAAGCCTCTCAACCCCTGTGCTGTCCTCCCACTCCGATGCCATCAGTGCTTCCCTCTCAGGGTAAAACCGCGAGGACCCCGTTGCCCTTGAATCTCAAGAGCTGCGCCGGCATCTGTGCCGAGAATTTTACTTTCTCGCTTGAGAACACTATAATAGAGTTTACATACTGCAAATGCACTGCTGGCTCATGCAGCTCAAGACAGTTCGGGTCTGGTTTTGAATGACTTTTTTTAACTTTTGCCAGGATGTTATATTTTGTCTGTATTTTTTGCAAAATTATGCAAAAACAGCATTACCCCGCTGATTAAGCAGAAACGTTACCCCTTTCGGAGGATTATGGCGCTTTTGGGGAATAGAGCTGCCTGGGTGGAGATTGCACTCTCTTAAGTTAAAAGGAAAAGACTGTGCATTTGAAAAAAAGATTGAAGGGGCTTCACGGTTCTAAATAGTCAAAATAACATTAATTTCATTAAATCTTGATTCTAAAATGATTTCTATCCCTGGATTACAGTTGCTGAAAAAGCAAACACATTTTTTCCATTCTCTTCTTTAAAAACAATGAAGACGCGAAGTCGTGTGATAAAACGATAAATTGCAACCCATTGCAAAAAAACAAGATTTGACGAGTTTGGTGAAAAAAATCATTGAGCGCTTTGACCTAAATATTGTTATTACGGCTGCAAGGGTATCGCATATAACATATATTGTATCTCGGCATTTAAATTCCACAGATGCCATTTTGTAAAATGGCCAACGACCGTGTGCTTTGTGATGCTGTAATGCAAGAGGGCAGTATGCAAGTGACGCTGAGCATAATGACTTCTCGTGATAGTCAGGGATGTGTGTCAACTCGAGAGTGTGACACATGATCAATGACAGCCTGCTTTTTCCTCCAACGAGAATAGCAGGATCACTTTTCTGCGATGGCCGTGAACGTTATGGCCCATATAATCCTCCTCCACACCGTCGCGCACCACCTCCTCCTTCTATCCACTTGTCTTGTATGACAGCATTAGCCCCTTATTGTAGTCACTTCCCTTTGAGTCAGAAACATGCTTCCATACACAATGACTTCATGATTACAGAACAAGTGCTACGAATTCCAAATTAATAAACCAAGGAAGTGAGAAAAGAGTTGTAACGCTCACATTAAACTCGAGCTAAGAAATTCATTCATTTACTATAAATGGAAGCGTAAAACAAGAAAAGGTTAATTACAAAAGTGACCTAAACTGAGAATCCAGAAGACCTGAGACTATCACCGCAAATTTATCTTGAGCTAATGACATTCATTCTTCATTCATTTTCGGAACCGCTGTTATCCTGGTGGGAGTGGAGCTTATTCCAGAAGTGGGTGGGGGGAACACCCTGAACTGGTTGCTCATCAATCGCAGGGCACACAAAACAAACAACATGCTTTGTGGGAGGAAACTGGAACCCCGGAGAAAACCCACGTAAGCACAGGAACAACAACCTCCACATGGGCAGGCCAGAGCTGGAATTGAACTCAGGACCAATGCACTGTGAAGTTGATGTGCTAACCACTCGATGCCAGGCGGCTGAGCTAATGGCAAAGACAATAAATGAAATCAAGTGCGTGAGAAAGCTTGCACAAATCCCTGCGGTCTTAATCTAAACCCGGAAAATGAATGTGTGTGAGGGCAGAGGAATCTCCACTAAATATACCGCTGAGGTTTTCACGGCAGCAACTTGTTTCGCTTTGTCTCAGTGTCGACAAAACAGCTGCTGTGTGAGTAGATGAGTACATATGGGAACGCTTTATGCGTGACCATATATCCCGACTGATGACGGAGGGCGGTGAGAAAGTGGCAGAGATCGACAGAAGCAATCATAAGGCAAAGAGGGCGCAAACCTCCACACGCAAATACTCCAACGACAGAACACATGGGCAAATGACAGAAAATGCTGGCTACTTTGTTTCAGTTTGCAGTGCAGCTGTGGCTCTGTGACACGGTTGTTATCTCTCTCGCACTATGCCCCACAGCCCATTACGGTTACTTATGGAGTCATTTGATATTTTAGGGAAGGAGAAGATTAGGAGTACCAACTTCATTTTTTTTGCCGCAGGCCACGTTGTAGTTACAGTTTCTTCTTGGGGGCTGTTATGAATTTAGGGAAGCTTATAGGATGTTTCATCGCCTTCACATATTACATATAGAGCATACAACTAATTAACTCATTCACTGCCATGCATATAAAAATGTGTCCATTCCAGGGCCAGGGTTTTTGTCATTGTCACATTGACCCACAAAATATTTTTAGTTTTATTCAAAACAGTGTTAGAAACCTTATACTCTCTTCTTTCATCTGAAAAAAAGAGTTAATTTCAAAATTATATGGGTCTGGAGTTATATGAGCTTGAAATGAGGGCGGCTCTCCAAAATACAATGCAATACATACATATTGGTTTACATAGTGCTTTAACAAAAACAGTTGAAGCTGGATCAAAACGCTAACATGGAAAAAAAGGGAAGGCTGCCCCCTTGTGGAAAAGAAAAAAACATTGCCAGAGGCCATGAGCAGCACTTTATCGGCACCCAAGCATGAAAAAAACAAAACCCGAACAAATTCTTCAATGGCGCTTTATTTCATACAGTAAAGTCTTGTTATATCGATATTCAAGGGAGTCCGAAAAAATATCGATATAACCGGGACTATCGATATATCCGACCCTGTTTGCATGTAATTTTCTCCGTGCGTGCATAGAAATAGTATCGATATAACCGGGACTATCGATATATCCGATATCGATATAACGAGACTTTACTGTATTTTCAATTTCTGAATAAATTCGTGAATGAGTTAATGAATGACTAGTTTTCAAATTTGAAATAAAAAATGACTGTTATTGTAGTTTACCTAGGACAATTTGAAATTTTGGTTCGGACTTTAACAAGCATCATGGAACTTGACATGCTTGATTTGCTTTTGAGGCTATAAAAAAAATGATGTGGCAAGCCAGATCTGGCCTCAGGGCCTTGATTTTGACACATGAACTCTACAGCATTGGGTGGTGGCCAGAAAAAGTACAACAAATCAATCATACAATACATCATGGAATTTCGCCGACTGAAAAAAAATATGTGGCGGGCCAGATTTGGCCACCGTGCCTTGCCTTCGACATCTGTGATGTAGACCCTTTGAAGCAACCCCGCTGTCCCTACCATTGTGAACAAAAACATTAGACACACAACTAAATGGGACTCAGATGTCCGCTTAATGATAATGACACAGACGGACAAACACGGACCTCAGCCAGTCTGTCATGTTTTTATTTCCTTTTTAATTTCTCGCCATTCATTACCAAAACAAGCCTTCGTTAGACCAGTGGTAGACCTTCTGTCAGTGCGGACAGAATGTCCGCCTCGACTTTTAACATGTCACGTGAATCCAAATGCTGTTCGTCCCATGTTTTTGCACGCTGTGCTTGCTAGCTGAAGATTTGAGAAGGGGGTATGTCACTCTGTGCTTGATGGTGGCGAATGAGGTGTGGAGTCAAATAATTTATATCTCATCTTTGATCACAAACTAAAATGTCCAAATATTATTTGCCAGTCCTGATCCAGTCCGTATTCACATTTTTATCTCATCTTCATTAGTACACAAATATTGAGACTAATTTAGTACCAGTTATTGCTTACTCATGTAGGTTGTAGTCTGTCCGGTCTTGCTTTCAATTTTTGGTGTTATTTCCAGCAGAAAATTCACTTCACAAATTTTGACCATGCGGAGCAGAGAGTTTTAAATGAAGATTGAATCACAGAATGGGGGCACAGTCATGGGACTTGGTGTGGTTTGCATTTGGAATCATTAAAAAAATAGATGCAAAACCGATTTATAGTAATTGAGTAGTGTTTTCACATTGCTTTTACAGGAAGTCTGTGTAAGCTCTCAGTCGTACAGGAGTGGTCCACCGATGAGAAGGTTTCTTCAGCCGTCATCTGTACTTTTCAAAAAAGTAGATGATGGCTGAAGAAACCTTCTCATCGATGGTTTTACGGGAAGTTTATCTTTTCTCTTTACACCTTTGTGTCCTCTGGCGTCTGTGAGGTCAGAAACGAATGAACCTTAGTTTTCTGTCTCCTTTCATGCCCTGTGGGGCTGTATGTGACCAATTATGAACCAATAAAACCCTTTAAAGCCACAATGAGTCACACTTTTGGCTTTATAGTGATATATTGTACAATGATGTACAGTATATTCTGCAATCATTATGTTTTTGTTTCTTTTTTTCTCATAGGGTACAGTCCACTTTATTGTACTTATTTCTAGTGCGTAATCTGAAGGAATCTTTAGGCCAGATGTGTAGATGGAGTGTATCTACCATTATCATTTGACTCCATCTTTTCTTCATCGCTGATTTCAAATATGCATTCCGAATTCAATATACATTTGATCATAACTGCATTTGGAAATTAATACGAAGGTATATTCTAATCCGGGTGTTAGAAATGTTTGCAAGTTTAGCAAGGTGTGTGTCTCTTGGAAGTTTTTTAAAGTTACCAAGATTGAGATAATTGTATCCTGCAGGTGCACTGTACCATTGGAATGAGAATATAAGTGTGCTTTGAGTATACAGTCTATCCTCATCTGTAAATTAAATGGGAACATACTAATTATTGCCTTTCAGCTCCTTCATTTTCCTGCCTCATTTTTGTATGATAGACAACAACCCTTGAACAAGCCGCAATAGAATATGTGTTTCAAAATACAGTTTTCATGAATCTAAGGGGAGATACATTGAGTCTGTCGTTTCTGAAGTGGAAGTGTCCGGGTACTGCTCTATAAATATCATCATCTAAAAACAACCCAAAGAAAGACACTCGACTGAACAGTAAAAGATGAGGTCTATTTTTGTGCATCTGGTTTTGAAACATCTTCAAAAGATCAGAGGCTAAGACATATAAAGACACAAGACATCTTGATCAGGAGTTGAGTGTAGTGAAGTGCTACACACATAACCTGTCCTCATCTATAAACCATGTTGACATTCTCATTATCTACATTATCCAGTTAAATATTTCACTGTCGACGCTACGGAATGTGTCTCAGCAGAGAGATGTTGGACTGCAGATCGGAGAGGAGGGGCTGTCAAACGAAGGCACGCACACACACATCTGAATTATGACACCACTTTCAATCGACACATTTCTACCATATGCCCAGCAGCAGGAGCAACCCCCACTCGGACCCCCCCCCCCCAGTGATTTATAAGGTCCAAATAGACTACCTCTCAATCCCGTCAAAAAGAGGAAGGTGAGGCTTGGCCATGACACACGAACGCACGGTTGCTTTTCTGTATCTTGTTTTTCAACCTTGACAGGATCATATGAGATTTTCTGAATCCTGCTTAAGTCCAGTTTTGTGGCAGAGGCAGCCTGCTGAGCGGAGACAAGCTCTTTGTTTGTCTTTCCATTGTCATTGTCACTGTATTGCACACAGTTCAAATCACACGACTAAGAACACACCCAGTATGCTGCTTTGAAAAATAACTATGGTTGAAATTTAAAAGAAAAACGCCATCAATATTTCACAAACATGCAGTCTGAAGGAGACAATCAAGTTGAAACATTTGGACAGTTAATTTACATGATTTCAGTCTACACACGAAAAGGCATCATAATCCAGTTAAATTTAGTTTTAAAACAATTTGGTTTTTCTATTCGGATCGAAAGCCAAATGAACCCATTTGCACAAAACAGTAGGAATAAAATTGATAAAAGTAACATTGATACAAGATGGCGCCGCGGATGGCAGCCTCGGTCACACGCTCCCTAGTATTGTTCCTGGTTTTGTCATTTTCATTTGTTTTTTGCGATCCTACGCGACTCAGTTACACGAGGGAAGAGTTACTGAGCATTGGGGAATCCACTCTTGGACTATTTTCACCGACATACCAAAATCTCCAAGGTTTTTCGGGGCTGTTCGCGAGCCGCGTAGCAGCTCTGTACGGAGCTTTGAGACGCCGGCGTAGGAGGGGGAAGCGAGCCGGCATGCTCGTCAAGCTACGGCAGCGTGGATTTCGAACGCCGCTCCCATCAATCCACCTCGCTAATCTACGCTCACTACCAAACAAGATGGACGAACTTCTGCTTCTCACAAAGACCAATAAAACGTTTGCCCGCTCTGCTGCGCTGTGCTTCACTGAGACTTGGCTTAGTGACCGCCACCCGGATTCCGCGCTACACCTACCCAGATTCCGTCTCCTTCGGGCCGACCGTGACACTGAGCAATCGGGGAAATCCAAAGGCGGTGGACTATGCTTCTAGATCAACGAAGAATGGTGCACCGATGTCACGATGCTCGACGCACACTGCAGCCCTGGTTTGGAATCGCTGTCTCTCAACTGCAAGCCATTCTACGCGCCACGTGAGTTCGCTTCCTTTATTCTCGTTGCCGTGTACATCGCGCCACAAGCTAATGCTAACGCGTGTATACAAACGCTAGCGGACCAGGTAAACCATTTTGAACTAAAATATCCAGAATCACCCCTGATCATTTTGGGCGATTTTAATCAAACACGTTTAAACCGTGAACTTCCCAAATATAAGCAGCATATTGACTGTTTCACCAGAGGAGAAAATATTCTAGATCATTGTTACACAGCACTCAAAGGCGCATACCGGTCTGTTGCGCATGCAGCATTGGGTCTTTTTGACCACTATTTAATCCACTTAATTCCCACATACAAACAGAAACTCAAATGTGTAAAACTAGTAGTCAAGACAGTTAAAACATGGACAGATGAAGCAAAGTTATCGCTACAAGAATGCTTAGACTGCACTGATTGGAGCGTCTTTGAAACTTCAACGGGCACATTGGATGAATACACAGACACTGTAACATCATACATTAGTTTCTGTGAGGACGTGTGTGTACCAACAAAGTCCTTCCGCTCATTCAACAACAACAAGCCATGGTTCACTCCCAAACTCAGGCAGCTTAGGAAAGAGAAAGAATCCGCATTTAAAAGCGGCGATCGAGCAGTTTACAAACTTGCCCGAAACAGGCTGACGAAGGAAATTAACATCGCAAAGAAACGTTATGCGGAGAGGCTTAACAAACAGTTCTCCGCTAACGACTCTGCATCGGTGTGGAATGGCCTGAAAGCAATAACAAATTATCGTTTACCTTCCCCCCAAGCAGTGTACAACAATGGTATGGCTGATGAGTTAAATACATACTTTTGCCGATTTGAAAAGGACACCCCCATTTCCCTGGTCTGTCCACCATTACCAGAAACTACCGTATCTCCGCCCTCTGCCCTACAGATCCACGAACTGGACGTTAGACGGCTCTTCAAGCAGCAGAAGATCAAGAAAGCTGCAGGACCTGACAGAGTGTCCCCCTCCTGCCTGAGAGTCTGCGCTGACCAGCTGGCTCCGGTCTTCACACAAATCTTCAACAGATCCCTGGAGCAGTGTGAAGTCCCATCCTGCTTCAAACAGTCTACTATCGTCCCAGTTCCAAAGAAACCAACACCCTCGGGATTGAACGACTATAGACCTGTCACTCTGACGTCTGTGGTCATGAAGTCCTTTGAACGCCTCGTGCTGAACCACCTAAAGAACATCACCGGACCTCTGCTAGATCCTCTTCAGTTTGCCTACCGGGCAAACAGGTCTGTGGAGGATGCAGTCAACATCGGACTGCACCACATCCTCGACCACCTTGACAACACAGGAACCTAGGCAAGGATCCTCTTTGTGGACTACAGCTCTGCGTTCAATACCATCATCCCAGAACTCCTCATCCCCAAACTTCTCCAGCTTGGTGTATCCCCCACGATCTGCCAGTGGACACTCAGCTTCCTGACAGGACGGACACAACAGGTCAGACTGGGAAATATATCATCCACAACACGAACCACGAGCACTGGAGCCCCGCAGGGATGCGTCCTCTCTCCATTGCTCTTCTCTCTCTACACGAACGACTGCACCTCAACGCACCCAGCTGTCAAATTCATAAAGTTCGCAGACGACACCACGGCCATCGGTCTCATCAAAGACGGCGACGAGTCTGCGTACCGACAACAAGTGGAGCAGCTGGAGCTCTGGTGCAGCCGTCACAACCTGGAGCTGAACACGCTCAAGACAGTTGAGATGATCGTGGACTTCAGGAAACATCCATCACCACAGCTACCCCTCACACTATCCAACTGCCTGGTGTCAACAGTTGAGACCTTTAAGTTCCTGGGAATCACAGTCTCCCAGGACATGAAGTGGGAGGTCAACACCAAATCTATCCTGAAAAAGGCCCAACAGAGAATGTACTTCCTGAGGCTGCTAAAGAAGCATGGCCTGCCACAGGAGGTGCTGCAACATTTCTACACGGCTGTCATCGAATCCATCCTGTGTTCTTCCATCACCGTTTGGTTCGGGGCCGCCACAAAAATGGACAAAATCCGACTTCAACGGACAGTTAGGACGGCGGAAAAAATCATTGGCACCGCCCTACCCACTCTCGAGGACTTGCACATTGCAAGAATCCAAACTAGGGCGCGGAAAATCCTACTGGACCCTCCGCACCCTGCCCACCACTTTTTCCAGCTACTCCCCTCAGGCAGGCGCTACCGATCCATGCGCACCAAATCCAGCAGACATTTAAACAGCTTCTTCCCCCAAGCCATTAACTCTTTGAACTCTTTCAACAGTAGCCAAAATGGAACTGTATAGTGCCACTTAGCATTTTTTTTTTGACGTCGATACTAGTGCAGCGTGTTCTACCGGAAACAAATTCCTTGTGTGTTCTACATACTTGGCAATAAAGATGATTCTGATTCTGATTCTCACATTCACTCCACACAACAAGCTGGCAATTGTTGACTGTCCTGTCCAACGATGCAGCCTGGCCGTAATGGAAATTAGACATGTTCGGTAACCAGATGTAAAATGAGATACAAGGATTTTTAAAATGCATGTACACGAGGACGCCGTGTGCACTAAACATACAAAGGACAAATAAACAACAAAAGCTCACAGGAAAACAATGCTGACAGCTGCAGTTTTAGCCGGACATCTGAAAAATTTATCGACTGCAGGCACACTTCTATAAATACAAGCATTTGACATGTAAAGCCCAGTCTGGCCTGCTTTGATGACTCAGGCATAATGTGGTACTGCAAGTTTCACATCCATCAAACATATAATACCAAAACATTTGTGCAAAGTCTTGATTTGTGACACGGTCTAGTATAGTGTAGCATGCATGAATGAACAGACTGCTGACTGCAAATTACCACACACATATCGAAATAAGAGATGTGCTGATGTTGGCCTTTTCACTATAGCATGTATGAAATGTTGATTTTTATTTCACAGATTGTTAAAGTATTTGGATATCCAACCATTTTGAAAGATGTCCCAGGTAAAGAGATATGTGAGGTCTTTCCATTTCGAAAGTACACTTCAACTGTGAAAGACAGAATGTAACATGGGGGAAAAAAAAATCATATAATTGCATATATCATGAAAAACATACACTTAGTGCTGTGTGTGTTAACTCGCGCCGGTTGTAAATCGGATGTTACCTGTACATACCGTATTTATTCGAGTATAACGCGCAAACATTTTCTCTCTCTCTCTCTCTCTCTCTCTCTCTCTCTCTCTCTCTCTCTCTCTCTCTCTCTCTCTCTATATATATATATATATATATATATATATATATAAATAAATCTTTTCTTTCGGCTTTTCCCTTCAAGGTGTCCTCCCTCTTTAGAGGCCTCCTCGCTTTATATATATATATATACAGTGAAGTCTCGTTATATCGATATTCAGGGGAGTCCGAAAAAATATCGACATAACCGGGACTATCGATATATCCGACCCTGTTTGCATGTAATTTTCTCCGTGCGTGCATAGAAATAGTATCGATATAACCGGGACTATCGATATATCCGATATCGATATAACGAGACTTTACTGTATATATATATATATATATATATATATATATATATATATATGTGTGTGTGTGTGTGTGTGTGTGTGTGTGTGGAGTGGGAGACTCATCAGTCAAGCGATTGAGGCCAGTGGAGGTCTACTAGAGCAGCGCTGCTTGTTACAGCTGCCATTAGAGCAACGCAGAGCTGTTGGGGTGCTGCCAAGATGAGAAATGTCTGTATTTTACACTCTCTGTCCACTAAAAAGAACTGTCTGATTCAGTCACATTTAACAAAAACAACAACAGCACTGAAAAGAACATTTACAGTTGTGGTGTGGAAATAAAAGTTCAATTTAGAATTTTCTTTGAAAATACCAACATTTCACTTCTCTTGTATCTGATCACACCTAAAGAAGAAAATTCTTGTGTTGTCTGGTTCAGCCTAACTTGAGACGCATGTCCTGGCTGTAGATCAGCACTTGGAGGAGAATGGCCACATCAATGAGAATCTGGACAGAACCACACGCACAGAACTGAGTTGGGTTTTGGTTCATCACAAAGTAGGATGTCTTGAAGATGTCTCCTGCCGTCCACAGCAGCACCATCTTCACACTGGGACAAGGAGACACGAAAAGGGAAGCTTCATCCTCATACCATCCCAGGAGATTTGGGACGGGTAGTTTATGATTAGAGGTGCCGATCGTCACTCCTGCTCACAACCAAGTCCACTTTAATATGATCCATCTAGTTGCCATGGTAACCATGCCTCAGTGGACCTCGGTGAACCTTCATTGCTGTGTGAATGTATGTTTGGGTTGAATAAATTAGTTTTGTAAAAAAAAATGCAGGAAAAGGAGTGGAAAGCCAAACGCACACAGACCCGCTCTTACTGTATGGACGAACTGTCAACGGCACAAAAAACTAATGTACGGAATTTAGATGGCCGCTCTATCATGTGAAGACACTTTGTTTGCTCATATTTGGCCGGACTGTATTGATCATATCATGTACTCCACTTTGTCTACAAGCTGTGAGAAAAGAGCCTCCAGTAATGTGCAGGGCAGCAAACCTGATGCAAGTACAGCGGTCGGAAGAAAACACTCAAGAAAGATTTTAAAACGTGATCTTACATCATGGCTTCACATACGTCCACTCGGCCAATTTTTACAAAGTATGTCCTTCATTTCGCTTCAAATTTGTAGTTTTCACGCTTCCCTTCCTTCTTTTAGATTCAGTGTCTGACTTCCCTTACTGTCATGTTTCGTTACTTCGTCACCCTTCACACCCAATTTGTCATGCCTCACTTCTGCTCCAGCAACTCTGCTCCTGCTTTTCTTCACCCTTATCCCTCCCTTGAGAATGACTACCCAATGGCATGTGAATGGAACGTGAGTTTATACTTTTTATTAGAGCTGACTGTGCCCGGGAGAAAGAAAAAGTCCATCAGTCACCAAGTAGATATATTGCGGGGTCTCACAGAGGTGGGGGAGAAAAGAAAGTCAGAGGACAACATCCCTCCAGCGTGCAGTGGCACAGCCAGAAAACCACCAGAGAACGAGATGAGAATGAGACGCATGATGAGTCTAAATGGGTTGGGAAGCAGCCCAGTGACCATTGGGATGTATGGACCGTACCATCATTGAGCTGTCCTTGCAGAGTCATGTCAAACTTGCATTTCTCCCCTGGGGTCCCGAAATGCCCTCGCGAGGAATGGAAGCATTGGCAAGGAAATGACGATCACGTTACACTCTGTAGAGGATGTGGGTCAAGACAAATCGAGTGCAGAGTAGATGTGCTGTTTCCACGGTCATGTGGGCCATAATGGCGAATTGTGACCAATAGTAGTTGTTAGAAATAACAAAGTTTCTCAAATTCATTTGTGAGGAAATGCAAAGATGCTGCTGTTGTGCAAAAATGTCAGAAGGGAAAAATCTCAATTGTTCATGACCCAGTCAGCACAGCACGCATAATTGCTGTTGCGTCTCTTGAGGCTAGGAGGCAGGACTCAAGAGACGAGGGAAAGCGGGGGTTCGAATCCAAAGTACACGGCGAGACAGATACTTGTAATCAAGAAAAGTCTTTACTGGGGGCATGTGCACAAACAAAACAAGTGGCGATGAGTGAGGGAAAAAGATGGCAGACCTGACGGAAGGGAGGTCGCGAGGTAAGCTTTCTGAATACTCCGACGGAGACTGAATAGCGCGATCGGTAGATATAGTCAGAAGGCACAATCACGGGAATGACAAACAGCTGTGGGAACCCAGGTGCGTGATGATGGGAGGGGCCGTCTCCAGGGAGCAGCGGAGGAGATGACAGGAGGGGCGGGGCGCGCCCAGGACGGCGACGAGCTGTGACAGTGCCCCTCCCTCAACGGACGCCTCTTGGCGGCCCACCAGGTTTGGAAGGGTGAGCCGCATGGAACGCCCGGATGAGAGATGGGTCGAGGATCCAGGCACGTGGGACCCACTGTCGTTCCTCCGGTCCATAGCCCTCCCAGTCGACCAGGTACTGCACTCCTCTGCCCATGCGCCTGGAGTCCAGTATCTCCCGCACGGTGTAGACCGGTCCGTCGGCCAACATCCGGGGGGAGGTGGGGGGGGGGGGGTGGGCGTGGGGGCTAAGGAGCTGGTTTCCACTGGCTTGAGGAGGGAAACGTGAAAGACGGGGTGGATCCTCATGGTGGGTGGCAGCCGGAGCCTCACCGAGACCGGGCTGAGGATGGCCTCGATGGGGAAGGGACCCGTAAAACATGGGCCCAGCTTGGCTGAAGACCCTGCCAGCCGAAGGTCCCTCGTGGACAGCCACACCTCCTGCCCGACCTGGTAGTTGGGTGCCTGTCTCCGATGACGGTCCGCCAACCGCTGGTTCCGGGATGCGGTGCGTGTCAGGGTGTCCCTGGTCTCCTTCCAGACTCGGTGGGCCCGTCTGAGGTGATGTTCAATAGACGGGACCTCCACCTGGCCCTCCTGTGTGGGAAACAAGGGCGGCTGATAGCCACAGGCGGACATAAATGGGGACCGACCTGTGGCTGCGGAGACCAGGGAGTTGTGGGCGTACTCCACCCAGGGTAGGTGCAGGGCCCACGACGCCGGGTTGTGGAGGCACACGCACCGGAGGGCCGCCTCCAGGTCCTGGTTCTTCCTCTCCGTCTGTCCGTTGGTCTGGGGATGGTATCCAGACGACAGGCTCGCCGACGCCCCTAGGGACCGACAGAAACGTTTCCATACCTTGGACACGAACTGCGGTCCCCGGTCCGACACGATGTCCGTCGGAATCCCGTGGAGACGGACGACGTGGTTAACCAGGAGTTGAGCCGTCTCGATGGCGGACGGCAACCTGGTTAACGGGACTAAGTGGGCCGACTTGGAGAATCGGTCCACAACGGTGAGGACGACCGTCTTGCCACGGGAGGGGGGGAGGCCTGTCACGAAGTCGACGGAGATGTGGGACCAGGGTCTGGACGGTACCGGTAGCGGCCGGAGGAGTCCTGCCGGGGGCTGATGGGAGGCTTTCCCACAGGCATAGGTCGGGCAGGCCTTCACGAAGAGGGTGATGTCCCTCCAGAACCCCGGCCACCAGAACCGTTGGGCGATGAGTTGGATCGTCCTGTTGACCCCCGGGTGACAAGCTATCTTGGAGGTGAGCCCCCAGACGAGCACCTCCGTGTGAAGAGGGGGGGAGGACGAACAGGCGATCCTTAGGACAGCCCCTGGGGATGGGGGTCGTCCCCTGGGCTTGCTGTACTTTTCTCTCAACCTCCCACCTCAGGGCACCCAGGATGCGTTGGGCCGGCAGGATGTTGGTGGTGGTCTCCTCCCTTTCTGCCGGCTCATGGATGCGGGATAGGGCATCGGGCTTGGTGTTCTGTGACCCTGGGCAGTAGGTGAGAGAAAAGTTAAACCGGGTGAGGAAGATGTGACCATCGGGCCTGTCTAGAGTTAAGCCGCCAGGTTCTTATGGTCCGTGTAGACGGTGAAGGGGTGTTTCGCTCCCTCAAGCCAGTGTCTCCATTCCTGCAGGGCCAGGACGACCGCCAGAAGTTCTCGGTTTCCGACATCATAGAGCCGGCGGGATAAGAAGGCGCATGGGCGTAGCTTCTGGTCCGTGGGAGAGCGCTGGGACAGGACGGCCCCTACCCCGGACTCAGATGCGTCAACCTCGACCGTGAACGGGAGATCCGGGTCGGGATGACGCAGAACAGGGGGATTAGTGAAGGCAAGACGGAGGCGGTTGAATGCCCCCTCAGCGTCGGGCGTCCACCTGAAGGGGATCTTGGAGGACGTGAGGTTAGTGAGGGGGAGTGCCTTCTGACTATACCCGCGAATGAAGCGGCGGTAGAAGTTGGCAAACCCCAAAAACCGCTGAAGCTGTTTCCGCGTCTTCGGGATCGGCCATTCCACCATCGCTTTAGTCTTAGTAGGGTCGGCCCTGAGCTGCCCCTGCTCCACGACAAACCCTAGGAAGGACAGAGAGCGGACATGGAACTCGCACTTCTCTGCCTTCATGTAGAGCCGGTTTTGCAGGAGCTGCCAGGACCCGTCAGACGTGTTGCCGGTGCTCCTCTGCAGAACGAGAGAAAATAAGAATGTCATCCAGATAAACGAAAACAAAAACATTGAGGAAGTCCCTGAGCACATCATTGATCAGATTTTGGAATACGGCGGGAGCGTTCGTGAGTCCGAACGGCATCACCAGATATTCAAAATGTCCTAACGGTGTTTTAAATGCAGTCTTCCATTCATCCCCCTCCCGGATGCGGACCAAGTGGTACGCACTGCGGAGGTCTAATTTGGAAAAAATGGTAGCGGACTGAAGGGGCGTGAAGGCTGAGTCCATGAGGGGGAGGGGGTATCTGTTACGGATGGTGATGTCGTTCAGACTCTGGTAGTCGACACACGGACGCAGGGTTCCGTCCTTCTTGTCAATAAAGAAGAACCCTGCGCCCAACGGAGACCGTGACGGCCGGATGAGTCCCGCCGCAAGGGAGGAGTCTATGTAAGTGCTCAGGGCTTCCCGTTCAGGTTGTGATATGTGAAAAAGTCTGGAGGCCGGTAGTGGAGCCCCTGGCTGCAAGTCGATGGCACAGTCATACGGTCGGTGGGGTGGCAGGGATTGGCCGCTGTCCTTGCTGAACACCTCCCGCAGGTCATGGTAACATTTTGGCACGCCCTTGAGGCAGATGGCCTCAGGCGGGCCAACGCGGGAGGGATCTTGCCCTGCCGTAGCCGACCGTAGGCAGTTGGCGTAGCAGTAGGGGCTCCAGCCCTGAATGGTGGGACCCTCCCAGGAGATGGATGGGTCGTGGGTATTGAGCCAAGGAAGACCAAATACCAACGGCGCATTCCGGGAGGGCATGACTAAAAATTGGCGGTGCTCAACGTGGTTCCCCGCTACCCGAAGTTTGAGCGGGGCAGTGATGTGCGTGACTCGTGCTAAAAGTCCTCCGTCCAGGTCTACGATCTCCTTGGGGGGCAGGAGGTCGATAAGCTGGCAGCCCAATGAGTCTGCCAACTCGGGATCGATAATGCACCCGTCGGCCCCCCGAGTCCACTAACGCCCGCACGGTTTGGGAGCTGGAAGGCCCAGTCAATTCACTTTCCAGCTCCAATCGCGTTACGGGGGTAGGGGGTCTAGTCTCCCGCGGTCGCCTATGTTGCTTCTTCGACTGGGACTTACATGTGCCGGAGGTCTTAGGTTGGGGGCCTTGGGTGCGGCGAGCCCCGGGTTCGATGCGGTCGCTCCCCCCACCAATCAGCATGGGTTCGGGGGAACCCTCCCGACGTCGCACGCGCTCGCTGCCGGGGTTGGTTGTCCTCGACCGGGTTCGTGGCTCATCGGGCCGCCGACCGCTCAGCTCCCTCCGTCGCTCCCGAAGGCGGTGATCAAGGCCGATGACAATGTCGACCAAGTCGTCGAAGGTGGTGCCAGAGTCGCGTGTTGCCAGTTCGTCTTTGAGATCGGAGTTAAGACCGCGAAGAAACACCCCCCTCAACGCTCGGTCGGTGTAGCCGCTGCCAGCGGCCTGAATCCGGAAAGCGACGGAGTACTCCGCAGCCGAGCGGGACCCCTGGACGCAGTCGAGGAGTCTTCCTTCTACTTCGACTTCCGTGACCGGATGGTGGAATACCCGGCGAATCTCTGCCACGAAGTCCGGGTAGGAGGTGCACAGCTCCGGTCGAGACTCCCGGATGGCCAGCACCCACGTCTCGGCGTCTCCCCTGAGCAGGCTGGTGATGAAAGCTACCTTAGCCTCATCGCTGACGTAGGCTTGCGGCTGTTGCAGCGGAGGAGATGACAGGAGGGGCGGGGCGCGCCCAGGACGGCAACGAGATGTGACAATTGCAAGATCAAGAAGCCATACAAACACATCCTCGATAAGTCTGCGAGCAGTCAAGTGATGACATTCGTGATATTTTGTTCAGGAAGAGCAGTGATTTTTATGTAATACCAGAATGCTCGTCTTTTTGCAGTCACATTATGAATATTTGGCATTACTTTGGGTTGTCAGGGCCCAGGCTGCCTCGTGTACTCTATTTGCACTTCAAAAAAAGAACCAGTAATATAAAAGAATAGTCCATGAAATTGATAGTACAGTGAGACCTCAACTTACAAACACCTCAACTTACAAACTTTTTGTCTTACAAACGTCAAATTTATGAAAATTAAACCTTATAATAAGCACTATTTTCATAATACACACCCACCACGGCTGGCGGAGTGATCTTCGGCGGAAGCACACGACCGAACAGCACCAGAGGTTAAGTTACCAACAGCCCTTATGGAAGGTGACTCTCCTTCCATAAGCCATCAACGATCATCAAAAAGGTAAATAAAACTTTATTTTACAGCACAGTTTATTTCTTTAATTACAGTCGTCATGTAATTTCCAAACAGCAATTCCCTTTGACCTTCGACCTCCAATGCCATTCCATCAAGCCATAAATGACCATCACAAATGTAAATAAAGTGACTTTATGATACAATGCAGTGTATTTCTTTCATTACAATACAATAGCACATTTATTATACATAGAATAAGGTATGTTGTGTGTAGTTTTAAGGCTTATTTAGTTGAAAAGTATATTTTATGGAAACCCGGGAACGGATTATTCCCATTTTAATGGTTTCCTATGGGAATTTTTTTTTTGAGATACACACTTTTCGCCTTACACACTCTGTCTGGGAACCAATTAAGTTCGTAAGTTGAGGTCTCACTGTTTCTCATTTCTCTCCTTTGGGAAGCCCTACATACTTCTTCCTGATGCTACATAAAGCAATAATGTGCCAAATAAAGTGTGTGTGTGTGTGTGTGTGTGTGTGTGTGTGTGTGTGTGTGTGTGTGTGTGTGTGTGTGTGTGTGTGTGTGTGTGTGTGTGTGTGTGTGTGTGTGTGTGTGAGACAAACAATTCACAATTCACATCATATTTGTATGTGGACTGGCAATTCACTTGGTTTTATTCGGTCTCAGGGAGGTGAGGAGGAACTTAATCATTTAAAAAAATAAAGACTACAATAATTACAACATTTGAACTTTCTAAAAAAAAAAATAATAAAAATAAAATAAAATAAAATAAACATCATCTAAGTCTTTTTGAACAATCGTTATGTTTTCCACCGTACTGATTCAAACATTTTTCCTTGACAATGCCAAAGAATGACAAATGACAAATGCTGGCATCCTTTTCAAAGCTACCATTGTATATATACATGGGTGGAGTTTATTATTTTGAGTGGTTGTTTAATTAGGAGGCTTTGTTATTCAAAGATTGTCGTGTTTGAACTGATTTCCGTTACAAATGCAATAACAGCCAACTGTAAGCATGAGGTTGCAAGACGACAAAACAAACGCAGTTTTCTTCAACATGTGCCATCTGCTTTCTTGTCCTCAACCTCCGGTTTCGGCAACAGGCTTCAGTCAGTCTTATTTCGCTTCATATGCCTCAGCCCAAGGAGTACAGTGCTTGTTTAGAACACAGGATTCTCACAGACTTTCTTCTCCATGAACAATTCAAACTTTTGAGGTAAACATGGCAGTTATTTTGGAGCTGTTCCAAATTGGTAAGAAAAAAAACTCAGACTCCTCATATTTGTGCTGATCAAAAGTTTTTAAAAATCTCATTTAGGGCTATCTTGTACCTGATTTCTGAAATGCTATAAACAACAATTTACATACACAGTGCATATATACATTAAAAGTTGTTTGTTTGTATTTTACCAAATGTCTTGTAAAGACAAAGAATTACATTTTGGGAAGAATACACTTTAATTGATTTATCAGATTGCACACAATGTGCTAGTTTATCAATTGGGGTTAAACAATGTAAAACTTTGTCTGCGCCATGCCATTTTTGACATACTGTTGGAATAAAACTGTATATCATGTAGTCACATTATATTCGTAAACTAGTTTGCTTTGTATTATCCAAGTTACTAACACTCGCACATAGCTCATGTATTTTTGTTATGACTTTCTCTTAAGATACTCAATAACAGAATGTCTCCTTGAGCAGTCTGTTCAAGTCTACTCCCCCTCCCTTTAGACGGTTGAGATTTTTGTAATCAGACATTCCCAAACTTTCAATAAAAGCAAGGAGGCCAGAGACTGTTTTCAGAGTGGGTCGGATGGATGTTACTGAACAATCTCTGAACACTCTCCCTGCAAGTTATATCTCACGTATTTGTGTCTTCTTTCACAATTGGTGATAATGTTTTGGGTTTAACCCTGACACATACGCTTATATTACACTCAATCTCTTCTTTAAATGCTAAAATATTTACTCCCCTCCCATTATGGACAATTCGTTAACAATGTAATTGAAGCAGGCAGGGCGTCTGTACAAGTACAGTATAATCACAAATGCAATCCCGTAGAAACAACAATTATGGATGCAGGTTCCGATAGCGTGAATGCATCCAAATACCGATTATTTATCTTCTGTGCTTTGGTTATTTTAAATCATGCAAATAAAAATTGAATTAATATTGAACATTAACATTTAATATTCACTTAACTTCACTCTCTTGAATACAGTGATACCTCGATTTACGAACGCTTTAGCTCACAAACCTTTCACCTTATGAACATTAAATTCGCAAGAATATAAACTTGGCATACGAACTACTTTTCCGTGGACGAACCAAACCACACAGCGCCACACTGGCTGGCGGACTACTTTTCGGCGGATAAACACCAAACCACACGGTAAAACAGCGCCACGGTGGCTGGCGGACTAGTTTTCGGCACCACCTTTCTTTGAGTGCAGACATGGTTTGTTATCGAGTGGAGTACTTTTGCTTTTATTGGACCGAAAAAGACCCCAACACAAGCTAGTGTTAAGCCTAAGAATACATTAAAGAAAATTACGATCTAGCAGAAGAAGATCACGGTGGATGGCAGACTAGTTTTCGTCACCCCGTGGTTTGTTATCAAGTGGAGTACGTTTGCTATGATGGGACCGAAAAAGACCCCACCACAGGCTAGTGCAGGGGTGGGCAAACTTTTTGACTCGCGGGCCGCATTGGGTTCTAAAATTTGACAGAGGGGCCGGGCCAGGAGCATTTGGAGGGAGTGTTTGGGCCGGAAATACTAAACCTAAAGCATTAAAGGACAACCGACGCCTCCGGACAAGTTATGTCCATAATTTATAAAATCACTTCAAATGACTTTGACTGAGCGTATTTTACAAAGATTCCACAGCATATAGCTATAGTTTACGTTCTAAGACTTGCGCTGAATATTCACGTCTTGTTTTCGAGTTGATGACGATCCCCATGTGACGTCACATTTGGACCGCCCCTGACCGAGAAAGCGACACACAATGCATTTTGGGTACTTTGTTTGGTCTGAAAACTTCGTGTTGATCCGTGTTGATGGCGAAATTAGAAGGAAAACACATAAATAACACCATGGTGAATCGTTGTGTGTTGCACCAAGACAACTATTTGATATTCGCTGACACAAATTCCCAGCTGACAAATCAGCCCATTTCCAACGGAGCTTGGGCGCAATCTTCTGCATTTTCTGGGTGCTTCATTGCTGTCATTGATGTCTCGAATTGATATGGGAGGACTCCTTGAATCAATTGCAAACATTTATGCTTTCCTCTTCAGAACTATTTGAATCATATTCATAACTGGATGAGTAACAAGAAAGCATCTTCTCCGAATCTGAAGCCATTGTTTTGATTCTCGAGCAAGGCAAGACGTCTTGGCGTGACGTCACGAACAAGGGGGCGGGACCTTCTGAAACTGGCCATTTCCGGATTCATTTTGAAGTCATTTTTATTGGTGTTTTTCATTTAACTAAAAATATCAGCCTGCCTGATTTGGGTATTTTAGATGCTATAAAACGTTTTTCTGATGTCAGTGGGAAACACAAAAAAATGGTGGCGGTTGTCCTTTAAATGTAGTGTGTACAAACAGTAAGAACCCAATTTATTAACTGTCTTTCAAATGTGAAAAATATCCCTGATCAGTAAATAAATTTCTCTCAAGGAATATGGCGTTTACATACTATTTCGCAGATACTTGGAGGAGGAAATGGAAATAGATTAAAATAACATATGCACTGTGATTCATTAAGATTGCGTCTGTTTTTAATAAGTTTCCATCGAAGGGGCAAAGTTAAAGAAATCAACATTTATTAAAAAATGGAATCACTTTCAACATTCAAAACATATTATTCCACAACGAAATATTCAAGCTCAATAATACCTACTTGTGTTAAATTCCGCCAATTCATAGATGGTTTGTCCTCAACAAACTCTCCCCTGAAGCCCTCGCCTTCACGCGCAAACAATACACGTGTACCGTCGCCGAGCACACAGACATAGGCTACCTCCAGTGAAATTTGCATACTCGGCACGGCAGCCAATCAGAAGCCTGCTGCTTTCTTCCGGACTTTCGCAAGCGTTATAAAGTCGTACAATTTCATTTTCCAAAATAGATGCACAGAACGTCAGCCCAGAAGAAAGATTCAAATGAAGCTAACAACATATGTGACGCTACAAAACGAAAAATTTACATTAAACCGTGACTGTAAAGTGTACGTGAGACTTATGAAAGGGGCTTAGTGGCTCGTAGGAAGCAATGCAAACGTTGCATTGTGCACCACAATGACAATCGATTATTCCAGCAAAATCTAGTCATGCACATTTACCGTAAATTAAGCAACGTAGCATTTGTAGTAGGTACATTCTTGATTTAAAAAAAACTTTATACTTTGTGCCAATGTTTTTTTAATGTGATTAGTTGTCTCATTGTGCTTCAAGTTGTGAAAAATGGGGCAGGCAACTTTTCAGTTATCTGCCCTGTTGTCTGCTAACTTTTTGTCATGAGTTTCAGACACTGTTTTTACTATAATTTGGGCAGGTTCGGCGGGCCGGATTAAAAAGCCTAACGGGCCGTATGTGGCCCGCGGGCCGTAGTTTGCCCATTGCTGGGCTAGTGTTAAGCCAAAGAGGACACAAAGGAAAAACACTAACGAGGTGTGCGCTTGTGTGACTTAGCGTCCCAGTACCAGTAAGCAAAGTCAACCATTGCTACATGTGGCTAATGGTGTCTCTGTGTTGTCTCAGCAACGGTCTCAGGCAATAGAAGAGATTGAAAAACTTATGTTGATTGGATTAACGAAAAGCTTCTAGCAGGGGACCGTGTGAGTGAGGGTATTATAACCGAGAAAGCGTGGCAACTTCCCTCGGATATCATCAAGAGGTAACTACATCAAAGAATATCACAAAGGTAAATAAACTGACTTTATTATATAGTACAGTTTCTTTAATTACAATATAATAGCACATTTATTATACATAAAATAAGGTATATTTTGTGTAGTTTTAAGGCTTATTTAGTAGAAATTTATGTTTTATGGGGACCTGGGAACTGATTATTCTCATTTGTAATGGTTTCTTATAGGAAATAAATGTTTGGCAGACAAACCTTTTGCCTCACTTTCTGGCAACCAATTAAGTCAAAGTCAGCTTTATTGCCAAATATGCCAATATGCATGACATACAGCACAAATGAAATTACTGTCCTCTCGGATCCAGCGTGCAAGGCACCCTATAATTAAGTTCATAAGCTGAGGTATCACTTTTATTTTTTTTTGTATCTGTTGAACAGACGTAATTGGACTCTTGATTGCAAATTACATTTGAAACATAAAAAAAAAATCTCACCCTGGCAATTTAATATTTACTGAACATATATGAACAAGTAATAGTCATATCACTAAGTGCAGAGCTCATTTAAAATCTGTCATTATTAACTATCATAACTAACAGATTTCTGAAAACTTTTGATAATATCAACTGGAATTTTTTTTTAATGCGACTACCCAACTGCAGTAACATTTACTACCCATCCGTCCATCCGGGAGCAATCATTGCAAAGTACATTATTCTGTCAAAGGGCTCCGAGTCCCAATATACCCAGACTGTATTGTGGTATCATAAACTGCCGTCTAAATTCCTCATCCTTGAGTCGATTCCCATCAATTATTGTTATCTTATCATGTATAGTGTTGATTTTTAGTGTACATCATACCCAAGACATTCTTGAGTGTGTTAATTTGGTTTGTACGACATTAAAATGGCCAAGATGTCCTTGACACCACAGTGCACATAGTGATGGCCTTTCAGTTTTCATTATGTCTGTCATTCAAATGCTGAGTTTTGTCGTTCTGACAACACAAAATAGCAAACAAATGATTTGTAACCGATGAAAAGCTAAGGTCACTTAACTGCTGGGTAATGATGATGAGATGTGAGCTTTGTTTAGCCTGAAATGGAGAGAGAGATGTGGCAGTTAGCAACCAATTGATTGTACTTTATCGAGCCCTGGAGCCAATGTGCAGATGTTTGAAACTTGAATCGGCACATTTTTTTCCAGCTTCGCATATATGTTCATCAGGACTATCATTTGATACATGCTTGTTTCTGTGTGTGGCCACACACAAAGTTGCGTGTGGCCACTTTAACAGCAACATTTTGTTTTTATTTCTGTAAATTAAAAATCCTGTAAAATTTTCTGTAAAAAATGGCAGTTTCTTTTGAGGTTTTGTTTTGTTCAATTTTCACTTACATTCTTCTGCATTAAAATTAAAAAAGGGCTCAATTGCTGCCTAACTGCCAACCCCACATAAATAAACAGGTACCTTGTGGTTGCTATAAGACAGTCCATCCATCACTCTCCCAGGGAGGACCCCACTTTGGGGAACAATGCTGGCTCATATGTCAGCAAACAATCTGAGGTCATCCCCATGTTTGCACCATATCCTCCAGAGTCTGACTATGAAAGTAATGGTCCCTTGTCCAAAATGGCTAGGAGGAAAAGGCCACTTCGACAGAAACATGAAACTGTCATTCAGTTCTGCTCACAGTGGAGAAAATGGAATAAGCCGTTAGCCGTGAAGGTGTGTCAAGGACAATGTCACACACCCACACACACTCCCCCCGCCCCCATATGCACACACACACACACACACACACACACACACACACACACACACACACACACACACACACACACACACACACACACACACGCACGCACACACACGCACACACGCACACACACACACACACACACGAACACATAAACACACACACACTGATTCCCTGACAAAAGAATGACGGTAATTCTTCATCCTAAAATGTGTGGATGCATGTCAATTTAATCCTGAGGATTGATTAAAGACTCAATTGTACTGCACACAAATTGGCCTGTGGTCTTGCAACTTGAATACCCGTATGAGTGTAACTGTGATTTCTCAGCAGTTTGGATAGAAGAGAGAGAAAATTACATTTGGAATTTGAGGGGGGCAAAAAACAGCCACAAAAAAAAATCCTAATTTGTCATGTATGCCCGTTCTTTTTTTCAATTGAATGCAGTTACTTGCCTTTGTGTGTTTTATTTCAGCACTCATAAGCAAGTAAATTAACCTTTAATGTTAGTGTGGACAAAAGAATGGTGGATGACTAAGATTCAACTGAGCAGCCAAGGCAGAAGAAAACAAATCTAATTGAATGAAACTGCATTTCCAGAAGTATCTAAGAGAAGGAATGAATAATCCATTGGTGTAACAGTTCTCTTCACTAACATCTTTAAGCGATTTGTTTTGAGGCTGATGTGTTATAAACATTGAAACAACACAGAAGAACTGCCTTAATAGAATGCGCCGACAGCACTTTCCAGCGGGAAGTAAGGCAACGTTGAGCACCGATAAGTGACAAAGAAAGCACCCTTAACATGTAAGTGGACAATGGTCTACAATATCTATTCTAAATTGAATTAAATTAAAAACCAGAGTACTCTATTTTCCCGTGTATAAGGTGCACCCAAAAGCCTTCATTTTCTTCAAAAGATGACCCTGCACCTTATATGCCAGTGCACCTTATATGTCAAGTAATATTGAGCCACAACATGTCTCACAATTACTGTATGACTCCACTGACTCCAGTTCCCCTTGTAGAAGAAGTAGTGCGTGGTCTATGCTGGCGGGGATATATAAAACGTAACTCCAGTCCTACTGTATTGCCTTATAATGCGGTGTGCCTTATATGTGGAAAACATTTTGAAATATGTCATTCATTGAAGGTGCGCCTTATAGTCCGGTGTGCCTTATACACCCGAAAATATGGTAATCATTGCAAATTAAAAGAGATGTCAAGTGCACGTTGGAGCTTTCACGGATGACGTACGCACTTAATGTCAGAGTGCACCCATTCATGCAATTTTCCCCACAGACAGACGATGTGCGCGTTAGCGCTGTGTCTTATTTGTACAAGGGGAGCACCTCAGATATGTTATTATTCTTGGGCACAATGGCAATGTAATCCCTTATGAGTAATTTTGGCTACTTTTAGAATGCTGGTTCACTAAAGCCCATTTTGTGACCGTGTAGCTGCCTTGCTCCTTTCATGATCTTCTGTTAAAGAAGGGGAGGGGTACATGAAACATTAAATAGCAATAATGACAGAAAATATTGTCAACATCTTTCAAGGATATTATCAAGGGAAAGGTTGTATTTTCCTAGATCCGTATTGAACTATTAAAGCATGGGAAATCGAGCAGAAAACAAAGTGTTTCATATGGGATGGCATGAGTGGATGTGCAGACTTGCTATATATGCACAATTTGTGAAGCCAGACTAAATTGATGAGGAAGCCATTGTCTGTTTCTTGTATAGGAGTACTAAATCTGCAGAATTGGTATGCTGACTTTTTGTATCAAGAATTAGCATGATGACTTTTTTTCATAAATACTTCCATGAACATGTCCAAGCAGGCTGGAACGGCTGGAGAAAAATGTCAGGTGTGATGTGTGATAGAAGGGTTTCAGCTCGGATGAAAGGTATGGTGTATAAAAAAGTGGTGAGACCCGCCATAATGTGTGGACTGGAGACAGTGCCAATGAAGAAAAGAAATGAAGCAGAGCAGAAGGTAGCAGAGATGAAGACGTTGAGGTTTGCTTTGGGTGTGAGCAGGTTGGATAGGATCAGGAATGACTATATTATAGGAACAACTAATATTAGAGGCTTAGGAGAGAAAGTCAGTGAGGCCAGACTGAGATGGTTTGGACATGTCTAGAGGAGAGAGAGTGTCTATATCGGAGGAAGGATGCTGAGCCTTGAACTGCCAGGCAGGAGACCGAACGGAAGACCTAAGAGGAGGTTTATGGATATTGTCAAAGAGGACATGAAGGTAGCTGGTGTGAGAGAAGAGGATGAACAAAAGAGTTGTACTAAATTCATCCTGTCTACTTGATAACTAATGTTAAGCAGATTCCTTACTTACAGACAGTGTATTGTCGGTGTTCAAATACCTGACATGTTTCGGCGACTACTTCCGCCTTCGTCAGAGTGTCACGGATGTTGCTGTGACGCGCCATTTTCTCTGACACTCTGACACTCTGACGAAGGCGGAAGTAGTCGCCGAAACATGTCAGGTATTTGAACACCGACAATACACTGTCTGTAAGTAAGGAATCTGCTTAACATTATGAACAAAAGAGGTTAGATGGAGGATACTGATTCGCTGTGGCGACCACTGAAGGGAAAAGCCAAAACAAAAAGAAGACATACATGATTAAACAGCTTCTTCCCCCAAGCCATTAACTCTTGGAACTCTTTCAACTCTTTCAACAGTAGCCAAAATGGAACTGTATAGTGCCACTTAGCAGTTTTTTTGACGATGATACTAGTGCAGCGTGTTCTACCGGAAACAAATTCCTTGTCTGTTCTACATACTTGGCAATAAAGATGATTCTGATTCTGATGATGAAATTTTATGATTATGACATTTTCATCACTTAAAATGAATGAAAAAAGAAATGGCAACGGTAGGATACTTCATGATGTATTGTCACAATATTGATCACATTGACATTTTCCATAGATATAATACAATATGAGGGTTTATCATCAGTTGGACTCTAATATAGAGTGATTGCACAGTTATTCATTAGCTAGATTGCCAATCTGATCTGAAACAACCCCTGCAATCCCTGAGGACAATCTGTGAAATGGGCTACGTTGACCAAAAAAAACCTTGGGCCCTTTAGCTGCAGATTACTGACAATAAGGCAGCTCTTAGTATGTTGCTTCTTTGCATTGAAACTTGAATACTTAAAAAAAACCTGGATGGACGTATACGGACACGGTAAGAAAGAACAGAAAAGTAGTTGAACTCAAGCATATAGCAATTTATCTGTGTAGAATCTATTGAAGAGATGTCATCTTTGTCTGTTGTTTGCAGTGAAAACGACAGGATCTCAAGGGCAAATGTGGCAGGAACCAAGGCTATGCTCGTGTTTTCTTCCTCACATCCACACCATATCAATACAGAGGTGGTCACATTTGTCTGTCAGTTAGTCATTTATCATTATTTCATGCCAAACCAGCATGTCTTTGGCCATGGTCCATTGCAGAATTTCACATAAAAAACAAAAACAACCCAAAAAAAACCAACAAAAACAATGGCCGTCAACGTCCGCCAATTGGCGTCAAGAATGCATTTCATGTTAAATGTGTTCCATGCGGCAATATTGCAATATTGCTAAATGTGCTGTGAGTATACGGTACATTTACATCTGAGTGACTGTTGACGCAGAATGAGATGCTGTAGCTCAAGAATGCATTTCATATGTTAAATGTGTTACATATGGTGATTGGTGAAACAGAGACAATACGTGGCAATATTGCATGCTGAGAGAATATAATTGTGCTGCGATTATACCGTGCATTCACTTTGAGTGACTGGTGACGCAGATTGAGAAGCTGTGGCAGGAGTGGAAGAGGAAGTTGGGCAGACCACAGTTTCTGATTTCATTCATCTTCAGACTCAGATGGTGGTTGTTCATCTAGATTTTTTACATCGATGAGGGCAGAGAGAATGATAATGGTGATGGTTTTGGTGGAAAACAGAACGTTACATGGTTACAATGGTATTGCAAATGTAAACCATAGAGAGAGATGACGTTAGCATGTGGGCGGGAGGTGCTGGGAACAAAACTGAGCAGTCTCGAGGGATGTTACGAATGGACATGTAAGGTAGTCGAATCTGCCGGACAATTAAGGTGAACCAGGTGATGCCAACTGCAGTTACTGAAGGGGATGATGTCAGTGATTAGTGCAAGTGGGGTCCCAAGGACAGGTGGATGGCTTCATGATGGAGAGGATTTAAGAGAGCTTTGGTGACAGGAAGTGGAGGTTTGTGGGCAGGGAGTGTAACTCTCTGGGGCAGGAGGAAATCGCAGAAGATTCAATCCTTCCATTCTTTCCTTGAACGGAAATCTTATTGCCATCATATTTCTGGGTTGATTGCAGGAAGTGTGGAGTTTAATTTGTATGACTTTATTGATATAAAAAAATAGATCGTAAGGGTTAAATGGTCCAGAGTGTATGATGCCAGATTAAAATTCAGATAGGTGCCACGAGTGGTCGTGCTCCACGAGGCGTCTTAAATTAGCCTTTTTCCCCTCTGTGGCGTTCTTGTTGTTGCCGTATTTATTTTTCCTTGAGAGTTTTGAAAGGCGCTTATAAATGAAATGTATTATAATTATTCATTAATTCATTATGGTGAAATTCTGCAATGGACCATGGACAGAGTTAGTTATGGTTTTATATTTTACAGTTGCATCCACCAGAAAAACAATTTATTTTACGCTGTCAAGTGTAGTGAGGAATGTACCGATGGATCTGTTGAGGAAACCAAGTAATCACTGACCCGGCTCATGTCGTAACAACTCACAAATGAGTTTATCCTTCAGGTTAAGACTCAGCCATCTTTCTGCACCTCAGATAAAACGAGCAAACTCTGGGCAGAGAAGACAGTTAATTTGAAAGAGGAGTGAGAGAGGCTATATATATATATATATATATATATATATATATATATATATATATATATATATATATATATATATATATATATATATATATATATATATAAAGACTCTTAACGAGGGATGAAGCTTACACACACGACATATCTCTGGGATACAATGCCGTCTTCGTCCTTCCTAAGGAGTCATACCGTAGCCTCTTAAAAAACATCTCTCATTCAAGTTTTTATCATACTGTGTGCGGTATGCCCAGATTCATCCAAACACTGAGCACCTCGCACAAAGATTCTCTTCCACTACAGAACTCGAAACAATTGCTTTGACCACACATCTTCTTCTTTTCCTTTCGGCTATTCCCTTCAGGGGTCGCCACAGCGAATCAATGTCCTCCATATATCCCGGTTTTGTGCATCCTCTTCTCTCACACCAGCTACCTTCATGTCCTCTTTGACCACATCCATAAACCTCCTCTTCGGTCTTCTTCTCGGTCTCCTGCCTGGCAGTTCAAGGCTCAGAATCCTTCTCCCGATATAGTCGCTCTCTCTCCTCTGGACATGTCCAAACCATCTTTCTCCAGTCCAAACATCATGGCTGGTCTCACCACTGTTATATACACTTTTCCTTTCATCCTAGCTGAAACCCTTCTATCACACATCACACCTGACATTTTTCTCCAGCCGCTCCAGCCTGCCTGGACACACTTCTTCACCTCTTTTCCACACTCTCCATTGCTCTGAACAGTTGACCCCAAGTACTCCACCTTCTTTATCTCTTCTCCCTGTAGCATCACTACTGCACTTGGATCCCTCTCACACATATATTCCGACTTGCTGCGACTGATCTTCATTCCTCTCCTTTCCAGGGCATATCTCCACATCTCTAGTTTCTCCGCCACCTGTTCCCTGTTCTCGCTGCAGATCACAATGTTATCTGTAAACATCATGGTCCAAGGAGATTCTTGTCTAACATTGTCTGTCAGCCTGTGAGCTTTGACCACACATAATCCCTTGAAAACTAACCTCTACTTCCAGATGTGCATCAACATTTCAAGACTAGAACTGGCTTCAGGAGTGTTGCAAAGCTGCAATGTAAAGAAAAGATTTGCTTTTGAGAACACACATGAGCCAGCCCCAAGGACTGACTGTCACTCCAAGAATGTGACATTCTAAAGGTAATGCAGGAGCAGGCTGGGTAATAAACTACTGTTTTATTATCTGCAGATCCAGAACTTCTTATTATAAATGACCTGCTTTGAATACTTTGTTCATGGAAATGGAAATTAGATGTGCCCACTGAGGGAGAAATTCATACATTTTAATATGACTTATTTCACTTTCACTATACCTCATGCCTTTGGTGGAGCCGTTGTGAAAGTTCTGCAGTAGTTGAGGGAGGCCTAGCAGGGCCTCAAAAATCACAGCCAGGGAGCCTAGCATCTCTATGAACACAGCAGAGTCCAGCAGCAGCGTGGTGACCATTGCACAAAAAGCGCTGAGGCCAAAACAGAAGAGAAGGTAGTCTTCAAACACGTTCCACTTCCAGAAATATTTTGGATCCAGGTCTAGCAAGGGGAGAATGGATAAAAAAGCTGAACATTAGTTAAGAAACACAGTATAAAGAATGCATAGAAATTCTGCCAAGAAAGCACAACAAAATCATTACTGTGCACATGCATGAGAGAATGGAACAAGATAAATGAGGGGCTCCAAAGTTTTTATAGTTCAATTACTTTAGAATAACCTGGAGTTTGGTAAGATTAGGTTGGAGATTTAGAACGTCCATTACCTGAGGTTGAAAGGCTATCTTACCCATTTTTCCACGGACACAATCCATTTATCACGTTCTACTTATAAAATACACAAATAGAAATTTCACTGCAGTTGAAAAGTGGTTGCTTTTTATTCTCAAGAGCATAATCTCTTAATTGAATGTCGCAGCAAAGGTCAAATCTAAAGCACAGTGAGTTTTACATATAGTACCTGCATTCATTGAAATTAAAAAAAAAACTCTTAAAAGAAAAGTAATGCAACAATTAAAATGAAGAAAAAATATTTTGCTTGCTCCCAAGGAAAAAACAAAAACTCATTTTTATATTAAGTACTGAAAAAAATACAAATTTTACATCAGTATTTTAAATAACGTCAGCCCGGAGGCCCGGGGCATACAACTTTTACGTCGGGCGTACAAATTTCAAAACGTCTCGGCCCAGGTGGCCGACAACTTCTTCATGGAAAAAAAAAAAAATTCTTTTCAAATCAAACATTTGTATTATTCAATAAAGCAAAATCTACAAGAAAACCGCTACAAGCCACATGGACTCCTATTTCTAAGCGGCTTTCAAAACTCTCAATTACACTTTTCAGTCACGGTATAATCCGAACCATGAAACAGGCTTCTGATTGGCTGCCGGTGTCGAGTATGCAAATTGCCAAACGAAAGTTTGTTTGTTCCCTATTCTTTCCTTTTGACATTTGTTAAAAGACCCACAGTGTGTGAGTGTTCTCCTGAGTCAAAACATATATCAGAATTTTTGGTTTCATTCCCTATTCTTTCCTTTTGACATTTGTTAAAAGACCACTGAGGGTACCTGCAGTTTGTGAGTGCTCTCCTGATATGTTTTGACTCCTTTTTCTACCTTCAACGCTTGTTGGTATTAGTTTAGCCCTATGCTGGAGGGTTCTGATAACTCCTAGTTTGTGTTGTAAAGGGTGGTTAGAATCGAAAAGTAAGTATTGGTCAGTGTCACGTCCACTCAAGGCATAGTGACAGGACTCGAGGGACGACGGAATGAGGTAAGGGTAGGATCCGAAATACACGGTGAGACAGATTTCCAACAAAGGGTCTTTACTGAGAGCGATAACTGGATAGACCTGGTGGCGAGGTAGTAGCGGGAAACTCCCTCGAATACTCCGACAAAGACAGTAAGGTAGGAGTGGCTTTTATAGCCAGAAGGCACAATCAAGGGGATTGAAAACAGGTGCGGAAGCCGGGTGAGTCAGGAAGGGAGGGGCCGTCTCCAAGGAGCAGCGGAGGAGGAGACAGGAGGGGAGGGGCGCGCTCAGGACGGCGACGACGATGTGACAGTCAGGGTGCGTAGCCTTCCTAAAGAATAGGGAATGAAACCAAAAATTCTGAAGATACAAAAAGGAGAGGAGTAGCAGTACCTTACATTGCAGTTTATGAAAAACTTTGTCAGCACAAAATTCCTACTTATTTCAAACCGATAAACACTTTAAGGCAAAAATTAGTGTATCCAAAAGATACGCTGCCAAATGAAAAACAAAGTAATGTAGATTATTCAATACATTGTAAGAATGAAAATTGTAAAGAGCAATACATTGGGGAGACTAAACAAATTCTCAAAAAAATACTTTATCAACATCGCAGGGCACTGACGTGCAGTCAGGGGAGACAGGTGAGGCTATGCCTCAACTGTCATCATGGAAATATCTTCTTTTCCTTTCGGCTTTTCCCTTCATGGAAATATAAAATGACAAAATGAAGTAAACAGTTATATTTATGTAGTGATTTGTACTTTAACATTCTTTTCCATTTAACTTCACTATTTTTGGATTTTTTTTTCTTCAAAACTGCAGAATATGCATGCACGTCATACTAACTGTACAGGGAACCATTCTTTATTCTTGCTTTACTCATCTAATCTAATCTATCCTATCTAATATTATCTAACTAACACCATGGAGAAGGCGAAAAACCTCTATCACAACTTTGCTGCTGTGATATGCAACCTCTCCATTTTTTGAGGGTTTTTAAATTTTAATGAGGAAAATTCCTTCTCGGCTCTCCGTTTCTTGTTTTTGCTTTTGTTTGTTGGAGCAACCACACTCTGGCCATGGTGTACTATTCCTAGCTACAACACAGGGTCCTCTTCACGCATTTGTTGATACAAAACCTTTGCGTAATTCACCTGAAAATTAGTTATCATATTCATTAGCATTGCTCTTAAGCATGGAATAATACAACCAATGACTAAGAAAATAAGTACAATCACAATTGCGAATGGGATAAACATTCTGAGCAAAGTCCGATACCAAGAGCCCCCAAAGAGCCCGTCAAAGATCCACGGTTGATCAGGCCGGTGATCTTTGGCCATGGCATCTCTGAGATCCCTGACAACAGACAAAGCATCAGTCATGTTTATGGAATTAGCTTCTTCGGGTATGTACGTACAACAAGTGTCACCCACCATAGCACAGACGCCCCCTTGTGGAGCCGTCAAAAGGTCCAAAACCATTCTATTTTGCAGCACCATTTGTGTAATTGCTGCAATTTCAGTGTTTTGCATTTCATCTACTTCCAAACTGCCGTTTACAAACACTTGAAACCTGTAGTCAATTGTTTCAATTCGTAGCATGTTTTTAGCCACTCCAATTTGTGGAAAAAGAGCTAACATTACCTTACTTCCCGTGCTACAGTGTTTGAATTGCTCTGGAACATCAGTTCCCCAGATCGAATCATGGGGCTTAAACGACACTCTTCTTTTCACATGATGGTGCGCTGGACGACTGGTAACGATGAAGGTATTGTCAGTTACAGTAACAGGTGCGCACATACCGTAGGCTCTCGGAGGAATAAAAGAATATACTTTCCAACCACATAACCACCAAAGATGTGAAGATACGGGTAAGATGGTGACAGGGTGTTTAACGGTAGCACATATAAACATTTATCCTCATCTATAAAACTTAAGTTTTGACCTGTACCGTATATTGCAACACATACTGGTAATCGCAATCCGCTCTCGGTCATAACCTGATTTTCAGTTTCCAAAATGGTATCTAAACTTGGAACAATCTCTCCTCTCGAAGCATTGCGAAGAACTGGAAAATGTTGATCAGGTTTATGCGAAGATATTAACATATATGCAGCTCGAGCCATTTTATCTCCAAATACCTTTGAATGCACCCTTTGTTGCGTCACGGAATGTGGCATATACGAACAAACAAAGCAATTACTTTTCTTATTTTGTTTAGCAATTAGTGTAGCATAACGATACCACGTGTTTGATAACAATGGATTCCAGTCATGGTTTTCTCCTGCAAACGGTTGATATAATGCGTCCACGACACCTGAATTTTGGGCTTTTTTGGCAGGTATTTCAACATAGGCTGTCAGTCTGATGTGCGGTTTATTTTGGAACGGCGATGTCACTACTTGTGATGTCAAAGATGACATGATGCATATAGTTACGGGAAAACCAGTGTGATGTTCACGAGAATCAGGACAGAGTCTCAAGTCCATGCATCCTGCAACATCATGAGTTATGATGGCGAGTTGGATATCAGTCATTGTACCAGTTCCAGTTCCTGTTCCTAACCAGTTCCCTCGAGCTATCTTGACGACGATTCGTTTTGCTTCTTGGGCACAGTTATTTCGAACCCATTCTGTGTTAGGCTTAGAACGGACCACAACGGAATCCCAACCTGTGGTCCAAGCCTTCCCGGACTTGATACGAGCGTACTAAAACTCTTGAGGATAATTGCTTCCATCTTGTCGTGCTTCGTTCACGAGGACGCTAAGAGGAAATGACACAATTCCTAGCTTCTAGTGGAAAGCAGGCTACAGGATGTGCCATGCTTGGGCACTTTTCTGCCGTCGTTGGCTGTAAGGGTGGAGTTTGGCAGGCTGATGGAATGGGACTTTACGTGCGTCATCTGGATTGCCTCCACTAATTCATACAGCAAGATGATGTGGACCAAACCCATGGCTATTGAGTAGTTTGGCTCCGTCTCTCTTCCACCTGCTCCGGATCTGGTTGGTGAACAATTTTGCAATGGCTTTGATGCACCCAGGTGGATCTCTCGGCGATCTTGATGGCAGTTGGCGTTGTTATCAGCACGGTGAATGGCCCCTCCCACTTTGGTGCCGACCAGGACTTCCTCTTAATCGCCTTGATCAGCACTTGGTCTCCGGGCCGAAGCAGTCTCTGTTCCTGTGAAGGGACCAGAACAGACTGCGGCAGTATACATGCTGACTGGACCTCTTTTGTTGTAAACATTTCACACAGCCATTTTGCCAACAAAGCGCCTGGATCTGATTCATTTTCTTGCCAGGGCACACCTTCCCATAATGGGAGGATGAAAGGTCTGCCATGCAAGATCTCAAAAGGCGTTAAGCCGTTATTAGTGGGTGGTATTCTCATGTATAATTTAACCAAAAACAGACATTCAGGCCATGGTTTGCCTGTTGCCTCCATAGTTTTTCTAAGTCGATTTTTTATCGTACCATTCGTCCTTTCAACTAATCCTGCACTCTGTGGATGATATGCACAGTGGTTCTTTAATTTAATACCTAAATGTTCAGAAATTTTGGTTATTACGTCATTAACAAAATGTGGCCCATTATCACTCCAAATTATTCTTGGTATGCCATGTTCTGGAATAATATGTTTGCATAATGCTTTTGCAACGGATAATGCATCGGATTTCTTTGAAGGCACAATTTCCACCCATTTGGTGAATGAATCAATTAACACCAAACAGTATTTATAAGAATTACTTGTGCTTAGTTCAATGAAATCCATGTGGACCACTTCAAAGGGGTGTGACCCCTGTGGAAATGTTCCTCGTTTTGGTCGCATGTTACCTTGTGGATTGTGTTTACAGCAAATCAAACAACTCCGACAAAAGTTTTTTGCATACGAATTGAAACCTCTGCTTAAATGGAATACTTTCCCTGCTATAAACACCATGCCCGCTGTTGATACATGTGAACTACCATGGCTCAATCAAGTCACCATAGGGAACATGTTTCTCGGTAAACATGGTTTGTTGTCTATTTTATACAGCTCATCAACGAGCTTAGCACCATCGGCAAGCCACAAATCTTTTTCGGATTTTGTAGCTAACGCTTGCATGTCCTTCAAAACTTGTGTAGGCACTAATTCACGCATTTCTTGATTTACCAAATTGAAAGTAGTCTAAGCAGCGTTCTTGGCGGCTGCATCTGCTCTAGCATTACCTGAGCCGATTCTGTCTTTAGCCCTCGTGTGCGCTGCACATTTGCATACAGCTACACTTTTTGGAAGGAGGATAGCTTTCAATAAGCCTCTCAATAAATCTGCATGTTCGACAGATTTTCCGTTCGATGTAGTCATTCCTCTGCGGTTCCACTGAGCTGCAAAGCAGTGAAGTGTGGAAAACGCATATTGACTGTCTGTAAAAATCGTCACTGTTTTCCCTTCCGCCCATTTACACGCTTCAGTCAATGCAACAATTTCTGCTGCTTGTGCTGAATACGTTTTTGGTAATGAGCCATCAGCAATAATTTCAACATCGGTCACAACAGCATAGCCTACCCTGTTAGCCCCTGCATCTGACCTAGACGCAGAGCCGTCAACATACAGGTAGATGCTGTGTCTTTCAAGTCTGGTCGTGGTTTGCAGTTCTCATTTATTCTGTCAATGCATGAATGTGGTTCTCCGTCAACAGGTAGAGGTACAAGTGTCGCTGGGTTAATGCTATTGCACCTCTCAAAAGTTATGTGTGGTTGTTCCAGCAAAGTTGTCATGATAGACAAATGTCGTGCTGGTGACAAGAAGGTCATTTTCGTGCCTGTAATCAATAAGTCAACCGAGTGTGGTACCATCAGCGTTGTGGGATGAAAAAGTACTAGTTCAGCTGATGACTGAACTGCCAACACTGCGACACACACTGCTCTAACACATGCTGGAAGAGCTGCAGCCACTGGATCCAGTCTTTTAGAATAAAATGCAACTGGTCTCAGCTTTTGTCCATGCTTTTGTAACAGGACTGAAGTCATGTATTTGTCTTTACAGTCAACTGTTTGAACAAAAGGTTTGTCATAGTCAGGTAAGGCTAAGACGCTAGTGTTTGCTATCAATTTTTTTAATTCTGTAAATGCTTTACTGCCCTCTTCAGTTCACTGAATAGAGTCTTTCAGTGCCATCTCGTCTTGGTATATAAGTGTCAATAATGGTTGAGTAACTTGTGCATAATGCGGAATCCAAGTTCTGCAATAATTGCACAGTCCCAAAAATGTCATCATCTGTTTTTTCGTCTTAGGTCGAGGAATCTGCAAAATTGTCTGTTTTCTTTTAGTTGTCAACTCTCTTCCCTTTCTTGACAAAAGATGTCCTAGAAAAACAACTTCTTGGCAAAACTGTAATTTATCCAAAGAAGCTTTGTTACCTGTATTCGCTAAATATTGGAACAAAGTTATTGATACAGTCTTGTTCTCATCTTCAGTTGGTGAAGCAATTAAGATGTCGTCAACGTACAAAAGAATCTGAGAAGACTCAGGATGTTTAAAATCAGCAATACACGAAGACATTTCTTGTGAAAAAATTGTAGGGCTATCTGTAAACCCTTGTGGCAATCTTGTATATGTATATTTTTTCCCATTAAATGTAAATCCGAACCAATGACGTGATTTTTTGTGTAACGGAATGGAGAAAGAGGCATTGCTCAAATCAATTACTGTAAACCATTTTTTGTCAGGTTTTAAACTGTTCAATAATGTGTGTGGGTCTGGCAAAACACGGAGCACGTGATTGTATAGATTTATTTATCTGTCGTAAATCATGCACCATTCTCCAAACTCCAGATTCCACTTTTTTAACAGGAAATATCGGTGTATTACATTCACAAGTTGGGTCTTCAATCAAAATACCAGCTTTCACCATATCCCGTATTACGGGAGTGATGCCAATAATAGCATCCTGTTTTAATGGATATTGTTTAAGTCTTGGTCGATAAGTCGTTTTAGGCAGTACTTCAACTGGTTTTGCTGTTTTAAGTAAGCCCACATCTGTTTTTCCCGATGACCAAAGGGTGGCAGGGACGTCTGGACAGTCCTCCGCCCCTAAAGTGGCCATTAGTCATAATTCTAGTGAATCGACCTTTACTGGGTCTCCCATAGCGTCAACTACGAAAGACTCCAGAAAGTTCACTTTTCTGGGTTTGTACCCTTCTTCTGTTGGTATTAAAGCTATTTGTAGTTGTTGTAACAGGTCTCTCCCCAACAAATTTATTGGACACTCTCCACTCAAGACCATAGTGACCTTGTATGGAGTTAGTCCCTCATCTAAAATTTTTATTGGTTTAGAAATAGGTAACAATGTCACTTTCTCATCTGCAGATACCACAGAAATTTGTTGTCGACTCGGAGTGACACCTGGAATAGTGTCTCTTAACACTGATCTGCATGCACCACTATCGCAAAGAAATTTGACATCCTTTTTCCCAATTTTTAGCCAATAATAAGGCTTTTCATTTTCCGGCAAAGTCAAGGCAAAGACATTTGTCAAATCCAAGATTTCAACTGGTTTCATTGATCCCCATTTCCCACTGTTGTGATTGTTGTCATCAGTGTTGAAATGGGGTTCCGCGTGTCAATCTGAATGTTTTGTTTTTTGTCCTTCACCATATCGTGTATTATATGGTGGAGGTCTGTAAGATTTCCCATGTTTCCTTTTCGGTATATGTTTCTTTTTGCAGTGGCGAGCAATATGCCCTACATTGCCACAACTGTAGCATCGATCACTGGGCGGCATCCGTCTCTTCACCCGATCCTGGTATAACACGTTCTCCATTATGTTACCCATGGTAGATGCCATCACATGTTCCATCGGCGAATTTGCACCATTTCCCCACTTTTTTCTCACCACTTCTTGGGCGTGTATTGCCCACTCCATGAGATCAACCAACCTTCCAGTCCGGTGTTGGACATAATGTTTCCGAATGAAATCTCCAATCTCTGGCGTCAAATTCTGGAGAAATGTTTGCTTGAATTGGTTGACATATATGGAATTCTCATCAGCAGATTCAGGAATACAGCAGTGGTTTCGAAAAACATCTTCCAAGCGTCCTCGAAAAATGTTAATATCTTCCCCACGTAACTGTCTACAATTCTGAATCATGCCAAAGTTTGGTGATTTTTTCCATAATGTTCGGATGTTTTCACAAATCAATCTCCGTTGGGTTGTCACCTCCTCGTACGTCATGTTCGTTCCCGTCGATGTTTTCCCAGTAAAGTCACCTTTCACCCGATTCCAATGGTGTCCCAAACATCTCCTGAGAACCTTAAGCGTTTCTTGTCCATTCAACTGGTAAGAAGCACACAATTCCTCAAAATTCTCAGTCCAACTTTCCGCATTTTCAACAACATTACCTAGTCCTTTGCACGCCTCAGCGGCATCACTGTCACACCACGGCCTATAGACCAAGATCGTTTGATCATTGAGGCCAGAAGCATGAGGGTTAGCTACCTGGATAAGTGGGAAAGCTTCACAATCGCTTTCATTATTCATTTTAATTTCATTCAACTCTTCAAGCGGATACAATTGTCCAGAACAATTTGCTTTGCTCCTTGTACGCGAAGAAACACAGTCACCAGCAATCTGATTTTTAATATCAGGTTGCAATTCTCGTATTCCTCCAGTAGGGGTCATGAGCGCTCCATTCTGCTGGTCTGCCCAACAGACATTTGGAGTCATCACCGGGGGGGCCACCCGCCCCACAGGGGTTGAACAGATTGCGTCCTCCCCTTTCTTCAGCCCTGCGGAGGAGGGGTAGAAGGAGGAGGGGGAAGAGAAGGAGGAGGAGTGGTAGGAGGGGTGGGAGGGGGGCTGTGGCGCCTGCCCGGGGCAGCCTCCCGCCTGTCCCCCTCGTCTCCCATGGGGGAGTTCTGGGGATTGAAACAATGGCTGCTTTTTATTTTCCACGAACTTTTCATTAGGACGTGCAACAGATGAAGCCACAGTCTCATCGTCAGAGCTCACTTTGGAAGACATCGCGACCATTGCTTTCTCCTCTTTCTTCATTCGTTTCGCTTCAAGTTCCTCTTCTCTGATCTTTGCTTGTGCCATCCAAGTCTCACAAGCAAGGATTTCGGCCCGAATCTTCCTAAGAGACTTGTTAACCGCGGATGCCTCCTGTAATTTTAATCGAAACATGATCTCTCTCAAAGGTTGAACTTGCAAAGCACAAGAAAATTCACCATGTTCCATCCACTTCTTGCAATAAATTTCGCTTCCTGGAAATTTTTTGGACATGAATTCGACGTCCCGATGAATTGGAGTCTTTTTAGAAAATATAGCACCCATTTTCAATTTTCCAACAAACAAATTCATTCAGTGACTATCACTCAGAAAAGAGGCACACACTCCGTGATGTTGATTCAAACCCAAGAACAAAGGGCGTGATTCGCGCCAATTCTCAGTCACGATGCGCGTTCACGCACACACAAGGAATGCACTTACACATGCACACACACACACACTCTCTGGCACGCACTAACGGCTCAAATGACTTCGCGCCCACCCTTTTTTTCTCTCTGAGACAAAGAACCCTCTCTGTGTCACTATTCTAGCATAGAACAAACCATTTTAAATGCATTAATTTTTCAGATAACCCAGTACTTTTGCAGCTGCTCTTTAAAATAACATATAACGTCTGCATCAGAATTAAAAACCTTTCGGTTTTGTCAACTGAACCAGCCCTCACACAAACTGATTTCCAGATTATCACCACCTTGTGATCAATTTCTTTCGCTGGAAAACTTCCGAACCATAAGTCGGCGTGTTGAACAAAACCAGACACTCTAGTCCATAAAAGCACTAGGATGTCGCGTACACAAGTCCTTTTTTGTGCACCACCGGTTCCGTCTTCTTATTGGGCTCACCTTAGTCCAAAGAAAACCGCGTTACACCGGCACGTACATGGGTTAAATGAATAAGATACCTCTGGCCAGGAAGAGTCTCACAATACATTCAAATAATGGCTGCTAGCTAGCGCGTTACTCACCTAGCGAACTTTTGAAAAAACAGCCGTGTTGTCCTCCAGCCAGAACGTTAGGAGCCCCACCGCCACCGGAAAGGAGTGATATTCTTTCCGTCTCTCGTGCGGACTTCACAAGCAGGCTTCAGCGAAGAGCGAAAAAATCTTTGTTTCTTCCGTAGGTTGGCGCCAGCCAAGGAGCAGGTTCGCCGCGCGTCCCCACGCGTCGTCTCCCGTTGAATTTTAAAACAGGCTGAACCACCGGGAGCTTTTTGAGCTTTTTTCCCGTCTCTCGTTAACTGGGCCGCCCAGGTGGTAGTCCTCAACCGCTAAGGCTGGCAGACTGGCATCGGGTTTTGGCACCAATTAATGTTCGGTTTAAATTCTTGTTTCTTTCCTGGTTCGATTTTCAAAGAAGTTCAGTGATAAAAATATCAGTAACGACGATAGATGGTGAACAAAAAACTACTTTATTCTAATGAGAAAGAAAAAGCACTTCTCGTGTCGGTCGGGGCGAAGATATGAGCACACGGACAAAGACAGGAAACAAAGAGAACGAGCTCCCGCTCTGACAAGTTTTTGAATGTCCACAGCAGCGATCTGTTGTCCAATCAGCTACGGACAACTCAGTGTTGGGAGGGTCTTAAATTGAAGTTGGAGCCGTTGCTTCTTTGCAACGACTATTGAACTAATAAGATTGATAATGCTATTAGACTGAAATTAAACGTGCACTAATCATAATGTGTACTAAGCTAAACATGAAATAACATAATATGTTTACTAATGTGCATAAAACACTCTATCAATAATAATTAAAGGAAGACCAACACCGGACTGTACAGCTCACAAACGGTGAGGGATGAATGTAAATCTCCTGGATAGCTTCTGAGCTTTTTGGCCAAGAAGGATCTCATTGAAACTATTCCTGAAGCGACAAAGTTGCTCCAGCTCGTGCTCACTGTTCCAGCTACTACAGCATCAGTGGAGCGGTCATTTTCAGCACAAAAGACTGAAAATATACAATGGGAAGAGGACTGATCAAGGACGACTTTCTTCACTGGCAGTGACCTCCATTTAGACAGAGAGACTTGGACTTCATTTATAAGTAAAGGTAACACGATAATAAAGTTTTTTTTAATTCTTTTTTTCTCTTCTACAGTTTGTATACAGTATATAAAGAATGCTGACATGACATTTTAAACAAAACACGTTAACTGTTGCCAATCAAATGGTGAATAAGCTACTCTGTGGAGTTCATGTTTGTAAATCTTACTGTGATGACGTCAGTGCCTCACCAGCCATGAACCTCACCACACGTCACTGTCGCAGGTATAATACTAGTGGGCCGCAAGCGGCAGTACATATGCACCTAAAAGCTAGCAACCACTCATTTGACAACAATAAGGTAAAATCTTAGCAAAAGAAAAAAGATGGTTTGAGTAAAAGAAGTAAAAGAAGCTATTTTCATAAACCAGCAACATCCTTCACTAAACCGACATGGTGGTGTGAGGTTCAATTTGGATCGTTCGTACAAGAAGCAACCTAGGCTTAATTATGCTGATGAGGTGATACCAGAGCAAATAGGGCAATCAGGACGTCAGGACGTCGTCAGTCAGGACAATAGAAGCAATCAGTGGAGCCGCAGGGAGTAGTCCTCTGCTAACCCCAACCTGAGGGCAGGGACCTACCATAGCAGAGTCCGGCAACGGTCTCTGTGTTGTCGGTGCCATTCGACTGTCATCGCTGGACACTGTCACGTTTTGCAAGGTGGTGATGGCGGGTGCGGATCCCAAAAAGCAGGCAGGAGGGAGCAGGAGGTTGTATTTGAGAAATTGTATTAAAATAAAGTCAGCAGGAACAAAATGTAAAACATCAAAATCATCTGAATGGAAAAAATACAAAGTATCAAAAGAAAACCAAGATTAAAAGTCCGCCAAGATTAAACAAACACACGCACTGCACACAATGCATAAAATTGCATCCAACAGCATACAATGTGTTCAACAGGATTCAATGACATTTGACATACTGTCATGATCTGGTTGGCGACCAACGGGGGTCGCTGTCGGCCCCGCCTACACCTGCACAGGTGCTGGTCGTCCTGACCAGATTGGCGACCAGCGGGTAGCGACGTTTTGTTGTTCTTTTGACTTCAAGACGGCGCCGCGAGAGTGGCTGCCTTTCCAGCAGCTCCTGTGTTTTGCTTTTCTACTTTCATTTCTTTCATAACTTTGCTGCTGTGAAATGTAAATTTCTCCACTGCGAGACTAATAAAGGCAAATCCAATCCAATCCAAACCAATCCAAAAAAAGTCATCTGACAGCAAGCAACAGGAGACAAAAACACTGATATTCAAGCGCCTGTCGTCTTTGTGCTCATGCAGTCACACTTTCCTCAGTTTTTAAATGCTTCCTTTTGAATAAATAATCCCAATATGAAATATGTATTTGGGCATCATCTCCCAATGCTTTGGATTGTTCCTCATCTCATTCAGTCCTTTCAAGCACACAGCACACATATTCTTGGAAACTGTCGTGTGGAGCGTTGACCTGATGCAAGAGGAAGAAGCTGCACGGTGGAAATAAGGATTTACACTGAAATGGCTGCAACATCAAATGGCAGAATGAACGGTCGAAAGTAAAATACAGTAAAGTCTCGTTATATCGATATTCTTGGGAGTCCGAAAAATATCGATATAACCGGGACTATCGATATATCCGACCCTGCGCGCATGTAATTTTCTCCTTGCGTGCATAGAAATAGTATCGTAATAAGCGGGACTATCGATATAACCGATATCGATATAACGAGACTTTACTGTACATCGAATTCCTTGACAATTGGCTTGATAAACGGCTTCAGAATTGGCATGAATATTTGCAATTCCAAAAATTCAAACACCAGAGTTCACCATCCTTTCATTACATTTCACCACAAGGAAGAGCACTACTTGATTGAGATAAGATTTTCAAAATGAGTGACATCAGTTTGATTTCGATGGAACCAGCCAGTACATTCAGAAAATAAAATGTTAGTTAACCTGGAGAGAGTAATCGAAAGCACCACAGTGGACGTTGAGATTAGAATCTCAATCAGAACTAAACACAAGACTGTGCTACAGTATACTGCATTAAAGCATATTAATTAAATAAACAAAAGAACAAATTACCGCAATAACATCGTTTCACACAAACAAAGCATCCAGATATTATGAATTGGTCATCGTTTTTGTCAATACATGTAGAGAGAAACATCAATTTTTGACTTTTACCCATGATCACTAATCCAGTCATCCATTTTCGAAATGCACACGGCTTGCGCCGGGGCATATCCACACTGTCTCCGTGCAGGAGACATCCTGGACTGGTTGCCAGCCAATTGCAGGGCACCCAGACCACTCATGCTCAAAACAAATGACATGCTTGATATTGGAATGTGGGTGGAAAACAGAGTACCTAGAGAAAACCTATGCGGGCATGGGAGGAACATGCAAATTCACATAGGAAGGCCGAAACTGTAGAGAAACCTCTGCACGCTGAGTAGTAGATCGTTGTGCGACTCCATCGATGATGGTTGGGAGTAGGGAAACAGGGTGTTTCCCTCTTTGAAATGGATCAATACGAGACTGTTGCCGGACATAACCAGATGCTCTTGAGCAGTTCTTCTTGCTCAATTTAGAAACTAATTGAGCTTGGTACTGTAATCCCCGCTCTATCACCGGGGTTATGGTTCAAATCACACCCACGAAAAGTATAGTCCACAATTTATGTAAAACATTCTATGAAGCACTTTATTTTGGGTGTCTATAAAAATAATAATGACTCAAAGACATTAAAACATTTTGAAAGAAAGCAAGAACAAGGGATAACTATTTCTTGCACAATCCTTCATCGTTTACAGTACAGTGAATATTCATTTTTTTCCAAACTACCAAATTCAAGATATCACGTCACAGTTTCCATCAACCATCATTGTTTAACAATGTAACATTTGTTATGCTGATGAGGTGATACCGGGGGGAATGGGGGTAATAGGCCAGTCGTTAGTCAGGAATGTAGGAACAATCAGTGGGGCCACAGGGAGGGGTCCCCTGCCCCCCCAACCTGAGAGTAGGGACCTATCATAGCTGTGTCCGGCGCCACCATGTCTGGACATTAGGGATATATAAATGGGGCCGATACGACCAGTCAGACTTTAGTTCGCTGACGAAGCCTCTTGGATAGGAGGCGAAACGTCCGAAACCTTCACTTTTGTACAGATGACGGCTGAAGAAACCTTCTCATCGACAATGTAACATTGTACATTGTTCATCATAAAACCAATGTAATTATTGTTGCTTTGTCTTCTTCTTCTAATTCTTCTTCTTTTCGTTTCGGCTTTTCCCCTCTGGGTAATCGTTGTATTAAGTTCATCCTGTCTACTTGATATCTAATTTAAAACAGATTCTTTACTTACAGACAGTGTATTGTAGGTGTTCAAATACCTGACATGTTTCGGCGTATACTTCCGCCTTCGTCAGAGTGTCACGGATGTTGTTGTGACCTCCAGGGTCGCCACAGCGAGTAAAATGATCCCTGTAGCATCACTCTTGCACTTGGATACCTGTCATTCAAAAATATATTAATTCCTCTCCTTTCCAGGGCATACTTCCACCTCTCTAGTTTCTCCCCCACCTATTTCCTGTTCTCGCTACAGATAACAATGTCATCTGCAAACATCATGGTCCAAGTAGCTTCTGGTCTAACATTGTTTGTCAGCCTGTGCATCACCATAGTGAATAAGAAGAGGCTCAGAGCTGACCCCTGGTGGAGTCCCACCTCCACCTTGAATTCCTCCGTCACACAGCACATCTCTCAATTGTATTACAGTTATGCTACATGTCTTGCACCGCTCTGACATACTTTTCTGTCACTCCAGACTTCCTCATGCAATACCACAGCTCTTCTCTGGGCACTCTGTCATACGCTTTCTCCAGATCAAAAAAGACATAATGCAATTCCTTCTGACCTTCTTTGTACTTCTCTATCAGTATTCTTAAAGCAAACACTGCATCTGTCGTACTTTTTTTGGCATGAAGCCACGCTGCTGCTCACAAATGTTCACTTCTGCTCTTAGTGTAGCTTCAACTACTCTTTCCCATAGTTTCATTGTATGGCTCCTCAACTTTATTCCTCTGTAGTTATTACAACTCGACAAATCTCCCTTGTTCTTAAAAATGGGCACCAGTACACTTCGTCTCCATTCTTCAGGCATCTGCTCACCATCTAAGATCTTGTTAAATAACCCAATCAGGAACACCACCGGCACCTCTCCAAGACACTTCCATACCTCGATTGCTAAATCATCAGGCTCAAATGCCTTTCCCCCCTTCATCCTCTTAGCACCCTCCTCACTTCATCCTTGCTAATGTTTGCTACGTCTTGGTCCACAACAGTCAAGTCTTCTACTCTTTGTTCCTTCTCATTTTCCTCATTCATAAATTCTTCAAAGTACTCTTTCCATCTTGGCATCACACCACTGGCACCTGTTAATACATTGCAATCTCTATCCTTAATCACCCTAACCAGCTGCAGGTCCTTACCATCTTTGTCTCTCTGTCTTGCCTGTAAAGATCAGTCTCACTTTCCTTGCTGTCCAGCCCAGCATACAAGTCATCATAGGCCTCTTTTTTGGTCTTTGCCACCTTTACTTTAACCGTGCGCTGCATCTCCTTGTACTGCTGTGTACTCTCGTCCATCCACTCAGTGTCCCACTTCTTTGCTAACCTCTTTCTCTGTATACACTCCTGCACCTCCCTATTCCACTGCCAAGTCTCCTTATCGACCTTTCTTCGATTCGATACACCAAATACTTTCTGACCTGTTTCTGTGATTATGTTCGTTGTAGTTTGCCAGTCATCTGGAAGGATCTCTTGCCCACCCAGTGCTTGTCTTACCTCCTGCCTAAATGACATGCAACACTCTTCCTTTTTCAACTTCCACTTGCGGGGCATACCCACAAACAACATTTAACATCACACCTTCAATTTCTAGCTTCAGACTCATCATTCTATCTCATACTCTTTTTACTTCTAAGACATTCCTAACAAACTTCTCTTTTAAGATAACCCCAACTCCATTTCTCTTTCCGTCTTCACCGTGATAGAACAATTTAAACCCTGACCCTAAGCTTCTAGCTTTGCTCCCTTTTCACCTGGTCTCCTGGACACACAGTATGTCTACCTTCTTTCTCTGCATCATGTCAACCAGGTCTCTACCTTTACCTGTCATTGTTCCTATATTCAAAGTTCCTACTCTTAGTTCTCTACTCTTGGCGTTCCATTTCTCTCTTTTCCTCCGGGCAAACCTCCTCCTCTCCTTCTTGGACCAACAGTTGTCCATTTTCCACCGGCACCCTAAAGGTCAACAGTACCAATGGTGGCCGTTGTTAAACCAGGCCTCGACCGATCCTGTATGGGATTCAGAGGTTTGATTCACATATTTGTTTTGGCAAAACATTTTACGTCGGATGCCCTTCCTGACACAACCCTCTGTATTTATCCGGGCACCGGACCGGCACAATAAGACACTGGCTTGTGCCCCCGTGTGGCTACATTCTTCGTGTAGAATTTAATTGCAGATTCCTAAGGATGACACTAAATTGTAAAACTTGTGCAGACAACTCCTGGGTTTAGGTTCTTCCCTCTTCTCTTTTATCCCTCATAGCCAGCACTATCTTCCCAGGCTGAGCAACACACCTACTTACGCTCGCTCCCATTAGTTCTGCTTGCTCTGTTTACCAGCATAATCAAATTGCTCAGAAACATTATGCATCATTCATGAGGGCATCCTTTCTATTTTTCCCATTTAAACATTATCCCTAGCTTGTTCTACTGGACAATCCAAAACAACACGACTCCATTTTTTTCCTTAAACACCTTCCTTCATATTGGTGTGTGGGCTCTGATTAAGACAGACAGCTACCCTTTTTGGATGCCTGTGACACACGCTCAGGTGGAACCGCGTTTGGTCTGTAAGGCCATAAACTCTCAAGTAAATATTCTGTTGTTATTAAGACAAGGCTCGATTGAAGGTGTGTTCATCTCAGAATGTGTTAAGATTTGAGTTTTGTTCACAGTTGTATCACAACACTCAGCTGTTTCAAATACTTAGTTCTTATCTTTATTTTTTATGCTGTTTCTGTGCTATTAAAATCATATAACTGACTGTACGGGAAGAAAAACAACAGGGTTAAAATTCCTGCAACGAGCCAAGAACATAAATGTAGTTAAAGAAAAAGTGTGCTCCACTTGCCCAACTTTGTTGCAACTTCAATCTTTAATTATTTGGGGCAAAAATAATACCAGTATGCTGCATGTTCAATTCACAAACGGCAATGGTCCCTTATTCAAGGTATGAAGAAAAAGATTTGTGAATAGATTTTGCCCCATGTATGTTTCGGACGGACTTGTAGACGAGAAGGCAAAGTTGCTGAACAGCAATGACCTTGGTGCTGAAGTTGAGGCAGTTGCTGATGAGGAAGATGGAATTAAAGAGGTGATGCATCACTGGAGCGATTCACTGCTTCTAACATTTGCTGGGAGAGTATGACAGAGACAGAGGATGAGGACATCCAATTAACTACACTTGGGCTCCCTTATTCTCCTGTTCTCTTCTCTCTTGTTACATCTGCCTCAAATACAATCTCACGGACGCGATTGCATCACTAAACGTGTCAGTAAATGACAAAAAAAGGAGTATGAAAAACTGTGACAATTATGCTACTTTGGTCATCATCTATACTTAGACTTAGAAAAAAATGCTATAAAAATAAATGCCTTTTGAACATGTTCATAGCGATCGATACAAGACTTTCAAAATATTTTTGTGCTTATAAATGCACAAGTCAAGGTAATAATTTCCAAAAATGCCCAATTACCCAACCAACTCATGGGTTGAAAACTAATTAAATATAATGAAATAACATAAATAGTGCACCCCTGTTGCTTTATGTGAGCGGTCTGAAAGAAATTTAATAAAATAAAATGCACATTGAATTAAAATGTGGTCACAAATTTTCTTCAAGGAAGTAGTTCTTTCCCACACTGAATAGTGTTGACATGAACATTCATTCACCCCCACAACCTTTTCGATGCTGCTGTCGATTGCAAATTTTCCCATCGTGGGACTATTAAAGACTTTCTTATTCTTATTGTTATTCATATAAGCACATTGCTGGTTTTACGATGAGCAAGTTACGGTGTAGAATTAACAGCAGCATTTAGTTTAGTTAGCGGTGTAGTTAGCACATCCCAAATGCAATTTATCATGTACTAGCGTAAAAAATATGTTTCTTTTTGCCGTTGGTCAGTTGAAGGTTTTGAATGTATTTTGTGTGTGTGTGTGTGTGTGTGTGTGTGTGTGTGTGTGTGTGTGTGTGTGTGTGTGTGTGTGTGTGTGTGTGTGTGTGTGTGTGTGTGTGTGTGTGTGTGTGTGTATCTGTGGGTGTGTGCATGTGTTTGTGAAGGTGATCAGGTCAGATAATCAATTGTTGACGTGGGAGGAAAGATCTAGGGGTAGAGATAACAGCCCAGTGGACCAAACAATTTAATATGGTCAACTAGGGCAGACACATCATGTGAGGCTTTCTTCCTCATGAGATAAGCATGTATAAATGAAATATATTGTGGCTAGAAAATAGAGCTGAGGGGAGAAAGAAATTGATAGCAATTGATTGAAGGCACAATAAAAGGGTGCAGTCAAATGCTTCATTCTCAAACTGCCATCCTCGAGGATGTATTTATTTTCACCACCAAGTACTGAAGTAATCATAATGTTGATCAAGAGTGATCAGGAGTGGTTAACATCCACCAAAACTGACACTCGTATGACCAGATACAAAATTACTAATACTAATTAGAATCACAGTCAGAATCATCTTCAGAGCCAAGTTTGTAGAAGGATTTTTGTCTCCAGTAGAACACGCTGCACTAGTATCATCATCAATAAATACATGACAAATAAATATGGAAGGGCATTCCTTAATGTAAGTGTTATCCCTCAGGAACAACTGAGAGACAATGTGCAAAATATCAATCAGAGCTGAAGTGATCAGTGGTAGAATAAAATAGGAGAAAATGTGTACAGTTGGTGCAGAAAATCATTGAACCATTTTAAAATGATCAGTCATTGTATTTCAGAAAACCAGAATCAGAAAACCTTTATTCTTCCCACACTGGGGAAATTTGCAAATCAGAAAAAAATGTTGTACAAGTGTGCGATTATGCACATGTCATTGAGCGCCTCAAAGTGTCTTTTGTTGGAGATTATATAGATCAGTGACAGAGGTACAAGTGAGTCCAAAGCTGGAGCTACAATGACTATGATGGGCTGTTGTTCCATAGGGATGTGTAAAATTTCAAAGAGCCACTAAACAGTTAGATTTGGGTTACTGTTTAGAGAGTTAATGTCTCGAGGGAAGAACCTGTTAAAGCGCCTGCCTGAGAGGAGTAGCTAGAAAATGGGGTGGGCGGGATGTGGAGGGTCCAGTAGGATTTTCCATGAGGAACTCATCGCATCTTTAACTGGTTTTGGCAGTTTGAATGACAAGATAAAGTACCACACGTGAAAAAGGGGCAGGTGTGCAAATACACACCGCAAAAATATTCTTCAATTATTTAATGTCCAACATATTTTTTTGAAACACAATGTATATTCATAGGTAGCCAATGCTGATTAAACTGTTAATTATTTAAATGCTTTCAACCGTTCTTAAAATCCGTCAAGTGCTGTTTTATATTCAAGAGTTTACATCCAGTACCTGAGTTATATTGCTGTGCTAACCAGTATTTTTTTAATGGGCGATGCATACAAACAAGAGAAAGTTAGAGAAAGGACTTCATTTGCTCAATTAACCTCCTCGAGATACAATTAGCCTGCTCCAACCCGGTCCAAGAGCATAATAATGAACACAGCAGGGCCTCATTAAATGTTATTTAGATGAAGTGCAAACTGACCTTCATATGGCCCATTTAACTGCTCGCCACCAAAGCACCAAAACAGTGCGGCAGAGATGAGGAAGAAGACCCACACCGCCATTTCTGGGACTTGCAACTTGCTTGTTTAAAACTGAAGAAAGACTTCTTGAATTGGACTGTTGATTCAAGAGACTAAAGCTTTGTTTTGAATTACATCACTTGACAAGTAATTAATTCCGTTTGTATTGTATTTCAACGTAGTATATTTTTGATACGAACAGGGAAAAGAGAATGGGAACATGTAAGGTTTGCAACCGAAAGTATAAAACATCTTATTTTAGTTGTCACTATGAAACCCACAGATGCAGGTAAACTAGAGTACGTCAGTTGATGAAAAGGTTTCTTCAGCCATCGAAGTACAGATGACGGCTGAAGAAACCTTTTCATCCAATATTTTCCAGCTTTTTCCCTGCTGTGCCCACTTGTTGCTCCAAGATTTTCGTCAGATCGTTATTGACGGTTTCCCACTCTCTTTTTTCAATAGCTTTTGGCCACTTCACACTTGGTCTGTGTCCTTTGATCTTGTCCTCTTTGGGAGGTCTCTGTGGTTGGGTGGGCTCTTCCACCTGTCGTTCTGTAAGTTCATTACGATCCTCATTGACAGAGGTGTTGACACTCTGCGAACTTTGGTTTTCGTCCCATCGCTGTGCTTCACTCGACTTATTTGACGTCTGACTTCCTAAGAAATATTGGTCAATGCGAGGCCCTTGTCTCTGCTTTCCCAAGTACTGTCTTTTCTCTTGGTGGATCTTTAACCCGATAGCTGATGTTACTTTTGCCCAGCCACACACGCACACCTTGAGTGAGTGTCCTGCTACCGTTGTCTCATGTGCCTTGTTTTTGCTCGTAGTCACGTTCGTTCCTGGGTCGGTAGCCGTGTTGTCAGTCATTGAGCCATCTTGCGCCCCCGCTCTCGCAAGCTCTAGGGGTATCTTTCTCTGTATCCTTTCTGTAGCATTTAGCGGGTGTCTCCAACAAACTGAACCAGCATTGGTGACTGCCACCATGGGTAGCTAGCCCATGACAGCCCCAGTGGGGTCTATTCCCTCCTGTCAGCTGTCTCTCCAAGCTGTCACACAGACATTCCTGTGTTGTCAGCTGTCCTTTCACAGCAGTCACTGGATGACATCCAGATACTCAGAATCATGAAACACTGGAAATGATGTTATTTTGTCCGTTTGAGCCAATGGATGGTCCGCACATGAGATTTAGCCTTGTTGTTGAGAGTGGTGTGGGAGCTGTGCCTCAGGGATGGGAAGGTTGTAAAATTTGAGACACATCATCAGTAGTGCTCCAAAGAATCATTGGGTGTTTCGGCCTTTTATCACTAGACACCCTCATCGATGGTGGACAGCGACAGGTTGATCACGCCCACGCTTGTGTCTCATGCCCAATCAGATGTTCAGAAGCTGGTGAGGGGGGGGCGTCTTAGGTTGCTGACCTATGAGCCCAACAAGGGTCCTTCCTCTTCATCCAGATCCTGTGGCTGCTTCTTTCTGCCGCTTCAGAGAGTGACCTAACTGTGTGCCACAGAGCCTGTCCATGGATGCCCAGGTCTTTTAGCAGTTTGATGGTGGAGGAAGCCACAAACACTCTACATCCAACTTCAATGGGATAGACCTTGGCTTTCCATCCTCGCTGTTGCGCATCCACTGCGAGTACTGCATAGCGCAGCTTCTTACGCTCATAGGCCTCTTCAACTGAGTTTTCCCACGGGACTGTAAGTTCTGTGATGTAGACAGCCTTGAGTGAAGGGGACCAGAGCACCAAGTCTGGTCTTAGGGTGGTGGCTGCAATCTCCGCTTGGAAAACCAATTGTTGGCCAATGTCAACCCGCATCTTCCAATCCCGGCCGGGCCCTGGCCAGCTGTCCAACCTCTAGTTTTGCAGGAAGATGTTCGCCATGATGCCGACTTCTACACGCTGCCATGATGTTATGAAGTCAGGTGTTGTGAAGCACAGTTGCCGGTCTTCGAAGTAGGCTTTTACCAAGGTCGTAATCGGTAATGGAACCTGGAAGAAGTTGAAGGATTCCCAGAGAAGGTTATGGGGAACAGGTCGAGGAAGATGACATGAAGATCTCTCTTGTCTTTTTTTGCCACTTGGATTTGGTGCCAGATCATACTGGTGTGCTCCAATCAACTAGAGAACCCAGGGATGCCAGCCTTCTATACAGAAGTATCAACATACTTGTTCTTCTCCAGGTAGGTGGAAAGTCTCCGTGCTAACACAGTAAAAAAGATTTTCCCCTCAACGTTGAGAAGGCTAATTGACCGGAATTGACTAATGTCTGTGGCATCCTTCTCCTTGGGAATTAGTACGCCTCCGGCCCTTCGCCATGCCTTTGGTATTATCCCTTTCTGCCACACAATCCTCATGAGCCTCCAAAGATAGCGCAGAACATCTGGTGCGTTCTTGTAGAGCTTGTACGGAACTCCAATTGGCCCGGGGGCTGATGCTGATCTGGCATGCCGTACTGTGTTGTCCACTTCCTTCCATTTTGGAGGGCCAGTAACGTGAGAACGGGGAACAGGTGGCGGAGAAACTAGAGATGTGGAGATATGCCCTGGAAAGGAGAGGAATGAAGATCAGTCGCAGCAAGACGGAATTCATGTGTGTGAATGAGAGGGATCCAAGTGCAAGAGTGATGCTACAGGGAGAAGAAATAAAGAAGGTGGAAAATTTTAAGTACTTGGAGTCAACTGTCCAGAGCAATGGAGAGTGTGGAAAAGAGGTGAAGAAGCGTGTCCAGGCAGGCTGGAGCGGCTGGAGAAAAATGTCAGGTGTGATGTGTGATAGGAGGGTTTCAGCTAGGATGAAAGGAAAAGTGTATAAAACAGTGGTGACACCAGCCGTGATGTTTGGACTGGAGACAGTGCCACTGAAGAAAAGACAGGAAGCAGAGCTGGAGGTAGCAGAGCTGAAGATGTTGAGGTTTTCTTTGGGAGCGACCAGGTTGGATAGGATCAGGAATGAGTACATTAGAGGGACAACTCATATTAGAGACTTTGGAGAGAAAATCAGAGAGGCCAGACTGAGATGGTTTGGACATGTCCAGAGGAGAGAGAGTGACTAAATCAGGAGAAGGATGCTGAGCCTTGAACTGCCAGGCAGGAGACCGAGAGGAAGACCGAAGAGGTGGTTTATGGATGTGGTCAAAGACGACATGAAGGTAGCTGGTGTGAGAGAAGAGGATGCACACAACCGGGATAGATGGAGGACATTGATTCGCTGTGGTGACCCCTGAAGGGAAGAGCCGAAAGGAAAAGAAGAAGATTTTGAGAACATTGGAATGTTTTATCTGTGCTTTTCTTGTGAAAATCCTGATGCGGCCCAGCCTCAACCAGACTCTGCCTCCAGCGGCCCCCGGGTAAATTGATTTTGAGACCCCTGCTCAAGATGGTGAAAGAAGGCTACGTTCCTCATCAAGTGGACACTTGTTTGCCGCTCCAGCCTGCCTGGACTCCATTCCATCAAGCCATCAACAACCATCACAAAGGTAAATAAAACAAATTTATCATACATTACAGTTTATTTCTTGAATTATAATACCATAGCACATTTATTATACATAAAATAAGGTGGTGTTCTTCAACCTTTTTTGAACCAGGGCACATTATTTAACATTGGATTTTTTTTTGCGGCACACCACAAACCATCTCGCAGGAAAGAAAGAGGCAATCTTTGACATGTTGCCACACGGACGAATATTAAATTACCGTCCCAGTCTTTTCAGCACGGACACAGGACAATGATATAATAATGATTGAGAAATGAGAAAATGATTAATAAATGTTTGTCAAATTTTACATTTGAAAAAGGGGCATTGTATAGTTTCTCAGGGCACATCTGACGATCTCCCAGGGCACACTATTTTGTGTAGTTTTAAGGCCTAGAAAATTAGAAAGTAGAAAATTATGTTTTATGGGGACCTGGGATTATTCTCATTTTAATTGTTTCCTATGGGAAATTAATTTTTGGGATACACACTTTTCGCCTTACACATGCTGTCTGGGAACCTATTTAGTTCGTAAGCCAAGCTATCACTGTATTTTTGTGTGTGTTTCATTGAGTGTCACGTTGTGGGGTTTAAAATCAATCATATTAAAAAAACAGCAGTGAAATTGATAGGAATATTGTTTTAATGCATTTTGTTGGTTGGTAATTTGGATCTTTCTCTGCATTAAATTGTCCATTTCATTTAAACTTAAATTTTAATGCTGAACAAGATCCCTCTTCAGCCATTAAGATGATGATCTGAATTAAAGTGTGAATATAGAATTAATTTTTTTCTCAAGTCAGGTGGCATTTGTGATTGTATAAGTCATGTACATTAAGTATCTGGAAAGTGATTTGGCAACATCATCAAAAAGAATCTCATTTCAGTGTGGAGCCACGATCACTGACCAAACTGGCAAGTACAGCAGATTATATATACATACAACATGCACAGCCAGGTCAGTGCATACTGTCAACTTCTGTTCTTTGTTACGGTTCATTTCTTTCTGACTTTGTGCAGTTTGAATTTGTGTTTTAGCACATCTCTGACTTTTAGGCGATTCAATGGCTGTATGTTGGAAGGACACATTTTCAAACGAAATGAAAAAGTGTTCATGTGTGTGTCGATGAAGCCTACAATAGTTTGAATCCATTACTGTGTCCTGTATTATGGGTTCCTGTGTGCCTGAGAAACAAAGGGCGTTTTGCGGTATGAATGCCGGAGGGTATGAGGGTCTTACTCTTATCACATCATTCCCTATGATGGGTCTAATAAGCGAGCACTGCGCAACAAAGCCCTGGGAGTGGAGGAGCAATTGTTGGGGGCTGCTGAGCTCATTTCATTTTAGCCTAATGGGGGGAATACAGTAATGAGCTTAAAGCTCACAGAGATGTGTGCCTATCTCGCCTCATCCTTGACATTGCAGTGTCAAGGACCGACATGCAGTATGCTGCCAAAGAATGACAGGATTACGTCAAAATAAAATCCTCTGAATTCATGCACAAAGGCCTGAAGTGAACTTTTCTGATAATGCAATATGTCCTGTGCACAAACACAGTGTGAGATTTCAACCAAAACAAGCCCCTACAGCGGTAAATACATCAATTTACTGCAATTGCTAAAGATTGCAACTAACTTTATTGACATTGATGTTTTAGAGAACTGAGCAAGAACTACTGAACGTATTTTACGTTTTAAAACTTGCGCTGAATGTTCATGTCAAGTCTTGTTTTTGAGTTGGTGACGATGCCTGACGTTTCAGCACGTCTGGAACACCTCTGACCGAGAAAGCGACACACAATGCATTTTGGGTACTTTGTTTGGTCTGAAAACTTTGTGTTGATCCGTGTTGATGGCGAAATTAGAAGGAAAAAACATAAATAATGTGATTGTGAATCGTTGTGTGTTGCACCAAGACTACTATTTCATACTAGACACAAATTCCCAGCAGACAAATCAGCCCAACAGAGGTCGGGCGCAATCTTGTGCATTTTCTGGGCGCTACATTGGAGTCCAGACGCCTCAAAATGAGACGGAATGACTTCTTTAATTGATCGCACACATTTATGCTTTCCTCTTCAGAACTATTTGAATCATATTCATAATTGTGGATGAGTAACAAGAAAGCATCTTCTCCGAGCAAAGCACGGCGTACTGGCGTGACATCACGAACAAGGGGGCGGGACCTTCTGACACTGAAACTTTCTGAGGTCATTTTGAAGTAGTTTTGGGACACTATAAGTCCTTTTTATTGGTGTTTTGCATTTGACAAAAAAATATCAGCCTGTGTGTTTTGGGTATTTTAGATGCTATAAAACGTTTTTCTGATGGCAGTTAGGAAACAAAAAATGATGTCAGTTGTCATTTAAACATTAGGACTCCCGCTAAAACAGCGAGAACAGAGACTCGTCTTGATGGTCAGAAAGGAACCCAGGACAACATCTCAAGATCTGAAGGGCTCTTTTGCGGCAAATCTTTATGACTCATGATTCAGGAAGATACAATTAAAAACCTGATTTAAAAATTGCATTTGAGTGATCATTGATCAATGTTTAATCAGAATTGTCTGATACAATGTTCCCTCACTTTTGAAGTAAAACCTTCATTTGTTAGGCTTTCTGTGAGTGTTGGACAGCCCATATTAAGATAAACAGTTTAACTGGGTCAGCAACAGCTAATTTAAATTTATAAATAAATAAAACAGGGGCGGCCCGGTAGTCGAGTGGTTAGCACACCGGCTTCACAGTGCAGAGGTCGCCGGTTCGCGTCCCGGTCCGGCCTCCCTGTGATGAGTTTGCATCTTCTCCCCAGACCCGCGTGGGTTTTCTCCGGGTCCTCCTGTTTCCTCCCAAACTCCAAAAACATGCATGGCAGGCAGATTGACCACTCCAAATTGTCCCTAGGTGTGAGTGTGAGAGTGACTGTTGTATGTCTTTGTGTGCCCTGCGATTGGCTGGCAAACCCCCGCGACCCTAATGAGGAATAAGCGGTATGGAAAATGAGATGAGATAAATAAAACAGGTTGTCAGGGCGGACGCTGAGACTGACAAATAGATCGATAGATAGACTGACAAAGTGGCTCAATATCATGTCTACATTGAGGATGTTTTATTAAATTGTGTCCTAAAAGGGAAAAAAAGCTCTCCATAGAATAGATTCTTGAGCATCACCACGTAAAGTAAATTACGTTAACTGTTGAGCTTTTTGTATACTTCTGTGTAAGCTCTCAGTCGTACAGGAGTGGTCCATCGATGAGAAGGTTTCTTCAGCCGTCATCTGTACAAATTTGAAGGTTGCGGACGTTTCGCCTCCTATCCAAGAGGCTTCGTCAGCGAACTAAAGTCTGACTGGTCGTATCGGCCCTATTTATATATCCCTAATGTCCAGCCATGGTGGCGCCGGACACAGCTATGATAGGTCCCTACCCTCAGGTTGGGGGGAGCAGAGGACCACTCCCTGTGGCCCCACTGATTGTTCCTACATTCCTGACTAACGACTGGCCCATTTCCCCCATTCCCACCGGTATCACCTCATCAGCATTACGAATGTTGCCTAACCTGTTTTGCCTAAGCAGGCTATTGTATGAACGATCCAAATTGAACCTCACCCCACCAGACCGGTTTAATGAAGGATTTTGTTGTTTTATAAGAATCGCTTCTTTTACCCCCCTTTCAAACCATCTATGTTCTTTCGCTAAGATTTTAACCTCATTGTCGTCAAATGAGTGGTTGCTAGCTTTTAGGTGCAAATGTACTGCCGATTGAGGCCCACTTGTATTATCCCTGCGATGTTGATAAAGTCTTTTTTTGAGAATTTGTTGAGTCTCCCCAATGTACTGCTCTTTACAATTTTCCTTCTTAAAATGTATGGAATAAACTACATGACTTTGTTTTTCATTTGGTAGCCTATCTTTTGGATGCACTAATTTTTGCCTTAACGTGTTTATCGGTTTGAAATAAGTAGGAATTTTGTGTTGCCAAAGGACTCTTTGTAATTTTTCAGAAACTCCTGCAATGTAAGGTACTGCTACTTCTCTCTTTTTTGTATCTTGAGAATTATTGATTTCATTCCCTATTCTTTCTTTCTGACATTTGTTGAATGACCACTGAGGGTACCCACAGTTAGTGAGTGCTCGTCTGATATGTTTTGAAACAAAAAGTAAGTAAAGTAAGTATAACAGAAGTCTTTAGGAAGGCTACGCACACTGACCAATACTTACTTGCACTCACTAGTTCTTCATCAATTGTGATCTGTTTAGCTGGGTTGATAGCTTTTTGCATCAAGTGTACAGATCACTTGTGCGGGTTATTTGTGGAGCCTGATTGATGGGATATTTGAAATGTTTTCTATCCATTTTCTCACAACTCTCACACTTTGGTTTTTTGTTTCAAGCTCTGTCATCTCCCTTTCGTGTGTGTTTTTTTCACTCGCTCACTGTCTGCCTGTCTCTTTAATTTTTCACCCCCCCTCTCCCATCCACTGCTAGGTTCTTGACCAATCACGTGGCTTTAACCGAACACACCATTTTGTTTTTTGGAGAACGGCCTCACTCTCTCTCTGTCTGTAACCCCATCCCGCGCTGCTGCGTTCTTGACCAATCACGTGGCTTTAACCAAAGACTGGGGGCAGGGATTTGAGGACAAAAACAGTGGCCACCATTTTCTTGTTAGGAGAACGGGCTCATTCGCAAACGACACATCACTCATTGTGGCAGCTCCGTGTGTATCCCGAAAAATAGTTCGTATGCCAAGGTAAAATTTTCATAAATGTAACGTTCATAAACCGAAAAGTTCGTAAGCCAAGGGGTTCGTAAACCGAGGTTTCACTGTATATGTTTCCGACAAGCCAAGTCAAAAATACAATTTCTACAATTGCTGAACAATAACAGGGTTTAAATTAATGCACTGTCGTGTCGAAATAAATCATACAATTGCGTGCAGGAGTTCTCCCTCGGCTGCATTTCTTCTTTAGGACTGACCACACTGACCAATACTTACTTTTCGATTCTAACCACCCTTTACAACACAAACGAGGAGTTATCACCCTCCAGCATAGGGCTAAACTAATACCAACAAGCGTTGAAGGTAGAGAAAAGGAGTCAAAACATATCAGGAGAGCACTCACACTAACTGTGGGTACCCTCAGTGGTCATTTAACAAATATCAGAAAGAAAGAATAGGGAATGAAACCAAAAATTATCAAGACACAAAAAGGAGAGGAGGAGTAGTTCCTTACATTTCAGGAGTTTCTGAAAAACTACAGAGTCCTTTGGCAACACAAAATTCCTACTTATTTCAAACCGATAAACACTTTGAGGCAAAAATTAGTGCATCCAAAAGATAGGCTGCCAAATGAAAAACAAAGTAATGTAATTTATTCAATACATTGTAAGAGTGAAAATTGTAAAGAGTACATTGTTCATTGGGGAGCCTAAACACATTCTCAAAAAACACATTCTCAAAAAAAGACGATCAACATCACAGGGATAATACTAGTGGGCCTCAATCGGCAGTACATATGCAATACTAGTGGGCCTCAATCGGCAGTACATATGCACCTACAAGCAAGCAACTACTCATTTGACGACAATGAGGTTAAAATCTTAGCGAAAGAACATAGATGGTTTGAAAGGGGAGTAAAACAAGCGATTTTCATCTTCTTCTTTTCCTTTCGGCTTTTCCCTTCAAGGGGTCGGCACAGCGAATCAGTAACCTCCATCTTCAGAGGTATGATACGCATGTTTGTTTTGGCCCAGCTTTTACGTCGGATGCCCTTCCTGACACAACCCTCTGTATTTATCCGGGCTTGGGACCGGCACAAGAAGACTTATGTCCCATTGTGGCTACAGAACAAGCAACTCGCTCAGTAAAAGGCTCCCAAACACAAAATAGTCATCAGCACAGCAACAAAACAACAAAATCCTACATTAAACCGGTTTGGTGGGGTGAGGTTCAATTGGGATCGTTCATACAACAGCCTGCTTAGGCAACATAGGATTAGTAATAATGATGATGTGATACTGGTCGAAGTGGGGCAATCAGGCCAGTCGTTTGTCAGAACTATCAGTGGAGCAGCTGCAGGGAGCAGTCCTCTGCTCCCCCCAACCTGAGAGCAGGGATCTATCATAGCAGAGTCCGGCACCGCCATGTTCGGACAGTAGGGAATATATATATATATATATATATATATATATATATATATATATATATATATATCTATAAGCTGATTAATGTCTCTGTCATGGTCTCTGTAGCGAGAACGGGGAACAGGTGGCGGAGAAACTAGAGATGTGGAGATATGCCCTGGAAAGGAGAGGAATGAAGATCAGTCGCAGCAAGACAGAATATATGTGTGCGAAAGTCAAAGTCAGCTTTATTGTCAAACGTGCTAATATGCATGACATACAGCACAAATTAAATTAATGTCCTCTCGGACCCAGCGTGCAAGACATGCAAGGCACTTATAACGTGGCTAAAGACATACAATTGACAACAGACAATACTTGTAATTTCTGTATGTAATGAATGTGAATGAGAGGGATCCAAGTGCAAGAGTGATGCTACAGCGGGAAGAGATAAAGAAGGTGGAGGATTTTAAGTACTTGGGGTCAACTGTCCAGAGCAATGGAGAGTGTGGAAAGGAGGTGAAGAAGCGTGTCCAGGCAGGCTGGAGCGGTTGGAGAAAAATGTCAGGTGTGATGTGTGATAGAAGGGTTTCAGCTAGGATGAAAGGAAAAGTGTATAAAACCGTGGTGAGACCAGCCATGATGTTTGGACTGGAGACAGTGCCACTGAAGAAAAGACAAGAAGCAGAGCTGGAGGTAGCAGAGCTGAAGATGTTGAGGTTTTCTTTGGGAGTGACCAGGTTGGATAGGATCAGGAATGAGTACATTAGAGGGACAACTCATATTAGAGGCTTTGGAGAGAAAGTCAGAGAGGCCAGACTTAGATGGTTTGGACATGTCCAGAGGAGAGAGAGTGACTATATCGGGAGAAGGATGCGGAGTCTTGAACTGCCAGGCAGGAGACCGAGAGGAAGGCCGAAGAGGAGGTTCATGCATGTGGTCAAAGAGGACATGAAGGTAGCTGGTGTGAGAGAAGAGGATGCACAAAACCGGGATAGATGGAGGACATTGATTTGTAGCGGCGACCCCTGAAGGGAAAAGCCGAAAGGAAAAGAAGAATCGTATATATATATATATATATATATATATATATAGGGCCTAAACTACCAGTAAGACTTTAGTTTCCTGACGAAGTTTCTTGGATAAGAAGCGAAACGTCCAACACCTTCAAAGAAGTACAGATGACGGCTGAAGAAACCTTTTCATCGATGGACCACTCCTGTACGACTGAGAGCTTACACAGACGCACTACCAGGAACAATGAGAGCTGGCTTGACTAGCTGCTGCTCTACTTCCCTCTATTGGTGGTGTAGCACTGATTTATAACAAAGTCAAATCGTCAAACTCCGTATTGAATTCAAGATACTTCTGTTTACATTTAAAGCCATCCATAGCCTTGCTCCCCCCTATCTGTCTGACCTAATTCAAATCTCCCTTCCCTCTCGGGCCCTCAGATCCTCTTCCTCCCTCCACCTCTGTATGCCCTCTGCCCGTCTCACAACGATGGGGTGCAAAGCTTTCAGCCGCTCCGCTCCAAAAACTCTGTAACTCACTTCCACCCAACATCCATAACAATGACTCCCTTCCTACTTTCAAATCTCAACTGAAAACCCACATGTTTAAACTTGCTTTCATGGTTTAGTGTAATCTGCTATTTTACTATTTATTGTTTTATTCATGATTTTACTGTTTTGTGTATTGTCTTTGTTGTAAAGTGTCCTTGGGTGTTCAGAAAGGCGCTTGTAAATTAAATGTATTATTATTATTATAAATGAACGGCGCCTTATCAATGTCCATAAGCTTGCAATATGGAGATCTAAATGGCTTGCTTGTCAAGTTGGTTGTAGATAAATCTTACTTTTTGAAGGCGTGCTGTGGTAGGCACAAGGACAGTCATGGGCAAACTACGGCCCGCGGGCCACATACGGCCCGTTAGGCTTTTTAATCCGGTCCGCCGAATTTGTCCAAATTATAGTATAAACAGTGTCTGTCGTTGGTCGTCATGGTACACAATGCAATGTTTGCGTTGCGTTGTCTGCTACAAGCCACAAAGCGCCTTTCATAACTGTCAAGTACACTTTACAGTCACGGTATGATGTAAGTTTACATTTTGTAGTGTCACAAATTTTGTTAGCTTCTTTTGAATCTTTCTTCTAGGCTGAGGTTCTGTGCATCTATTTTGGAAAATAATATGCAAACGCACGACCTTATAACGCTTGGGAAAGTCTGAAGCACGAAGCAGGCTACTGATTGGCTGCCGTGCCAAGTAGGCAAATTTCAACTCCAGGTAGCCTATGTCTGTGTGCTTGGCAACGATACACGTGTACTGTTTGCGCGTGAAGGCAAAGTTTAACACAAATAGATATTATTGAGCTTGAGTATTTTGTTGTGTAATATGTTTTGAATGTTGAAAGTGATTAAATTTTCAATAAATGTTGATTTCTAATTTAAAACATTCTTATCTTACAGACAGTGTATTGTCGGTGTTAAAATACCTGACATGTTTCGGCGTCTACTTCCGCCTTCGTCGTTGACGCCGAAACATATCAGGTATTTGAACACAGACAATACACTGTCTGTAAGATAAGAATCTGTTTTAAATTAGATATCAAGTAGGCAGGATGAACTTAATACAACTAATGTTGATTTCTTTATCTTTGCACCTTTGATTGAAATTTATTAAAAACAAACGAAATCTTGATAAATCACAGTGCGTATGTTATTTTAATCTATTTCCATTTCCTCCTCCCAGTATCTGTGAAATAGTATGTAAATGACATATCTTGCATATTCTTCAGCATACCTGTCAACCTCCACGGCTCCATGCCCTTACAAACTGTCGTATTTTCCCTTACAAAATACAAAATAATCGTACACCATATTTTTTTTCAAAAGTGTTTATTTATGTAGTTTAACATGTTATATCATACATGTTTCGTTATATCATTCTGTACATATTCTTAATAAATGATGAATTTACAGGTGTTACTTAATTACTCCAGTGTTCTCTATTGTATGCTTTTGTATAATCGATATGTTTTCCAGACTTCTATGTTTTTGGCGGGGTTCTTTGTATCAAAATGCGTCTTTAAATCATAGAAACTGGAGGCAGCTACTTTCACGTATTTTTTGCAAGCAACACAATACGAATATTCCACACCTCTCTTCGAAGCTTGTATCAATCCCTCGTATCATGCTGACTTTCGCTTTGTTCACGTGATCGGAATGATGCAATGGGAAATCCCCAGGCGGCAGACACATGCGCACAGTAGCATCAAACTGCTCGCTTCGTTTGCAACAAAAAAAAAACAATACGGAGATAGAGGCTACCGCGCCAAACTCGTTTGACTTGATAGATTTGCCATTTCATGATAGTCGGTGCCTACCGGATGGTACCCATAATGGACAAGTTTTTCCGTACAGATTTTCTTGTACGCCATACACGTTTTAAAATGCATAATAAATGTACTTTGTACAGCAAAAACGCACAGGTTGACAGGTATGCTTGAGACAAATGTATTAACTGATAAGGGCTATTTTTCACATTTGGAAAGTTAATAAATTGGGTTGTACTGTTCTGACTGTTCTATGAGGTTTGCACACACTACATTTAATGCTTTAGTATATCCGGGCCAAACACTCCCTCCAAATGCTCCTGGCCTGGCCCCTCTGTGAAATTTTAGAACCCATTGTGGCCCGTGTAACCGGCCTCAGGGATACCTGGGTCGGTCCAAAGGCGTCACAGGCAGGTAGCACTGTGAACGACGAGGAAAAGACGACACGAGACAACCGTATTAATCAGCTTCACACTTTTTGCATTTATGACAACTGCGCATGCGTGAGCTGAGCCTACATCGCCTTCCTCTGTTCCATTCACAGGCGCGTAGAGCTCTCTCCTGACTTGGTAGTCTAATCGAATAACATACAGTAACGGAGGTCGTTTCTAACCCCCTACACTCTCCCCTGCTTTAAAAGATGTCCCCCGACATCTTGACTATACCAACAACAAGTAGTCAAGTACCAGTAGAAGCACAGTCATCTGTCTGGTCTCCGTAGGGTGGTGTCAGTCACATTCAAATGCAAGTCTGCTGTCTAATACGTCTATACCGTCGGGGTAGGGTAGTAATAGGGTTCAGGTCGCACTAGATAATGAGTCGTGGGGTAAGGCATGCAAGTATACAAGATATTTGCCCCAGGTCTCCAGGGCTGGTATGATGGATGACCCAAGTGTTCATATGTGAATATCTCTCTGGGTCTTAAAGTACGAGTGGACCTTCTTGGAGTGGGACCCCATTGAGTGCACAGGAGACCATACATCGCTTGCCAATTACTTGTGCTACACGTTTTTTTGATGTTGACTGACACTGGGTCGTCAGACTTATGGATGTTACTGGTTCAACCGAGTTGTTTTGTACTGGAGGCTTGTCATTGGCATTGATCACTGGAAGCCTCACTCCAGTGACCTTACCCCATTTCCCGGTGCCTTTCTTCGCAGACAGCCCACAGCTCTATGTCCTTCCTGACCACAAATGAAACAGTATACAAAAATACAAAGTATCAAAAGAAGATCAAGTGTAAAAGTCCGCTAAGGTTAAACAAACACATGCACTGCATACAAAGCATGCAACAAACATGCAGCAAACAATGAACCGACACCGGATGGTCGTGCCGGGTGTCCTTTTAAGTGTCAGTGATTAAACGACCAGCACCTGCGAGGCTGCAGGCAGGGCTGACATCGCTACCCGTTGGTCGCCAATCTGATCGGGACGACCAGCACCTGTGCAGGTGCAGGCGGGGCCGACAGCGCCCCCTCTTGGTCACCAACCAGATCATGACAAATTCAGAGTCAACTCTGGTCTGGTTAATCTGGTCAGTTTGATTAGTTTGAGCAGCATGGACATTTACAGATCGATTTTAGTCACCGTACCGAGGTGTTTCACCCTCTCAGCCTCTTCACTTGTGGACTTTGTAAGTTGTTCTAACAGGACATCATCACGAACCTGTAAATCGGTAAGGAATGGTTTGAGATCACATCTGACATGATAATTCTTCTCATTTAGCCCTTGATAGAGTGTGTGCAGAAATGTACCTTGGACAAGTTTTTGATCGTAACCAAAATCTGCACCTGGTTGTTGTGACTCAAACATAATTCTCTGCTTCAAACCCATCAGTCTATATAAAAATTGCTGTGGAGACTCACTGTCTCGCTGCTGAGCGGTACTGAGCTCGTTGAAGAGCTCAGAGCTGCTCTTATCTCTGATATGTGATCGTAAAATTGTTTTTAACTGTGACATTGTAAGACCCTCTGTATCACTTAGCATGTCTCGGAATGTCCCAGGTTTAGTTATCTTCGACACAGTGCGGATAACCTCAGACTCGCTAAACCCTTCTTGTAGTCCCTCATCCATTTGTCTACACAGGCAACGGTATGACAGTTCAGACCCGGTGTCAGAAATCTGACCACCATAAATTTTGAACTCCCTCCGTGGAAACAGAGCAGCTACATCCGTGTACTTCACCACCTGCTCCCCCATACCGGAGGATAAGTCGGCATGTTCAGGAGGATCCTGAATGGCGATGGAGTGGTGACGTTCCTGACCGGTGTGGGGATGTCTCTCAGTGGAAGAGGTGTGACCTCAACTCCTCCTCTCAGGTCAGCTCCTTCCCCAGTAGGTTCCTCCGGGGCATCTAAGAGCTCGCTGATCATGTCATTGAGGTGAAGGAGCTGAGACATGCCTTCATCTTCTATGTGTCTTAATTTGTCACCTCTGACGTAGTCAATAATCACATCAAAAAGTTCTGGTTCACTAAGGGCTACAAGGTCCTCAGTGTCACTCTCATCCACTGCGCTGGCAACAGTTAGTAGCTGATTGACATTCAAGGCTAATAGTCTCTTTTGGATCTTGAAAATCAATACCCGTCGTGGAGTTGTGGGAGCCATCGTTAGCCCCTGAAGCCTCTATTCTCTGAAGAACGGACAGCACTACAGTCTTCCCTGAAGCTTTAGGCACAGGTTCTCTTCGTAGCAGCTCCCACTCTGCCCACTAGCGGCACGTATCCCGGACGAGCCCCCAATTGTAACCGGCCTCAGGCCTAGGGGATACCTGGATCGGTCCAAAGGCGTCACAGGCAGGTAGCACTGTGAACGACGAGGAAAAGACGACACGAGACAACTGTGTTAATCAGCTTCAGACAGCGGCATTTATGATAACTGCGCATGCGTGAGCTGAGCCTACATCGCCTTCCTCTGTTCCATTCACAGGCGCGTAGTTCCCTCTCCTGACTTGGTAGTCTAATTGACTAACATACAGTAACGGAGGTCGTTTCTAACCCCCTACACCCGCGAGTCAAAAAGTTCACCCACCACTGCACTCGGACCATGCATCTCACCCAGCAGGTGTAAAGCAGGGGATGTGTTTATGTTAAGAATATTTTACTGCATTGCTCCATGTTTGAGTCAGATCCACTTGTTAGCAGTTGGAATAAACACTTGTCTGCAATCAGTCATGTGTGCTCCTTCTCAACTGCTACAGTGCCATATTTTCCCTCTCCCACTCTCCACATACATACATACATACATACATACATACATACATACATACATACATACATACACATACATACTGTAATGTCATGAGAGGCTAGCTCTCAGCGGGACAGGACAAGGAGCGCAATGGGCGACAGGTTTGAATACAAACAAAGGTTTTAATAAAGGGTTTCAGAGGGGAATTCACAAAGGCAAGAATAGGGTCTCTTTCAATATTTAAATCATAATAAAAGTCTCTTCTGAGGTGAAACTGAAGACGGAGTGCTTTTCCAAGAGTTTCTAGGCCTCACCCCTCTTGACGTCCTCCTCATGTAGCCTAGCCACCTTTAGCAAGGTCCGAATCCAGTGTCCTGTCGTGTGGTCCCAACTGGCAATGAGTTCCACGCGGCAATCAATTTCTCCACAGAGCACAGCAACAGAGTTTGTCTCCCCCCGGGGCCCACACTCAGAGGCTCTCCGCCTTAAAAGCCTTGCCCGTGTTTGAATTGCTGCCTTCCACCAGATGGGGCCAAAACTCTCTCTGGGTGAAGCCATCTTAGGGGGATGTATTTGCCCTCCAGTACCCAGCCTCTCGTGAAATCACACATCCCCCCCCTTGAGACCGACGTCCTTGGCGGGGTGAAGGATGCGAAACAGGCAAGGAAGGCCTCCCTTCGGGAGAGGGCATCCGCATTGCCTTGGCGCTTGCCAGCCCTGTGGACCACAGAAAAGTTAAAGGCCTGCAGGCTCAAAAACTACTTGGTTATTCTGCTGTTGGTCTCCCTATTTCTGGCCATCAATTGTAGAGGAGGATGATCAGAGACCACCGTGAAACGTCTACCCAGGAGATAGAAGCGCAATGACTCCAGCGCCCATGTAATGGCAAGACACTCCTCCACTGTGGAATAGTTCTTTTCTCTGGGCAACAGCTTTCTGCTAAGGTAAAGGATGGGATGTTCCTCTCCTCCATGTACTTGCGAGAGTACAGCCCCCAGACCAACTTCTGATGCATCCGCTTGAACAATGAAGTCCTTGCTGAAGTCTGGTGCCACCAGGATCGGACTGGAACACAGCGCCTGTTTTAGATTGGCGAAGGCCATTTCGGCCTCTGGGCTCCATTTCACCAATCGGGAGTGTTTTTTGGTCGTCAATTCTGTCATGGGGGCTGCTATAGTAGCAAAATCAGCGATAAAGCGTCTATAGTAGCCAGCCATGCCTAAGAACGACTTCACCTCCTTCTTGGTAAGGGGTTGGGGCCAATCTTGTATAGCCCGTAGTTTTGCTTCTTGAGGCTTCACCAGCCCCCGTCCTATAGTGTAGCCCAGGTAGTTGGTCTCGCCAAATGCCAACCTGCACTTTTTCGGGTTTGCTGTGAGACCTGCTTTTCTGAGGGAGTCAATCACAGCTTGCACTCGGGGTAAGTGACTCTCCCAGTCGGGACTCTGTATGACAACATCATCCAAGTATGCTGCCGCGTACCTCTTGTGGGGGGTGAGAATCCGATCCATTAGGCGCTGAAATGTGGCGGGTGCTCCATGGAGACCAAACGGGAGCCTGGTGTACTGGTAGAGTCCCTCAGGTGTGGCGAAGGCTGTCTTCTCCTTTGATGCCGGGGTCAGGGGCACCTGCCAATAACCCTTTGTGAGGTCGAGAGTGGTGATGAAGCGTGCCTGTCCCAGGGAGTCAATAAGATCATCAACACGAGGCATCGGATACGCATCAAATTCAGACACCTCATTCAGCTTCCGATAGTCATTACAGAATCGTATTGACCTGTCTGGCTTGGGAACCAACACACTCGGACTTGCCCAGGCACTTTGGGAGTCCTCAATTACTGCAAGTTCCAGTATTTTCCTTATCTCCTCCTGTATAGCTGTCTTACGGGCCTCTGGCACACGGTATGGACGTTGGTGGACTGTTTTTCCGGGTGTGGTGCGTATCTCGTGTTGCACCACGCCTGTGTGTCCAGGTATGGAGGAGAAGACGTCTTGGTTACGCTCAACCAATTCGAGCGTACGCTGGCATTGGTGTGGGGACAAACTTGGGCCCATCTGAACTTCTTCTCTTGCCGGTTTCTTAGCTACGCTGGGGGGAGACAACTGAACAGCGCCTCTCTGGCATTCCATTTCTTTAGGAGGTTAACGTGGTAAATCTGCTCAGGTTTCCTCTTACCAGGTTGCCTCACCTTGTAGTTTACCTCCCCCATGCGTTCGATGACCTCAAAGGGCCCCTGCCAGGATGCCAGGAATTTGCACTCCACCGTTGGCACCAAGACCAGCACTCTGTCCCCTGGCTTGAACTCTCGAGGCTGGGCAGGTCTATCGTAGGAGGCTTGCTGCTGTCGTTGGGCCGCTTCCATGTGCTCTCGCACTATCGGATAAATGGCCTTCATCCTTTCCCTCATGTCCCCCACATGCTCGATGAGGGTACGTTGTCGGCACGGCTGCTCTTCCCACGCCTCTTTGGCGATATCCAGCAGTCCCCGGGGTCTGTAAGAGTACAACAGCTCAAAAGGTGAAAAACCAGTAGAAGACTGTGGTACCTCCCTCACGGCAAACAGCAAGTACGGCAGCAGTTGGTCCCAGTTTCGGCCATCTTCTTTGATCACTTTCCTCATCATGGCCTTGAGGGTCTTGTTGAACCGTTCTACCAACCCATCCGTCTGTGGGTGGGAGATGGAGGTTCTCAGTTGCTTGACCTTGAGCAGGGCACATAGGTCCTTCATGACCTTGGACGTAAAGGGGCTTCCTTAGTCTGTCAGTATCTCCTTTGGGATTCCCACCCGGCTGGTGAGAGCAAATAGTTCCTTTGCAATCTGCCTAGTGGTAGCCTTTCTGAGGGGAACAGCCTCTGGAAACCGAGTGGCATAATCAACCATAATTAAAATATATTGGTGTCCCCTAGCACTTTTTGGTAGAAGTCCAACTATATCCAGCCCATGCCTCTGAAAAGGGGTCTCAATGATGGGTAAGGGAATGAGCGGTTTCTGTATGTGGGCTTTGGCGCCACCTGTTGGCACTCCGGGCAAGAACGACAATAGTTCTCCACATCCTTGTGCACCCCTGGCCAGAAGAACCGTTGCAAGATTCTCTCTTTCGTCTTTTCTACCCCTAGGTATCCTCCTAGCAGCTGTGTGCCAAGTCCAGGACTGTATCTCAGTGTGGTTGTGGTACTAGAAGTTGTTCACGTACTTCAACATTTTGCTTCGTTACCTGGTATATTAAGCCCCGGTCAACAGCGAAATTGGGGTATGTGGGACTCGTCCGCTCCCCCAGTACTACACCCTCTAAAACCTGCGCATTTTTCATGGCGTTGGCAAGGGTAGGATCCTGTAACTGGGCTGTATCATACCGGCCTGTTAGAGGAGGCAGCTTCTGGGTCCCTGGGTTCTCATCACCACTGGAAGCTGGGAGATTTTCTGAGACTGGAGTCTCCTCGGCTGTCTCTGGGCCAGACTCCGTCTCCGGTGGTGCATTTGCTGTCCCTAGGAGAGCACAGGCTGGGGAGAGTGAATCAGGGGGGTAGGCTTGAGCATTCACGACACGCGTCTTACCTCTCCCCTTCCGAGGTAGTCGGGCCAGTCTTTGCTGTGTTTCTCTCCACAGTGGGTGAAAGGCCGGGCAGTCGCGTCCAATCAGGATGGGGACAGGGAGAGAGTCAACCACGCCAGCTACTATGCGGATGATTCCCTTGGTTGTGGTCCTGGTGAGTTCGGTGGTGTGGTACTCTCTGGTGTCTCAGTGGACACAGGAGACTGGAAGGGTTTTCTTTGGAGACAACCTGGTTGGATCCACCAGTGTTTGGCGCACCAAGGCGACCAGGAATCCGGAGTTCAGTAGGGCTTCAACATCCTGTTGATTCACTGTCACTGGACAGGTGGGGGGTCTTGTTAGTGAGCTGTTACTACCCCCCAGGAGGGAGGCATAGTGAGCAGGGTGGGCACTGGAAGAGTTGGCATGGACTCTTCCGTTGGTTTTCCACACTGCCGTGAGATGTGCCCCGTCTCTCCGCATCTGTAGCATCGTCTGGGCTCAGTGCCCCTGGGTAGCTGCCACTGCCTGGGTGGGCTTCTTTTGCCGCCTGGAGCCATCTTGGCTGTGTTGGGGAGCTTGGGCGCCTTTGTGCGGGCCATTCCAGTCCTGGGTGGGGATGTGTTGCCAGTTTCCTTCCTGGTTGTTCGCAGCATCTCCGCTGTGGCCTGGTACTGTTCCACTGCTGCCACTGTTTGACAGGCAGTAGTCAGCGACTGCTGGCTGATGATTTTTGCCTCATAGGGCAGGGCTCGTAAGTAGCGATCCACGACAATGGCCTCGACCACCTCAGCTGTCGTGCTCCTTTCCGGTTCCAGCCACTTCCAGGCGATGCGGGCCAATTCGTGCATCTGTGCTCGTGGAGGTTGGTCTGGCTGGAACCAGGTGTGGAAGCGCTGTGCCATTCCGAATTTGGTAAGCCCATGTCTGCTGAGAATTTCAGCTTTTAGATAATCATAGTCTTCTGCTCTGTCTGCGGTCAAGTCCAGGACAGCATTCGGTGATTCCCCTGTCAGGAAGGGTGCAAGCAATCCCACCCACTGCTGCTTGGGCCACCTTTCTCGAGTGGCTGTTGCTTCAAATGCATGCAGGTACGCCTCAATATCATCCGTCGCCCCCATCTTGGCTAAAAAATCACCCGCCTTCACCCGGGGAATGTTCTTGGCGGCCATTTGTTTTTGCAAGAGCAATTCCTCTGCCTTCAGTTCATTTGCTCTCTTTTGCTCCTCTAGCAGAGCCAAATTGGCCTTATATTAGGCTTCCTGACTTGCGAGAAGGGTTTTCAAGATATCTTCCATTTTTTATTTTTTTTTGTAATTGAAGATATTTTCAATTTAGAAAAAACATAACACAAACCATCTATGTCCATGCACTTATTAACGCTTGTCCAGTGCCCGCATCCTCCACCATATGTAATGTCATGAGAGGCTAGCTCTCAGAATCAGAATCAGAATACCTTTATTCGTCCCGCAATGGGGAAATTTGCAGTCCACAGCAGCAATTGAAGAGGGATGGGGTTGGGGTGGGAGTGAAAGGATAGAAAACAAGATATTCTAAGCATAACAAAATAAAAATGTCAACTGTATACTGTGCAAATGTAGATGTGCAAAAACCGTTCTATAAACAAGACTGTACATAGTGCAGAATCAAGGGATGCATTTAGATATATTGCAACAACCCATATTTACAAGTGTCCAGTTTTTTTTTTTTTTTTGTTTTTTTCACATGTGATCATTGGGAATTGTGAAGCCTGACAGCAGTCGGTAGGAACGAGCGGCGGTACCTCTCCTTCTTGCAGCGCGGGTGTAATAGTCTCTGGCTAAAGGAGCTACCCAGAGCTGTCAGGATGGGCAGGAGGGGGTGGGAGGGGCTGTCCGTCATAGCTTTTAGTTTAGCTAGCGTCCGTCTGTTGCCCACCTCCTCTAGAGAGTCCAGCGAGCAGCCCACGACAGAACTGGCCCGCTTGACAAAGCGCTCCAGTCTTTTTCTGTCCCGGGTGGTGATGCTGCCTGACCAGCAGACAATGCCATAGTGGATGGCTGATGCCACCACAGAGTCATAGAAAGTCTTTAGGAGTGACCCCTGAACTCCAAAAGACCTCAGTTTCCTGAGGAGGAAGAGGCGACTCTGTCCCTTTTTGATTAGGGCATCCTCAGCGCAATGGGCGACATGTTTGAAAAACTCTCTCTGGGTGAAGCCATCTTAGGGGGGTGTATTTGCCCTGCAGAACCCAGCCTCTCGTGACAACACAATACATACATACACACACACACACACACACACACACACACACACACACACACACACACACACACACACACACACACACACACACACACACACACACACATACCTCAGTTTTTTTTAATTATAATTTTTTTGGGTGTGTGTGTGTGGTTATTAATGAGTCCATATCAAACCATTTTTTTTCTTTTACTTCAATTAACTGTTCCAAAATAAATTGAGTTGCTTCCACACTAATTTACAACGACAACTGAAATGAGGTTATTGTGATGCTACCGGTGCAATTCATATGAGCAGCATTGGAACCAAGGAATGTAGTTGACATGAATGGAAGTGAGGCTTAATTGCCCCATTAATAAACAACAAAAATGTGTGGACATAAACTGCTATTCATTTTGGTCAGACTCTCACAAGGGTTGCTGGAATATAGCACACATCCGGGCTCTTTGAAGTGCAGCCTATGTAGCAATTGGTGAGTGTTATTTTTAATTATTGTTTTGTACTTTTTTTCTACAAACCCATTTGCAGCAGGGAAACAGATGATGGTTAGCACATCGACCACACATACAGTAAAGTCTCGTTATATCGATATCGGTTATATCGATAGTACCGCTTATTACGATACTATTTTCATTTCCCTTGCACATTTCTAGTCTTTTTATGTATAATTAGTACCGTTTAGTACGATACCCGGTTATTACGATAATCCGGTTATTACGGTGCTCCTTTTCATCCCCCGCCGGCCATTTTTGTTGTTTATATCGATATATCCGTCGCGCCATTGGTCAACTTGGTCACGTGTCTTGTTACGTGAGCCGCCATCGGTCGCGCCATTGGTCGACTTGGTCACATGAGCCGCCATCGGTCGCGCTATTGGTCGACTTGGTCACGTGTCTTGGTTACGTGTCACGCCATCAGTTGCGCCATTGGTCGACTTGGTCAGGTGACTTGGTTACGTGCCCAGCACCCGTGTAGCAGAGCCATTTTCATTTTCAGACGCTAGCTCGTGTGTAGCAGACGAGATTGAAGTGTTTGTGTTAAAAGGTAAAAATGGGAAGCAGAAGAAGATTGATGACTTTTTTAAATTGTATACATAATACAGTAAGATGTAAGCGTTGCAGTTTCCCTGTTGTGTTATGTACATGCCCACTGTACTGTATATGAATGCAATCGTTTTTTGCAACAATGTTTCTTGTTTTGTCTGCTGAAGCGCGATGATTTTGAAAATTATTAACATTCCATACTGTGTATTAAAGGACAGCCGATGTCACTTTTTATTCAAATGCAAATAAAAATGACTTCACGCCAAGACGTCTTGCATTGCTTGTGAATCCAAACAATGGCTTCAGATTCGGATAATATGCTTTCTTGTTACACATCCAGTTATGAATATGTTTCAAATACACTGTAGTTCTGAAGATTAAAGCATACATGTTTACAATCATTAAATAATTATATGTGCCATTTTGAGGCAACATTGGGGGAACATCTCTCACCCAAAAAAAAAGGAGCTAATGGCCAGCTCCGTTTCTTATATGGCGCTTGGCTGCCCTCTTTTGGCGGCTTTTGTTTAATGCAGTTCGGCGCAGGATCGGATATATCGATAGTCCCGGTTATATGGATATTTTTTCGGACTCCCTTGAATATCGATATAACGAGACTTTACTGTATATGAAGTGCTCTGGCTTTCCTGTGTGCTGTTACTACCATTATTCTCATTTATACTCATTAATGGTCCTCACATAGATTTTCTTTGAGCATACTGTACTGGTTTCTTCCTGCGCTCTAAAAGTAAAGCATGGTAGGTGTTGGGGTAATTCGGCATACAAACATCTCTAAACATCGCTTTCTAATCTTTGTTTACGTTTAGGACTTCCTGATACGTCATATCCTGCCTTCCCTTACATGACGTCGCATCTACATTACGTCACATCCTATCAGGGATGAACGATCAAAATAAACCCATTATTATTGGTGCCGGAAGACTTCGGGTCCTAGCTGATGGCTTCGGGGGGGGGGGGGAGAAGTGGGACATGTGTTGCTTCCAGTGAACGAAGCTCTTTTTCTTTTGAGAGTGTTCGGAAAAGAGTGGGCCGTCCCTCCCTTCTGGTGTACGTCACTCAGGATTTTTTCACGGGTGAGTTGGCACCACTAGAATGCAGCTATGTTGAGTGAATGTATTGTGGAATTTTTCCGGCCAAAAGAATTCTAACTACGGTTACTCTGCGCATCGCTGAGCTTGAGGGCAGGTGAATGTAAGGTAGACCAATTCTAGCCGAGCTCTGTGGGTGTAGACTTACTACACCAGACTCTAATGCTTGTATGGGTTAAGAGTCGTATTCCCTGCGCTCGGCGTACGATAGGGCATAAGACCGAGACCCACGCGCAAGGGCTGGCGAAAAATTGATTTATTAATTTGGAGCCGGACGATTATGTGTTCTTTTTTTGTTTAATTGCAGCTGCAATAGATCGTGTGTTACCGTAACATTAATGCATTCACCAACACTAGCGCATTGTCAGCAATGCAGTACTACGGGGTTTCCTGGGGCAGCTCGTGGAGACAAGAGAGGGGTGGGCTGGGGGGGGGGCATTTGGAGGAGCCATTTGTCTTGTGTCTTTTGTCTTCCCTTTTCGTGTGTTTCATTGTGTGCTTTTGTGTATGTTCGTGCATTGTATTTGTGTATTTATGTGTATGTGTGCGCGTTGGACTTCCTGATACGTCATATCCTGCCTTCCCTTACATGATGTCGCATCTACATTACGTCACATCCTATCGCGTCACACCCTGTGCGCCATATATAAATGCTCTCCCAGTTTTTCTCTCTCTCCATGCCTCCTCTTCGCCGACACAGCGGTGTCTCCTCTCTCTTCAAGGTTAAACCAACTTTCTGTTCAACACCTGGCTTCCTGATGATTTAACCATCCTCTGCCATCAACTGCCCGAAGAAGCAATGAATCAGGGACGAACGATCAAAATATTACATTAGTAAAATAAACAGTAGGTTTATTAAGGCTTCTCAAGTGTCTATTGGTGTGAAATTAACATTGAATGCCCTTTTGCCTCGACATGTTCTGAGATTGATTTGAGACTAGCTCAAGTAAACTGGAATAAAGTCTTGCTGACTAACAATATTATTAAATTAGTTTCAAATAAAGTAAAATGCAATACAGTGAGACCTTGGCTTACGAAATTCATTGGTTCCCAGACAGTGTGTAAGGCGAAAAGTGTGTATCCCAAAAAATATTTCCCATAGGAAACCATTAAAATCAGAATAATCCGTTCCCAGATCTCCATAAAATATAATTTTCAACTAAATAAGCCTTAAAACTACACACAACATACTTTATTCTATGTATAATAAATGTACTATTGTATTGTAATGAAAGAAATACACTGCACTGTATAATAAAGTCACTTTATTTACATTTGTGATGGTCGTTAATGGCTCTTAATTGACACCTGTTGCTTTCTGACTTGTAAGATCTTACGAAACTGAGGCATCACATTATCATTCATCATGTTGATGATTCTCATAGCCTTTTCTGGATGGAACTGTTCAATAAAAAACTGCACATCAACTCCTGAATGGCCTGCTTCTGCTTGTCCTCTTGAAGGCAAATCAAATTATCTTTGTTGAGGACCTCATTATGATCAGCAACAAGCTCCTCGATGTCAGCTGCATCCACTTCGAGTCCCATAGGTGCTGGCAGAGATTTTATCACAATAAAAGGTGCGAGTCCGATGATTCCACGGACGCGGAATAAAACGCGACAAAAGAAGGCGGGGCGATCCGTCCAGCCTGTCAAGCTCGGCAAAATAAAATGGCACACTCGCGATCCCAGAAAGCAACAAACTTACACGATCGTGGCTAACAATCACCTCGGGCAAAGCAAACTCTTGGACTTGACAGCACAAGACACAGGGAGGCGCGAGGCGTCGTAATCATGTCACTGGTGAGGTGACAGCGACTTGTTGAAATGTCCCAGTATCGGTGATTAGGGGATCAACACGCACACCATGAACAGTCGTGATCCCGGAAAGCAACAAACTTACGCGATCGTGGCTAACAATCAACTCGGGCAAAGCAAACTCTTGGACTTGCCAGCACAAGACATAGGGAGGCGCGAGGCGTCATATTTATGTCACTGGTGAGGTGACAGCAACTCGTTGAAATGAAATGAAATTGAAGTGTCTTCTTCGGCTGGCGGAGGTCGCGAGCGGCGGTCCTGCCCCAGCTGTCAACTCGCACGTGACAATTTCGGTGTCATTAGTTACGTGGAAGCATCGACGAAATAACACCTTTGTGTAAAGGATGGTAGCAATGGTGGACTTTGGTGGATTTGTAGAATGGTCGTAGAAAGTTACTCTCAGGGAAATGACACACAGCGTAAGAGATGTGTCGGGCTGAGATTCACATGCAGCCGCGGTGTGCACATGTGACGCCACAAACACACACTTCGTTCGTGTTTCTCAATGATCTCCTTCTTCTCCTCGACGGTGATTTTGTTTTCTGTCTTCTTCGGCTGAACACGAGCCTGTGGTGGGTTTTTTTTTCGGTCCCATAATAGTAAAATTATCTGCAAAAAGGTCCTTGGAGGCGATCGACGTGTGAATTCAGAGAGACACCTCCTCTCTGAAAGGTGCGCCGGCTGGAGCGCTGTTTGGTCGTGTGCTTCCGACAAAGATTCAAAGATCACTCCGCCAGCCGTGGTGGGTGTGTATCGCGAAAAGTAGTGCCTATTCCAAGGTTTAATTTTCATAAATTTGACGTTCGTAAACCGAAAGGTTCGTAAGGTAAGGTGTTCGTAAGCCGAGGTCTCACTGTACCAATTTCCAAAGTAAATTATCTTTGCCAGATTGCCAATACTGACTTCAGCCAGCAGAGGAGCTGTATCACAACTTGAGTGAACTTGACTTAACAATCATGAGGATGGATTGTTTAGGGGAAACCACCATCCGTTATTTGCCCAGGAAGCAGTGACTAACATACAAGTGATTTTGTGTATTATGGATTGTGATTGATGAATACAGTTTGTAGCATCTGTTTGCAGTGGCAAGTGTCGGAGACGAGAAACCAGTGATTTTTATAAAATGAGAGAAGATGATGAATGTGATGAGAGCAGCTCAAAAATGTCCAAATTGTAGTAAATCAAGAAGACGAGAAAGGGAAGTAAAGTCAGGTAAGTATGAAAGAGTTGCACAGTTGGAAACATTGCTGACACAAATCTAAAAGAGGAAGTTCCATAATATGACGTTGATTCTTCTTAGTTGGATAGGTTTGCTAGGGTAGAGACGACAGCTCATTTGGCATTTTCATTTAATGGCTACTCTGATCTATTCTCGTTCAGAGCACCCCCAACAACACCCCATGTGCAACTCCATTCACTGAAACTGGACCTCATGAGGCACTTTTATAAGGCAGGCCTGCAGTTGGGCAATAGAGGAAACACTTTCTCACTTTGTAGGCTTGCTTGATGTTTAACTGAAGTTTTTACCTTGTTGTTGTATTTTCAGTGCATCAGTAGAGAATATTGTCCGGTGTAAGAGTGCAATCAATGGACTATTTTGCACAACTTTACTGACAACAGCTATACAAACCATTTAATGGCAGAATGCACCCAAACTGTACCCCCTGAGTACCAGTAACAACACAACAAGGAGAAATACTCTGGAATGCAAAATTTCCCAAATCTAATATTTGATCAGACAATTTAATATTCTGTTGAATCAGTTTGGTGTCAATAACAACAAATTCTTTTTCCAAGCATCCTCACAAAAAATGACTATTTTCAACCAATTCAGTGTGTGTATAGTATATCCACACACACAGACTTGCATGCACATGCACACACGCACGCTCCCCCCCCCCCCCCCCCCCCACCCACACACACATTAAATTCAAGGTAGGTGAGGATGCACCTAACATCACTTGCTGCTAAAATTTACAAGTTTTTTAGGGGCAGCGCCTTGGTTTATTGGGTAGTGCGTCAGCTTCACAGTGCATAGGTCAGGGTACAATTCCAGCTACGACCTTTTTGAGTGGAGTTTGCATGTCTGCGCGTTTTTCTCTTGGTACTCTGGTTTCCACCCACATTCCAAAAAAACATGCATGGCAGGTTGATTGGGCACTCCAAATTGTCCTTCAGTGTTATTCACAGTATATTTGTATAGGCCATAAGACTCCACTGTATCATACATACAGACTGAATGATGAATAAGACAATGAAAATGTGTGGAGGGGGAGGGCTTTTGAGACAGTGCTTTGATATTTCAAAGTTTTCCAATGGGCCCCCTCTTTTGGCAAGACGGGGGAGTTGTTTTGCATGCTACACTATTTCCCATCACTGTGCCAACAATATTCAGGTGTCATGCTGGTTACCTGAAAGTCGATGCCGCTTCGTGGTCACACAGTTGGTGTTTTGGACGGAACAGCAAAGATGGAGCATTGCCAACATGGTGAGGATCATCACCACACTCTGGAGCAGCAAAGTGAGCTCAAACTGTTTTCCTGTCCTGCACAAGTGGAAGGGAGCAAATCATCAGTTAATGTAACATACAGCACTGATTTTGAATGATAACTTGTTGAGTACAACAAACAAGTCATATTTAGAGCAGCAGTGTTATCAATTTTTGCATTTTGGAGAGGGTGGTCAGTCTTTTAAAAGGCTCTTAACGGCATCTTTGTAGCAACAGACTGCCGTGACTGTGTTATCCTTGTGCTTTTCGAGTCTACTCCATTTGACAGTAACGTTAAACCTATCAGCTTATCCTGTGCAGGGTCGCGTTGAAGCGGTGCTGGAGCCTATCGCAGCTGACCTTGGTCAGCTCCATTCTGAACTCATCCACTTTCAGTTTCAGGACACATAAAGGCCAACAAATTGGGTTTGAGGCTGGGTTGCTATTTGGCAAACGGGTCCTTTTGCATTGGTTTCGCTTATGTGTGGGCTCACAACAGGAACCTCTTGTGTTTTGTTTATGCCTCACTTGTTTAGTTTATTTTTGTGAAGCTGTGGTCGCGAACACTCACAAAACTGTCAAGTCAAAGTGTTTAGTATATTAACATTCATTCATTTTCTGAACCTCTTTATCCTCATTAGGTTCGCGGTTAAAACTCCTTGTCCCTTACCAAAAGAAGATTCGCAGGATGTTGGCATTGAGCAAGACCAGACACATTTTAGTAGAAAACCCATCAGTGTTGCTACTTCTCTGGAGCTCTTGGTACTGGGGCACAAAAGGCAGGACACCCCCAATCACCATGAGGCAGGATGCCAGCCAGGACAACAGCATACATAATCCTTCGGTTTCCTCCTCCTGCAGAACTACCTGGGAATTCCTCATTGTGGGGGGGGGGGGGGGGGGGGGGGTCAGCAAAGTCCTGAAAAGAACAAAAGTGATTTACATGTATTTGTATGAGCACGATGTAATATTATTAAATTAGATTAGCCTTTATATAGCACGGCGATCTTGGTTTATGATAGCCTAGAAATACATGTATGCATTATGATCACCGACACACAGTGAATTTACCCATGCAGCAATATTACAGTAATTACAATTTTACTACTGTGCTAGTGGAAGTTACTGACAGAGAATGACATGTTTCTCATAAACCAAGGATCCCTGTAAATAAATTACTTTGCTGGTGTATTTGAAATGTGGATGGCAGTCAATGTGTAGCATGCCTGGTAACACCCCAGTCTTGAAGCTAGAGGTAATGTTGAGTACTAACCGAGCATGTCACGGCACTGGAGGCTCGAGGGTAGGACTCGAGTGACGAAGGAAAGCGGGGAGGTAGGATCCGAAATACACGGCGAGACAGATACTCAGGAACAAAAGTCTTTACTGAGACACACATGCAAAGATAACAACTGGACGAGGTAAGTGACGGTAATAGATAAAGGCAGACCTGACGGCAAGGCAGTCGCGAGGGTAGCTTTCAGAATACTCCGACGGAGACGCTAATGTGCGATCGGCTAATATAGTCAGAAGGCACAATCAGTAAATGACAAACAGCTGTGAGAACCCAGGTGAGTGATGATGGGAGGGGCCGTCTCCAGGGAACAGCGGAGGAGGTGACAGGAAGGGCGGGGCGTGCCCAGGACGGCGACGAGATGTGACAGTGCCCCCCCCTCAACGGACCCTCTTGGCGGCCCACCAGGTTAGGATGGGTGAGCCGCATGGAACGCCCGGGTGAGAGACGGGTCGAGGATCCAGGAACGTGGGACCCACTGTCGTTCCTCCGGTCCATAGTCCTCCCAGTCGACCAGGTACTGCACTCCCTTGCCCATGCGCCTGGAGTCCAGTATCTCCCGCACCGTGTAGACCGTCGTCCAACATCCGAGGGGGAGGTGGGGGGTGGGCGTGGGGGCTAAGGAGCTGGTTTCCACTGGCTTGAGGAGGGAAACGTGGAATACGGGGTGGATCCGCATGGTGGGTGGCAGCCGGAGCCTCACCGAGACCGGGCTGAGGATGGCCTCGATGGGGAAGGGACCCGTGAAGCGTGGGCCCAGTTTGGCTGAAGTCCCTGCTAGCCGAAGGTCCCTCGTGGACAGCCAAACCTCCTGCCCGACCTGGTAGCTGGGTGCTGTTCGATAGACGGGACTTCCACCTGGCCCTCCTGGGTGGGGAACAGAGGCGGCTGATAGCCACAGGCGGACATGAACGGGGACCGAACTGTGGCTGTGGAGACCAGGGAGTTATGGGCGTACTCCACCAAGGGTAAGTGAAGGGCCCACGATGCCGGAGTGTGGAGGCACACGCACCGGAGGGCCGCCTTCAGATCCTGGTTCTTCCTCTCCGTCTGTCCGTTGGTCTGGGGATGGTATCCAGACGACAGGCTCGCCGACGCCCCTAGGGACCGACAGAAACGCTACCATACCTTGGACACGAACTGGGGTCCCCGGTCCGATACGATGTTCGTCGGAATCCCGTGGTTAACGGGACGAAGTGGGCCGACTTGGAGAATCGGTCCACTATGGTGAGGACGACCGTCTTGCCACGAAACGGGGGGAGGCCTGTCACGAAGTCGACGGAGATGTGGGACCAGGGTCAGGACGGTACCGGTAGTGGCTGGAGGAGTCCTGCCGGGGGCTGGTGGGAGGCTTTCCCACGGGCGCAGGTCGGGCAGGCTTTCACAAAGAGGGTGATGTCCCTCCTGAACCCCGGCCACCAGAACCGTTGGGCGATGAGTTGGATCATCCTGTTGACCCCCAGGTGACAGGCTATCTTGGATGTGTGCCCCCAGATGAGCACCTCTGTGCGTAGAGGAGGGGGGACGAACAGGCGATCCGTGGGACAACCCCTGGGGATGGAGGCCGTCCCCTGGGCTTGCTGAACTTTCCTCTCAACCTCCCACCTCAAGGCGCCCAGGATGCGCTGGGCCGGCAGGATGTTGGCGGTGGTCTCCTCCCTTTCTGCCGGCTCATGAATGCGGGATAGGGCATCGGGCTTGGTGTTCTGCGACCCTGGGCAGTTGGTGAGAGAAAAGTTGAAACGGGTGAGGAAGAGTGACCATCGGGCCTGTCGTGAGTTAAGTCTCTTGGCAGACCGGATGGCCGCCAGGTTTTTATGATCCGTGTAAACGGTGAAGGTGTGTTTAGCTCCCTCAAGCCAGTGTCTCCATTCCTGCAGAGCCAGGACGACCGCCAGTAGTTCCCGGTTGCCGACGTCATAGTTCGCTTCGGCGGGGCTGAGCCGGCGGGAGAAAAAGGCGCATGGGCGTAGCTTCTGGTCAGTGGGAGAGCGCTGGGACAGGACGGCCCCTACTCCGGACTCGGATGCGTCAACCTCGACCGTGAACGGGAGGTCCGGGTCGGGATGACACAGGACAGGGGGATTGGTGAAGGCTAGGCGGAGGCGGTTGAACGCCCCCTCCGCGTCGGGCGTCCACCTAAAGGGAACCTTGGTGGATGTGAGGTTAGTGAGGGGGAGTGCCTTCTGACTATACCCGCGAATGAAGCGGCGGTAGAAGTTGGCAAACCCCAGAAACCACTGGAGCTGCTTACGCGTCTTCGGGGTAGGCCATTCTACCACCGCTTTGGTTTTGCCGGGGTCGGCCCTGAGCTGCCCCTATCGGCCCTGAGCTGCCCCTACTCCACGACGAACCCTAGAAAAGACAGGGAGCGGACATGGAACTCACACTTCTCTGCCTTCACGTAGAGCCGGTTTTGCAGGAGCCGCGCCAGGACCCGTCGGACGTGTTGCCGGTGCTCCTCTGAAGAACGAGAAAAAATAAGAATGTCGTCAAGGTCGACGATCTCCTTAGGGGAAGGAGATCGATCAGCTGACAGCCCAACGAGTCAGCCAGCTGGGGATCGATGATGCACCCGTCGGCCCCCGAGTCCACTAGCGCCCGCACGGTTTGGGAGCTGGAAGGGCCGATTAATTCACTGTCCAGCTCCAACCGCGTAACGGGGGTCGTGGGTTTGACCTCCAGAGGTCGCCGTGGTTGGCGTTTCAACTGGGACTTGCGGGGACCGGAGGGCTTAGGCTGGGGGCCTTGGGTGCAACGAGCTCCGGGGTTGGTGTGGTCGTTCCCTCCCGCTATCAGCATGGGTTCGGGGGATTCCTCCAGGTGCCGCACGCGCTCGCTGCCGGGTGTGGTAGTCCTGGACCGGCTTTGGGGCTCGTTGGACCGGCGGCCGCGCTGCTCCCTCTGCCGCTCCCGAAGACGGTGATCCAGGCCGATGACTATGTCGACCAGGTCGTCGAAGGTGGTGCCAGCGTCGTGGGTAGACAACTCGTCCTTGAGATCGGCGTTCAAACCGCGACGAAACACCCCCCTCAACGCTCGGTTGCTGTAGCCGCTGCCAGCGGCCTGGATGCGGAAGACGACGGAGTATTCCGCCGCCGAACGGGCCCCTTGGACGCAGTCGAGTAGTCTTCCCTCAGCTTCGACCTCCGTCACCGGATGATGGAAGACCCGGCATATCTCGGCGACGAAGTCCGGGTACGAGGCGCACAGCTCCGGTCGGGAGTCCCGGACAGCCAGCACCCAGGTCTCGGCTTCTCCCGTGAGCAGGCTGGTAATGAAGGCTACCTTAGCCTCATCGCTAACGTAGGCGTATGGATCTTGTTCAAACACGCGCGTGCACTGCATTAAAAACTGTGCACAGTGCCCGGTTTCGCCTGCGTAGCGTGAGGGAAGAGGTAGCTGTAGAGCGCACCTACTCACGGGCGGGGAGGACTGGGCTGTGAGGGCGGCAATGCGTGTCTCGACCGTCTCAAAGTGTTGAGCCAGCGTGGTGGTAATTTGGCTGACTGCCGCGATGGCTCGGGCCAGCTGGCTCGAACGCTCCGCTTGGATGGTAAGGGCGGGGAGGAATCTGTCTTCGCCGGCGGGATCCATGGGTGGTCGGAGTATTGTGTCACGGCACTCGAGGCTCGAGGGCAGGACTCGAGTGACGAAGGAAAGCGGGGAGGTAGGATCCGAAATACACGGCGAGACAGATACTCAGGAACAAAAGTCTTTACTGAGACACGCATGCAAAGATAACAACTGGACGAGGTAAGTGACGGTAATAGATAAAGGCAGACCTGACGGCAAGGCAGTCGCGAGGGTAACTTTCAGAATACTCCGACGGAGACTGTAATGTGCGATCGGCTAATATAGTCAGAAGGCACAATCAGTAAATGACAAACAGCTGTGGGAACCCAGGTGAGTGATGATGGGAGGGGCCGTCTCCAGGGAGCAGCGGAGGAGGTGACAGGAAGGGCGGGGCGTGCCCGGCACGGCGACGAGATGTGACAGAGCACCGACAGACAGCACACACAAAGTATTTTTCTGTGTTTCTCTATTTGCTGAGTAATTGCGAACTGTACCGATAATGGCCCAATGCAACTGAAAAAGTAAAATTGTATTCCAAAATATGGGATTTTACCTGGAACTGCCCAAAAAATGTATTGGGTTCTTCCTCACCATGCCAGTAGCCCTTCAAGAAAAAAACAGCTATGTGGAAACGTATTATTTTTGTTTTCATAACTTTGGTAACTGACAAACAGAAATGAAAATGCAGCAAGTTGAGCAATTCACCAGATTCTTGTAGATATCTATGAGTCAAGCCAATTGCATGATACGTCTTATGTGTTGGGACTGCCTTTCCAGTGCAAAAAAAAAAATAGTTAAATTGAACAGCAAGGTGTAAAGGCCTGTGTGTTGACACAGAAATGCTACAAGCATTCATTATCTGATCCCGAGTGAGTGGATCACAGCCACAATGACTCATATGATGTTGCATTTCTGGCCTACTCTTGTGACGTTAAGTATTCACTGTAAATATTACAACCACATAAATAATTATTTCCCACACCTCCTAACGAGCACCTGCATTGAAAAAAAGAACACATTTAAGAATTCAAACAATTATTTATTTATTTGCCACTGTAGGATTTGCAATACTGCCAAATCCAGGAGCATGCAAACATGAGCCAAACGCTTGCAATCTAAATAGACTGTAGATTGTATGCACTTGGTGAATATGATTGTATAATCCAGGTGGGGCAAACTCATTTTTTGTCGCAGGCAACTTTGGAGTAATGTGTTGCCTCGGAGGGCCACTGCAAAATCACTGTTGTTTTATATCTATGGGGATTTGACATTTCCGTACAGATTTCAGCAAGAATAATTTAAGTTGACAGACATAATTTGCTCCCACGGGTCACACACGATGACGAGATGGATCGGATTTGGCCCCCCGGCCTTGACTTTGACAATGTGGTCTAATCTAAGATCAACACCGAAAGGTGTCTTTGTCCAATACAACATTGTTTCGTTGTCAGATTAGATGGAAGTTTTGGAAGTCCCGAAAAAGTATTCATACCAATGTGCAAAAATCACCATAACACATGTAACATTACATTTTGGCGTTAATAGAAAAACTAGCAATTTTTAACTGGATGAGATAAACGTAATGTTGAACAACTTTCAGTTTTACCTGTTGGCTTCATCCAATTTCCTGCACCGAAGCCAAACACTGGAACATTTGTGGTTTCTTGACACCTCAAACTTGAGAATCTAAACTCGTAGAGGAGACGAGATAGTAGCAGGGACGCGCCCGTATATACAATCTCCTTTTCCGAAAACCGAATAGTGTCCTCTCAAAATGAGTGTACATCAACCATACCAATAGCGCACATCGCACGGATGCTGGTCAGCCTTCAAAGCTTACGGAGTATCCTTGGCGCTTTCCGTGTCACAGGCTTCAAAGCAAAACTACACGCTCCTGTGTATGGCCCTCCTACAAAACACAAAGTCCCACATTCCTTTGAGTGGCGCTCTGAACTCTCGCGCGAGTTTTTTTCTTTAGCGGAACAGCTGACTGAGCAGTGGCCTGGTCGTATTGCTAATAATTCCCAACAGGGTGTCCTCATATTGCGAAAATCCAAAGGGACCTTTCGGGTTTTTAATTTATTCACAGCAGATAATGGCTGAGACAGATCCCAAAACCGTGCAGGACTTTACAAATGTGGTGAGTTGTAAGCTTTGAGAGCAATCTTACATTCGCTACAGTAGTTTAGCTAGACGTGGCTAACGAAGCTAACGTAGTTGGAGAGAAACGGCTGGTTTGCGAGGGTTTTACGTTCAATGTTGACTTGCCACGCTAGTTTTATAAAATGTTTGTCGTGCGAACGAAATCATGATTGTACGTAGCGGACACCGGGTCCTATAAATTTCCGTTTTGTCTCAAAGTAAACAGTCAATGAACCTGACAACTATCCTGGTCAGTTATTTTGTCTAAATTTTATCCAATCGGAAAAAGGTTTGTGTTCATCGTGGATGGCATAATTCAGGGTTGCCGGACGATTGCCATGGAAACAATTCCGACGGGAAAAGCGCATCCTCCCGAAACGCTCACGTTATTCTGCGGTTTTTCCACTGGCAACTCACCCGCAACAAGGCCATTATTAATTGTTGTTTTGCAGGTGCAAACCTTGCTGCAACAGATGCAAGACAAGTTCCAGACCATGTCGGACCAGATCATTGGAAGGAATATCCAGCCATTTCAAATGATTGTGTTTTATGGTTCCAATGTGAAGATAGTGTCACTTTTACTCAACAGAATTAATGATGTAAATGATCATACTAATGGCTTATAGCCCCACATTTTCATCTAACTTGACGCATGTAAAGTTTGATGAAGCCGGTCGTTGACCCACTCAGACGTGCGATTGATGCAGGATACCTTAACTGCTTCTTTACTTGATGAAATGAGCACACGGATTGATGACTTGGAGAAGAACATTGCTGACCTAATGACCCAGGCTGGCGTAGATGAAAACGGGGCAATCCCAGAAAAGCAGAAGGAAAGTCAAGGTTTATCATGAAAGTAAGAGATTTCATCAAGTCTGTTCAAATGGCCGTTGGCCCGGTAGTTGATTGATTCGCACACTGGCTTCACAGTGCAGAGGTCGTGAGTTTGAGACTCGGTCCAGCCTCCCTGTGTGGAGTTTGCATATTCTCCTCTGGCCTTTTCTCCGGGTCCTCCCACATTCCAAACGCATGCATGACAGGCTGATTGAACAGTCCAAATTGTCCCTAGGTGTCAGAGTGACTAGATCAGGCATGGGCAAACTACGGCCCGCGGGCCACATACGGCCCGTTAGGCTTTTCAATCCGGCCCGCCGAACTTGCCCAAATTATAGTACAAACAGTGTCTAAAACTCATGACAAAAAGCTAGCGAACAACAGGGCAGATAACTGAAAAGTTGCCTGCCCCTTTTTCCCAACTTGAAGCAAAATGAGACCAATCCCAATTAGAAACATTGTCACAAAGTATAAAGTTTATTTTTAAATCAAGAATGCACCAACTACAAATGCTAGCTTGCTTAATTTACGTCAAATGCGCATGGCTGTAAATTTCGCCACAGTAGTTGATTGTCATTGTGGTGCACAATGCAACGTTTGCATTGATTCCTACGAGCCTCTAAGCCCCTTTCATAAGTCTCACGTACACTTTACAGTCACGGTTTAATGTAAATTTACGTTTTGTAGCGTCACATATGTTGTTAGCTTCTTTTGAATCTTCTAGTTTGAGGTTCTGTGCATCTATTTTGGAAAATGACATGCAATTGCACGACTTTGTAACGCTTGCGAAAGTCCGGAAGAAAGAAGCAGGCTTCTGATTGGCTGCCGAGCCGAGTATGCAAATTTCAACTGCAGGTAGTCTATGTTTGTGTGCTCGGCGACGGTACACGTGTATTGTTAGCGCGTGACGGCGAGAGCGTCAGTGAGGAGTTTGTTGAGCGCGCGGTCAGGACAAACCATCTATGATTTGGCGGAATTTAACACAAGTAGGTATTATTGAGCTTGAATATTTCGTTGTGTAATCATATGTTTTGAATGTTGAAAGTGATTCCATTTTTCAATAAATGTTGATTTCTTTGCCCCTTCGATGGAAACTTAAAAACAGACGCAATCTTGATAAATCACAGTGCATATGTTATTTTAATCTATTTCCATTTCCTCCTCCAAGTATCTGCGAAATAGTCTGTAAATGCCATATCTTGCATATTCCTTGAGACAAATTTATTAACTGATCAGGGATATTTTTCACATTTGAAAGACAGTTAATAAATTGGGTTGTAGTGTTTTTACTGTGCTATGAGGTTTGTACATACTACATTTAAAGGACAACCGGCACCATTTTTTGTTTTTGTTTCCCACTGACATCAGAAAAACGTTTTATAGCATCTAAAAACCCAAATCAGGCAGGCTGATATTTTTAGTTAAATTAAAAACACCAATAAAAATGACTTTAAAATGAATCCGGAAATGGTCAGTTTCAGAAGGTCCCACCCCTCTGTTCGTGACGTCACGCCAAGACGTCTTGCCTTGCTCGAGAAACAAAACAATGACTTCAGATTCGGAGATGTTTTCTTGTTCTTGTTCTTCTGAAGAGGAAAGCATAAATGTTTGCAATTGATTCTAGGAGTCCTCCCATATCAATTCGAGCCGTCAATGACAGCAATGTAGCACCCAGAAAAAGCAGAAGATTGCGCCCAAGCTCCGTTGGAAATGGGCTGATTTGTCAGCTGGGAATTTGTGTCAGCGAATATCAAATAGTAGTCTTGGTGCAACACACAACGATTCACCATCGCTTTATTTATGTGTTTTCCTTCTAATTTCGCCATCAACACAGATCAACACGAAGTTTTCAGACCAAACAAAGTACCCAAAATGCATTGTATGTCGCTTTCTCGGTCAGGGGCGGTCCAAACGTGACGTCACATGGGGATCGTCATCAACTCGAAAACAAGACTTCATATATTCAGCGCAAGTCTTAAAACGTAAACTATAGCTATATGCTGTGGAATCTTTGTAAAATACGCTCAGTCGAAGTCATTTGAAGTGATTTTATAAATTATGGACATAACTTGTTCGGAGTATTTCCGGCCCAAACACTCCCTCCAAATGCTCCTGGCCCGGCCCCTCTGTCAAATTTTAGAACCCAATGCGGCCCGCGAGTCAAAAAGTTTGCCCACCCCTGGACTAGATGTTTGTCTCTGCCTGCCTTGCGATTGGCTGGTAATCATATACAGGGTGTCAAATGGCATTTGATTCTTCCCAAATATTAAAAATAACAAAATAATCAGATAATAAGACTTGAAATAATCTGTTTCATCGTGAGCAATGGACTTCAGCTGGCCGATAAGTGTGTTCAAAACAATTCTGAGTCACTATAAAATCAGACTGACAAATATTGTTCTTGCCAAGGGATTATTGAAGAAAGATGGAGAAGTAATGCTAAGTGGCATTTTTGATTTCTTGAAAGTTTGTGATAGTACTTAGGACTGTCCCTGACAGTGGTGATATTTGCACAAAAATCCAATGACCCATTGTGTACTGTAATGTTTGCTTTATGAGAAGTGAACACTTCTGTGTTCCCTGCAGGTCCAAAGAAAGACGGCCTGATGCTATGTACTGGAGCTGGGGAATTCCAATCCTGAAAATGACTTGTGTGACATTGTTTTTATATATATTGACTGTGGTGACAAATGGTTATGTATTGATTTAAAGATAAATGGAACGTTATTTGTGATATAGACTTGCGTGCTTTGCTTGTTAGTACTTTAGCTGTGCAAAAAAATACAAATGAATGCAGTTTGTGCACTGACAGGGATGTTGTCCTTGATTATAATTGACTTTTTGTGACATCTTGCTGGCTGATGGGGACACTTTTGCCCAGGCCTGTCATGGTGTCACTGCAAGTCAATAGGTTGGAAGAAATACCTTTCAAAGCCCAGAAATTAACATCTGATGCCTGTATTACTAGACAAGCACTGTTCATGAGCTGTGAGATGCATTACTTCTTAACAGATTTTGTTCTATGAAATACATATTAATAAAATGGTGTTGAATTACATTGTATTCGGTGTGAGGTGCTCTTAAAGGACAACCGACATCACTTTTTTGTTTCCTAACTGACATCAGAAAAAACGTTTTATAGCATCTAAAATACCCAAAACACGCAGTATATTTTTAGTCAAATGCAAAACACCAATAAAAATGACTTAAAGTGTCTAAAACTTCTTCAATTTGAAACAGGAAGTGGGCAGTTTCAAAAGGTCCCGCCCCCTTGTTCGTGGTGTCACGCCAAGACGTCTTGCCTTGCTCGAAAATCAAAACAATGGATTCAGATTCGGAAAATATGCTTTCTTGTTACTCATCCAGTTATGAATATGATGCAAATAGTTCTGAAGAGGAAAGCATACATGTTTGCAATCAATTAAAGAATTTATTCCGGTCATTTTGATGCATCTGGAGAGAAATGTAGTGACAAACTCTTTAGTACTCACAGTACCCAAAAAAGGCAGAAAATGGCGACAAAGCTCCGTGGAAATTGTCTCCTGGGAAGTTTTGTCAGCGAACATCAAATAGAAGTCTTGGTGCCACACAACGATTCACCATCGCATTATTTATGTGTTTTCCTTCTAATTTTGCTATCAACACGAAGTTTTCAGACCAAATGCATTGAGGTGATGAAAGGAACTGCGACAATGTGTCCTTTCTCAGTCAGGGGCGTTCCTTACGTGACGTGAGGACTCGTCACCAACTCAAAAACAAAACTTCCGGAATATTCAGTGCGAGTCTTAAAACGTAAACTATAGCTATATGCGGTGGAATCTTTGTAAGATATGCCCAGTAGAAGTCATTTGAAGCGATTTTACAAATTATGAACACAACTTGTGAGGAGGTGTTGGTTGTCCTTTAAGTATAATCAGGTGTTGCTTTTTGTAAACAACCGTTTTACTAAGCAAATTAATTGCACGATACCTTTTTACTCTGTACACTAGTTATTCAAAATAAATGGTGTAAAAGACACTCGGCACTTCAATGCACAGCACAAACTTTAATACAAATAAATGCAAACAAAACTGTAAAAACAAAATACAAAAGTAATCTAGGAAAGTAAAAGGCCAAACAAAGCAAACCTGTCGACAGTAGAAAAAAAACAGTAATTGATCAACACTTCATCAAAAACAACAATAGTGTGAGAACCTCTTATCAATGTTATTAAGTCTACTGAACAAAATGACAGAGGTCATCTAATTGCAACTGTCCAAGTGAAAAGTTAGAATTCAAAGTCAATATCTGTCATGTCAATAGCCCAGGCAAACTTGTCCCTATGGCTCTTATTATATATTTTTTCAAGCGGTACCCCCATTCTTTTGCACCTGAAATAAGTAGAAAAAAGAAAGTATCAGATGACACCCAGTCAAATATTCCAACAGAACAGCTTTTTTTGCACAGGGTTTTAGGAGCATCATGCCTATGCCCGAAAGTCTTGGGGTTGAAAAGCATTTGGGAACTACCTCCTTGAAAACTCATTTCACAAAAGCAAACCATAACTCAATTTACTGTAATGCTACTAGGTGAGCCAATTAGCACGGTGAATTATAAACAAGACAATATAAACTAATGACAATTTATCAAGGTCATTTATGGATAGTGTTTGAGGACATACCTGTGTTCTGACTCATTAACAACTGATGGATTCATCAAGGATAACCATTGTTAGTATATGGGTTAAATACTACTCATTAACAAAAAATGAAATGCCTCACATAAAAACAATTTGGGGTCTTGCAGGCACTGTTTGCAAATTGTAAGGTATAAAAATATACTGTACACCAAAATAAATTGTTCAATATTAATTTTGGTCATCTTGCCATAAACTAGAGGGGTTGCCTCATGTACTCACCAAGCCACGCTGATACGTGGATCCAAATAGTTAAGCTTGGAGGTACCCAGCGCAATCTGCTTGTTTTCCTCTCGATCAGTGGCCTGAACTTCCAGCTTAAGAAGCCTCTCCTTACAGCGCTTCACAGCTGCTTCCTTCTTTTCCATTGCTCTTGAGTATCACAACAGACAACTCACAAAATGACCTCATTTTCAGGAGCTCAATGAATGTCCCTAATCAGAGCTCAAAGTCTTGCTAAAATAGTGATTCGATTTGTGCTGTACAACTGTGGACTGCAGGCCAAGTCTGTTGATCATTGCCATAAAATTTTGTCTGTGATATAAAAACTACTTAATTATAGTTTGATGTACACTTCTGGTTTAAATACTTTGTTTCTCCCTGCTTACACCAGCTATTCAATGATTTTAGGTAATATATAGCAGTTGGGCACTGTCTCATCCCGCCACGGATGGTGGGAGTCCACTATACATTAAAAATGCATCACATTGATCATCAATCAACCGGTGGTCTATTTACATTTAGGCTAAAAATGCATTGATGGCGATAACAAAATAACGTTTAAGTCATCTTGATGCAGCTTCTCATGAGGAAATAAGCATTCATATACATATGTAATAATACTGTCAGCGAATTTTTGATGTTTTAAATACTTACATCTGTAGCTTGGGGTCTGAGTTGCCTTTTTCCTTTGCATCCTTTTTAGCTTGCTTCAGCTCCTTCTTGGCAAGTGCCAGCTCCTCCTTTCTTGCATCAATCTTGATTAAATGAGAGACAGTTGTGATGTATAAGGGTCAGAAATGTTCAAGGACTGGTGTAACATAAGACACATTTCAAATTCAAATTGCAATCGTTCCCCTTGAGGTATTCCTGAACAATTTCCCAGTCTTCTCTGCCTCATGCACTCCTGGAAGGATTCTTCCTAGATGCTTTGGAGGTCTGCCATTACCGCCATCTGGATGTCATCCATGTCTTCAAAATGGGGACCAAGGATGACTTTTGAGCTTGGGAAAGGTTGGTGTGTGTGTGTTTTGGGGAGCCACACACGGAACCCAGTCAGGTGGGTAACAAAATTGCCAGCATCTGTCACATGTTCAGAACATTGTGAGCAAGAGCGTTGTCATGGTGAAGCAGCCAAAAGTCTTGCCTGTTCAACTTCCACACGGATCTGTTTGGACATACTGAATGATTGTCTGTCCCACAATTGGAAGGGAAGACCCAGCTTATCGTGTGGGTTAGAAATATATTCTTTGTGACACAAATTCTGCAACTTTTCTGCCACAACTCATATGTGTGGTTGAAATATTCAGTATATTATGTAAATAGAAAAAAACTAAACGGTTGTTGCTGGTCTGATAATTAAAATAGACAAAAGATATGAAATGCCACCCTTGACACGAGCGACGTCAAGTAGGTAGTGTTGGGAAAAAAATGCTGCCACACAATATCCCTTTTGCCGAACATACCTTTGCCTGAAGATTCGCCATAGACTGCTCAAAAGTCTTTGGCGGTGCCCGCTGATGGTTACAGAGAATTGCAACCGCTCTGTTGGCTCTATTGTAGCACAGCAATTTCTCCGCGTCATTTTCCATGGACTCTTTGGAGGGCAACGAAAAAAAAGCTCGCATTGAGACAGTTCTGACGGGGAACACTGGCTTTCAATAAACATACTCTGATTTGCTGGTATATTAATTACCCTGCTCGACTCTCTCCTCATAACTATCAGACAAGCAATCACAATTTCAAAGCACTGCACTCAAAAGTCTACTAGGTCCCTTCTATCTTGGGAAGTAGTGGATCAAGAAGATAAAACCGTAAAAAAAGTGTTGGAATTTGTATTTAAATGCACTTGGAAAAAGAAACCATAAATTGGACAGATATTATGATATAAATAATTCAGACATGAAAGGCAACTCATTTGGGGCATACAGCTATAAGGTGATGTCGTCTTTAATTGCCACCGCAATGAGATGACAACATCAAGGAGTGCACATCTACTTTTTCCAAATACAGTGATACCTCAGCTTACGAACTTAATTGGTTCCCAGAAAGTGTGGAAGGCGAAAAGTTCGTCTGAAAAACATTTCCCATAAGAAACCATTAAAAATGAGAATAATCTGCTGAGACTGCTTCATGTCATCACAAAGAGGGTACAGCAAGTCCTGAAGAATGAATGTCTCTCTGTGTCTTTGTTTTGTCATGCTGTCTCTATGCTGCCATATTATTTGTTATTTAGTTTTTTTTTTGTTCTTTTGACTTCAAGACGGCGCCGCAGGAGTGGCTGCCTTTCCAGCAGCTCATGTATTTTGTTTTTCTACTCTCATTCCTTTCATCACTTTGCTGCTGTGAAATGTAAATTTCTCCACTGTGAGACTAATAAAGGCATATCCAATCCAATCCAATTCAATAATCTGTTCCCAAGTCCCCATAAAATACAATTTTCCACTAAATAAGCCTTAAAACTACACAAAATATACCTTATTTTATGTATAATAAATGTGTTATTGTATTTGTAATGCAAGAAAAGCTACTATACAATAAAGTGCTTTTATTTACCTTTGTAATGGTCGATGTAGTTGCCTCTGTCCCCTGCTAGCTGCTTTTCGTGAATCCAAATCAGAAGTTTTTCCAACCTCTTATATTGCATGACACCGTTGCTGAGACAACACAGAAACACCCTTAGCCACACGTAGCAATGGTCGACTTAGCGTACTGGTACGCAAAGTCACACAAACGCACCCCTCGTTTGTGCTTTTCGATGATCTCCTGCTCGACCGTAATTTTCTTTTGTGTCCTCTTCGGCTTAGCACTAGCCTGTGGTGGGGTCTTTTTCGGTCCCATAATAGCAACAGTACTCCACTCGATAACAAACCACGGGGTGACGAAAACTAGTCCGCCAGCCACCGTGGTGCTGTGTGGTTTGGTTTGTATGCCAAGATTATATTCTCGTGAATTTAATGTACGTAAGGCAAAAAGTCCATGCGCTAAAGCATTTGTAAGCCGAGGTATCACTGATTTGTTTTTTTCAGGGTTCTACTGTGAGTGGGAAAAATGTTTAGCGCTGGATCAGGGTCATTGAAATCCGGAAGCGAGAACCAAGGTCCAACAACAGGGTTGAGGGAGCTTACATGCTACCTACCACCTAGAGCAGTATCCTGGAGGGACGAGCAGAGAGCGGGGCGGCGGGGGGGGGGGGGGGGGGGGGGTGTGACTTGCCTTGTCTGCTGGCAAAATAGTAATATTTTTGTCTTTTTGTAGAGTAGTTAACGCCTTTCTCTCTTCTAATGTTATGTTGGACGGAGGTAGTTTGGCACTACTGAGAAGGGCTGATATTTTAATGCGTAGATCATCAGCCTCTGCATACGAAAGTTTGTTATTTTTAATAGCCGTTTCAGTAGCTGTGATGTAATCTATTGTAGGTATTGTTTTAGGAGTCACTGAGAAATTTAAACCTTTGGTTAGTACCGCCTTTTCTGTCTCTGAGAGATCTCTGTCTGACAAATTTTTGATCAAATTCTCCCTTGAAATCTGCTCATTCCTAATTTTTCACGTGTTTATCAGTATCTGGGATTGTTTCAGTAAAAGTAATTTTTGAAATTTACCCTTTTGTCTCTCTTTGGGTTTGCTGTGGTGCCTCATATATCCGGATTTAGTAAATTCACCCACTTCCTGATAGATTTTGTGGGTAAGTTTAGTTTGTAATCGCTGATAATAAGTTTCTATTTCTGACTGTTTGTTTTTTATCTACAGTACAGTTGCACCTAAAAGCTAGCAACCACTCATTTGACGACAATGAGGTTAAAATCTTAGCAAAAGAACATAGATGGTTTGAAAGGGGGGTAAATGAAGCGATTCTTATAAAATAACAAAATCCTTCATTAAACCGGTCTGGTGGGGTGAGGTTCAATTTGGATCGTTCATACAATAGCCTGCTTAGGCTAAACAGGTTAGGCAACATTCGTAATGCTGATGAGGTGATACCGGTGGGAGTGGGGGAAATGGGCCAGTCGTTAGTCAGGAATGTAGGAACAATCAGTGGGGCCACAGGGAGTGGTCCTCTGCTCCCCCCAACCTGAGGGTAGGGACCTATCATAGCTGTGTCCGGCGCCGCCATGGCTGGACATTAGGGATATATAAATAGGGCCGATACGACCAGTCAGACTTTAGTTCGCTGACGAAGCCTCTTGGATAGGAGGCGAAACGTCTGAAACCTTCAAATTTGTACAGATGACGGCTGAAGAAACCTTCTCATCGATGGACCACTCCTGTACGACTGAGAGCTTACACAGATGTAAGGTAATTGAACACCTAAAAAAGGCAGTCTGTAAGAAAATAGTATTTTGCAAATTAGATAAGTAGACAGTATGAACTTAACACAAATATGTTTACGGAGGTTGCAAATAGAGAAATGGCATTTGACCATCGACGCTCACTTCGCACTAGGCCGAGAAGCGGTTGTAAACAGTCTTAGCTAAAAAAAGGAGCATAAAAGTAGATAATGTAAATGTAACAGAGTACATCTGACATAGTACAAGCCACCTCGGATCGAGCGTATATATATCACCGCCAGGTTCAAGTCACTATGAAGTATCTCTGGTAAACTGTGAAGCTCAAACCTCACCGGATGAAAGCCAGTAAAAAATGGAAAGGCCGAGGGACATCAGCATTCTTTTGAGCACAGATGCCACAGAAGTGCCACACAAACTTGGATAAATGCGTGCCCGCCAATCCATTTGAAATTCAAATTCATATCGCTGCATGTTTTCAATGGTAATTTGCATGCATACCACATGTAACAAATCTTCAAAGCCACTTCCGATCGATTCTTGAGACAAAATGTGATATGAGCAGGCTGCTGGTGTACATTCAATGAGAAACAGCAACCGAGACAAGTGAAGCTTGTAAATAGTGTGGTTCGAACACCTTAAATTACCATTTGTGAGTTTTTGGAGTTGCTGCTGCAGAGTGATGGAGGCATTGTATGTCCTGAAAACCTTTGCCGTCAGACCTGGCATGAGGGTACTCAAATGCTTATTCAGCATGCTGGTCTGTCATGGGAAGAAATAGAACAGGATTCAAAGATTAACAAGGTGTAATCAATATATGAAGTGATGGAATACCACTTTAATGCCACGAGGTGTCACTGTGGCATTCAGATCCCACGTCTAGGCTGTCGTCATCAGTTCTCATTTCATAAAGTTCACGGACACCTTGCACCCTCTGGCAGTGTGTAGGTATCATAAGTTTGACGTGTCATGGGCAGCAGCAGACCATTGGAGGCAACAGGGATGAAAGGCTGCAATACCACTGTGCTAACATTCACTTGCGGATCATTTAGAGGTTTGTCCAAAAGAATGAATTATTCAGATTAAAATTGCAATAATGATGACGCTTGGTTTAATCAAAGCGGGGCCAGGACCCTGCTTTCTGAGGGCATATTTTTGCATGAACATGAGATGATTAAATAGAGCAATTGTGTCAATGGACATGTAAGCATCCATGTGCATGTTGAAAGACATGGTGCACACATCGACTGCTGCCTTTACCTGACGAATGAGGGGCCTAACTCTGCACTGGCCATGCTAATGAAGGTGTCGGAGAGTCTGAGGGGTGAGAATAATTCCCCTTCGAATTCATTGTATGTACAAATGTGTGTTCTTCTATGTCCTTTTCTGAGTACTTGTAAAAAAATTACGGTAGAATGTTTTAAAAACGGGCAAACTATTATAGATCTAAGTAAACATTTTGATTTAAGTGCCTCTAGTGTCAGTTTTCTATATTGTTGCTCTCCAAGGAAAGTGAAGAGGTGCATCAAGTCAAAACCTGCACAAATTCAGTTAAAAGCATACAATTTGAGTTATGTGCGCTCACATTCCCTGCAATGCTATTTATCATTATAAAACGAGCAAACAAGCAAGCACAGAAGCCAATGCGCTCTGTCATTTGATTCCCATGATTGTTCAAAACCCAGACGGCTGCCTTTTAGGAATGTTATGTTGAGAATGTGGCTATAGATTTGAGAAACCCTAATGTCTCCTGACAGAGTTGCATTTTATACTTGCATGTAGTTGAGAAGAATCTAACATGATTAACTCAGATCCAGTCGCTCCTACGTCTCAGACTAATAAACCGTCATCAATCAGACTTGAGGCTCTTCTTCACCTTTTGACATCCCCCCTCTCTTTTCAGCTGTAGCCCTGCCATCATATACCATTTGTTATTCCTGCACTCCCCTCACTACATCTTTCCCCCGCTCTTTGGTGGCCTGGCCTTTCTGTGTGTCAATCAGATCTGCCCAAAGCAGCCATTACCATGCCACCTCCAACACACCCTGACATTTTCTAACGTGCCGAAGGCAACGCAGGAGAAGCAGCGTACATTTGGCGCCAATTGCCCCCCATCTAATCCTGTTTCAAGTCTTTTTCCACAAGCTGGAGGTGGAAGACCGACAGACCCTCTCATGCTTTATCTAAACGATTTTCTTTCAGCTTCATGCAAGTCTTTTGCTACAAAATGTCAATTCAACTGTTGTATATGCCCTCACCTCCAGCCCAGTTGCGCTAGAGAAAAGTGTTCCTCAACAGTCAAAGCACTTAACACAGGGTCACCTGTCTGTGCGCCGACAGCATGACTGCATTCCAAGAAGCGGTCCTGAACGGGAGATCCCAGCGAGGACAATCTGTTACCACGGGTTGTGTTTTCACATGACAAACTGTTGCAATCCTTTGCCAGCAGCTAGTTGCCGAAAACAAAAAAGGCATTTTTCTCAGGAGACATTCATCAACCTGCCATGTTCACTTCGTGGACGGTTTTATTTTGTTTCAAACCTTCAGTTTTTATTATCTCAGGGCAGCACGAAGGTCAAGTGGTTAGCACGCCGACCTCACAATACAAAGGTACAAGGTTCAATTCCTTCTCCGTCCATATCATGGGGAGTTCGTCTCGCTGGGCCTGCGTGGGTTTTTTCCGGGTCCTCCGGTTTTCTCCGACATTCCAAAAGCATCCATGGAAGGATGATTGAACAATTCAAATTCTACCTCGGTGTGAGGGTGAGTGTAAATGTTTTTTTTTTTTGTTTCTGTGTGCCCTACGATCGGCTGGCAACCGTTTCAAGGCGTCCCCTGCCTACTGCCCGAAGAGTGCTGAGATAGCCTCCAGCATCCCAGCTACCCTAATGAGGATAAAGCGGTTCTGAAAACGAATGATTGAATGAACGTTTTTATAATCTCCTTTTCCACCACCTGTCTGAAACAAATTCATCTGTTCTGCTCATCTACAACCTTGCATAGCAACAAGTCCACTTTTGAAATTTACACTCCACACTTCTGACAGCCTCCTGCTCAGAATATATCTCAGAGCATAAAATATTGTTTTCCAATTCAACCAATTCCTGAGTTTGTTCAACACGTACTCCAGATATCCACTAACTAGCAATTAGTAATTAAGTTACTCTGTGGATAACACAATTGAGCGAAAATACTGACAGAAACGGGGAGATAGGAAGCTATTAAGACACTTACAGTTAGGCGGTCAAAGAGCTCATCTCCAGGGTCCTTATTTTCAATGAAAATCTTCAGATTCTTAAAGACCTGTTGAAAGGAAAAACAATATTACAAATGTTGTTGTTGGAACTGCACAATGAATGTTAAAGAACCTCAAATGTCCAGCTTGTGTGTCAAGATAACCTCCCAAATTTAAAAATTGGGTCAACTGAGCTCCCAGCTCACACTGCATGACATTACCCTTCAATCTTGAGTGCAAAGATAAGGTAAACCAGAGGTATACCATCCTGTGCATTTCGGACTCGTGGATTTCACAAATGGAAATGTTTAAAATTCAGAGTGACATTTGGCAATCTCACACATTTCATGGGAATCAGTTTTGCTATCAGGCAGGGGACCAATTAATACTGTCAAGTACATTGCTTTTGCATACACTCATTTAACTGCGCAGGTCCGCACACACAAACACGCACACACAAAGCAGACACTATGAAACAGATATAACATTTCTAAGACTCCGAAGATACAGTATTTGATTGGCCATCCTGATTAAATGTATGACATTTTGACCAAGCCATTTACAAATAACCTTCACTTTCTGATTAATGTCCAAATGTATTGATGAAACCTGCATTCCATGCTAGAGAACAAACATTCCTCTCTACAGATACTAAACCCCCGAGAGCACATTTACTTTTGTTACTCTAAAAAACACCACCTGGTGGAGAAAAAAATACCAAATTGTCTATTGAGCCGAATATGATGCTGAGCTGTAATGTAAAATCTTTATAGCCTCAAAAATAATACAACTTTACCTTAGTGAGCATAAGAGTGAAGGACACTTCAAAGTCTCCAGTAGGGATATAACCCCAACCCATGGATGCATTATATCAGGGGTGTCCAAAGCACCTGATTCAAATCATCAGGACTGTTTTGATGCTGCTTCAGAGATGGCTGAAGAGCTGATAATCTGAATCAGGTGTGTTGCAGGTGGGTCAGGTAGAAAACAGACAGGACAGTGGCCTGGAGCTGGACATGTCTGTACTATATGTACTATATCAGAAAATGTAAATTTTTTGTCCGTGTGTGCGCATGTGAAAGAGAGAGAAGCTGTCAATGAGCTGAGATGACATGTTCTTTTACCTTGTTGATGACTGGAACCTTATTATAGTAGCGAATGGAATCTTTGCCCAAGAAATCAAATTCCACAACGCAATCTTTGTCGTCCAGATGCTTGTGGAGTGTGATGTGCTCAACACGTAGTGAACAGCAACCCACTGTGTCGGCCGTCTCTCCCTCCTCCTTTTCATTACCAGCTCTCAGCGCCAGCTTTTTTGGGTCAAAAGATGCAGTGATTCATATAAAATTTAAACCAAGCACGGATAATGACAGAAATTCAAAATAAGCATCTCCCAATAAAATCAACAAGACACAGTTCAACGATTTTACAGAACTAACATCAAATTCAGGTTTTACTCCATTCCTGGCCAAAATCTGGAAGTAGCATTTGGAAATATCAAATATAATATGAAATATCAAAATACCAATATTGGTAGCTGCCCGTCCATTCTTTCATCAGGTGGTTAAGTAAATGTCAAGCAGTTTATATAAAATAGTTCTACCAGAAATTAATTGAGAAGCCTTGAAATAGGCAGTCTGAGAGGGCCTCACGTGGACAGAGTTAACAACTTGGTATAAAACCTGCCCCCATGCGGGCGAGGAAAAACTTCCCAAAAGCTATTAGGGAAAGAGAAGGAACCTTGAGAGTGAACACAGGAGGAGGAAGGAAAGGTTACATCTAATTAAGTCTACCCTTGGCAAAAGCTATTTTATCTTATAAGGCAGAAAAGGTTATCAAGACACCATTGATTTTCCATATGCTCATGTCTTCAATTTCGACTGGAACGTTAATGGGAACTTGGGATCTGTATTACTCGAGTCATATATTGAATGTACAATTCAGACCTTGTCTATGAAGTAGAGGGCCACGGCTCTTTGTCGAATGTTCATCTCTCTGGACTTCATATCCTCAAGGTACTGCTTCCGAATGCCATCCACATGCATCTTTAGCTTGCGAGCAACCTCAAATTTCTCCCAGTCTTTTTCACCCTGTTACAAGGGGAAAATATGTTTTATTATTAAAATGGAATATCAGAAGTTAAAAAGCAACTATGTAACAATCTTGTACGTATTTAATGCAAATGGTTCAGTTGTGCAGATGTCAAGAAAATTTGCTGACTTTGAGTTTGGAGTTGGCATTAAGCATGACATATTTAATGGCCCCCTGGATATTTTCTGTCCAACTGGCCAGCCATGTCACAGAGTTGTCGTGTCGAACTTCCTTCCAGTGATGACCGGCGGGAGGCACAGGAATGGAGGATTCTCTGTGTCACAGTAAGCAGGAAAGAATCACCAAATACCCCAAGTGCATTTTATTGCAAGAAATCTCAAATGTCACTTAACTGTATTGTGCATTTTTTTCAAACGTGAAAGAACACTTCCCATTAGAATGCAGAACTTGATTTCCAGAGGGGAAGTGAACAGGCGTCAGCTACTGTTATATCTTGTTACGCCAAATTAATGTTTGACAGTCAGATTTAACATTTGGAATCAAATTTGGAATCCTGGCAGACAAAACAATCACGAAGCTCTGGCCAAGTCAGCCTTTACTTTTCCTTTATTTCAAAGTCACATTTGTGGCTCAACGTTTCTCACTTACTTGCTGCAGTTGATTATGACATCTTCGGGCTGGATCCTTTTCTTCAGCATGCCTTGTTTGGGATGCTCGCCTCGGCCCCTGAACAACCCCGGAGGCTCAATCTTGAAGTTGCCAATACGTTCTCTGTGGTGGTCTAGTAGACAGTAGCCAAACTCCTCTACTATCTTCTGATTGGCTTCTTTCAAAACCTCAAATGGATTAAACATGTTACCAAAGTCCAAATGAAAGAAACTGAAATCAGTCACAACAATGCATCAAGTAGTAAAACGGCCACAGGCCGAATCCTACCCGCCTCCACATTTGGTCCAGCCCCGTGAACAATACCAGACAGTGTTTAGATTTGTTTTCCATCCAGGTGTATTTGTATTTGATCATAAAGTTGGGCATTTGCAATTAAGTGTTCCTTAGTTCTGAAGTAATTTCATGATTACTTCTTTATGATCCACGATTTAATAAATACAGGTAACGTGATATGTGACCCATCCTTCTGCGGTCTGTGCTGTTATCCATTGTGGGACGAATAAAGGTTTTCTGATTCTGATTATTATTTCTTTTTTTCAATGTAAAGAAAAGGCTGTCTGTCTAATCAACAAAAAAAAAAATAAAACAATCTGCAGAGACACTATGAATCACATGTACGACAGCTTGAATGGCCAAATGGGAGCAGACAAACTGTCAAAACTAATATGTGGAATGCTGGCTAATTAAAACACATTTGTACACCAAGCCTAGTTGAGTCAGTCATCTGTGTGCAAGCTTTCGGGTTGCTCAACTGATAGCAAGCAGTGAAGCTTTTACTGATTTTACCGAGTTTGTCTAGAAATGCTGATGCAGGAGGGCGGGCGGTACTGAGACGAAAGACACATTTCATACTTGCGAGTCTATCAGCGAGTACAGTCACCAGATGTATCTACGAAATGGCAGGTAATGTATATGCCCAGCAGCAGCAGTAGAAAAAAGTATTTGAAATATTTTCATTTGCATTGAAAGATATGACGGATGTGCAGACACTACTAATTTTTATTTGTGGAGTTCACACAAACTTTGAGATGTGTGAGGAGCTGCCGGCCCTCCGAAGTCTCAAGGCCTATGATGGGGGAGAATATTTTGGCCAAAGTGTGCCAAACTATGAAAGAGTTTGACGTAGACTTGTCAAAGATAGCCTGCAACAAAACTGGCGAGGTTCTGAGTATGGTGGGCGCGTCATGGGGGTTAATCAGACGCATGGACTGGATGGAATAAGGGGGTTTCAAATTAATCAATTAATCACCAGCAAGCAGTGTTGAAAGTTGTGGTGTCACGCATGAATTTCAGCGCAAAGTTGATTTCCTGGCTTTTTAACTGTGAAGAATGCAGGAAGGCTAATTTGGGTGTTCATTTCATTAATAATGTTATTTATTTCCTGACCTGTGTTCTGTGAAAAATCCAGAAAAGGTGATTTGATTTTGTGTGGGTTTCTGGAAAATATATTTTTTTACATTTAGCTCCTCTTACAGTCACACCTTTTCTGTTACAAACTGTTTTTACATTTCCAGTCAAAAAGTCTTTTCATCAGGAGAATGATCTGTGATGCATCTAAAATATTTGACACCACCAAGATTCCTCATCGTATGATGAACTTGCAATCTTCAGCAGCAACGTAACCCACATTTGTACATAAGTCAGGATGTGTCCTAGACTATTATTCTCTGATACTTAAGCAGTAGTAACATCACAGCAAATAACTATATGGAAAACACTTAGAAGCCATAAATAATAAAACAGCATATGCCTTGCCACTGTGCAAATTTCTTTGCCATGCCTTATATTGTTGGAAGCGGGAACCATCATAAATTGAGGCTTGTCCGTACCCACCCACTCTCTTCACCCAAGCTGTTTTTATTTTATTTTTGGGTTCCGACCGACAGATGAGAAACCCTGCACTCACATGCAGAATTTCTAACCAGTTGATGCTCGAAATTCGAACACATCCACAGTTGCAAATAAATAAGTGACATGACAATATCTGCTATAATTTTACTTCAGTGATTTATAATTGACAATGCATATGCTGGTCGCTGAGGAGCCCCTTGAAGCCAAAACACGTTTACTAAATACTGTACACAGTTTATTAATATTGACAAGCCGATGCATACATATATCACACTGCAATCTTACCAGTTTGTCCTCTTTGCTCATGTTTCTCTTTTCCTCAACCTTAGCTTTATGCATTGCATGAATCTCTCCAAAATCACATTTGTCAATATCTTGAATCAACAGCTTCTCGTCCCGAGTCATCACCTAGAAGAAGTGGAAGTTTAGTTACCTGTACATTTTGCTCCAAGTGCAAGGAGGGAAATATGGTGAAAAATGTTTGACACAACACTCACATTTACATATTTATGGATATCATCATTTCAATGCAAAAGCCATTGGATTGAAATGGGCTGTGTTTGGGTACTTCTTTGACACTTCCCTTATAATACAGTATATGGCATCTGTGACACTAATGTGACAGCTGTTTCATAAAAGGCAGTCTTCAAGTTATTGATAAAAGGTTTATCTCTTCAAAGAAACTGCTGAAAAGGAATCAAGAAATTGTTTCTCCATATGGACACTTGGTGGAATATTTCAGATTTTTAGGATGGGGAAAAAATCATGGCAACATATGGGAGTATTTATATTCCTCAAGCTGTCAAACTGATAACAATTTTCAAGACCATTTAATCGAATAAAATACTTTTTAAAAATCATGACAATGTTGTTCCTGTTAGTGCCCCCAACTGTGCCGTGTTGCATCATATGTCACATACACAATGAGTCAACTAGTTGCAATTTGGGCTGAAACAATTATACTGCCAGTTGACTAAAAACATATTTCACCAGGACAGCCTACAAAGATGAAGACAGTGCAATGCAACCAAAACAAATGGAATCTGATTTTTTGATGCAAACCTTTTGTCTCTGACCAAGTTTTTTCACTATTTCCTCCCTAGCAGGAATTTTGCATTTCTTCCCCCACAGCCTACAGAGCCTGCAGCCTAGCTTTGTAGTGTGCTCGAAGAGAGCCTTCAGGGGGAAATTCATAACATGTGTGTTCAAATAAACTGTTATAACTTCTTTATTTGTTGTTCAATCTTTATGAAACTTTCAGTACATTTTCATAACATATAATAGAATAAGATAACGTTTTTTTTTTTGTGAAATTGATTGAAGTTTTAGAAAATTATTGCACTGTTAATGAAGAATTTTTTTCCAAAACTTGCAAATTACAACAAAATACATTCACACCAAGTCACATATGCATGAAATAAACCTAGAATGCATTTAAAACAATTCAGGATGTTTTTCTTTGTGGTATGGTTTGACACATGGAATGCATAGGTTCACCTTGCATTGCTCACAACCTGTTCTTGGTTCGCGACAAATTTTCTTCTTTGCATGTTCTCTTTTTATCTAATTCTATTGGCCAATGAAGGAGGGCAGAAGTGTCTCCTTCATGTGTTCTCTTTTTCTTTTCCTTCTGTAATTGCCAAACAACTGGTGAGCTAAGTTTGTCCTGAATTCTAACTGAGTCCTTTTTCGGAGGCGACCTGTTCTGGCTTTCACTTGATGGTTTGGAGAGAGTTTCATCAGTATAAATCCATTGCAAATACAAATATCCACTAGAAACCAGAACAGGTATTTCCACCATTTGAGTGATTTCCTGGAGATAGCGTATAAAGCACGTAGTTCAGGGGTGTCAAAGTAATTGTTTGCCGCGGGCCACATTGTAGTTAAGGTAAATTTGGGGAAGCCATTAGAATGTTGAATCCCCTCCACATATTACATATAGAGCGCACAACAAATTAATGAATAACTGGTTTTCAAATCTGAAGTCAAGAAGAATGACTGTTATTGTGGTTTACATCCAAAAATATGAAAATTTGGTTCAGATTTTAGCAAGCATCATGGAATTTTACAAGTTTGATTTGTTTTCACGGGCCGAAAAAAATGATGTGGCGGGCCAGATTTGGCCCGCGGGCCTTGACTTTGACACCTGTGACGTAGTTCATCAGCCCGATCGACGCCGTTCATGTGTTGCGTGTAATTCTTCAGGGGTACTGGGCAAATCACAGTTGTAACAGTACCATTGTTCTGCTTCTGTTGCACTTCGCCGACTTCAGCTGGATTGGTATTTGTTGCCAATAACAAGACAGTTCGCTTATCATGCCAGGCAACCGACGTCATATTTCCTTTTTGCATCAGAACAAAGTCACCCTGTTTTTTTAACTTTGTCTTTTTGACGGCAGCAGGCAGGCATTTCCGGTTCGCTCTAACAGTCCCGCATCCGTACGTTCCATGTTGTAATAGGTGTTCGAACAGCGGCACTGATGTAAAGTAATTGTCACATGATGGTTTTTATCCTGAATGTTTCTCGTCAAGTCCTTGACAACGCGTTCTCCGAGAGCCTTTTCTGCTGCACCATCCGTCCCTTATACACGTGAAACTGGTTGACGTATCCAGTGTGAGGGTCTGCCCGCATCCACACCTTGAGTCCGCGTTTGATCGGTTTCATGGGCATGTACTGTTTAAATCCCAACCGACCATTGAATGCAATCATGGTTTCGTCAATGGAGACTTCGCGATGTGGGTTATAAGTTGCTTGGCATTTATCTATGACAATGTCCATGATGTGACGAACATGGGCGAGTTTATCGAAGCCAGGCTGTCCACGCGCAGGATTGTTGCTGATGTCGTCGACGTGGCAATACTGGTTTAATTTATCCAGCCAATCTCGCGTATAGCGTTCACTTAATCCAGTGGATTTGAGTGAAAATATGTATCCTGGTCGGGTGCAGCAATTATCCCCATAATAATTTGCACTGCATCTCCTGTGCTGTTGTGTCAGTGCAGTATGGATCCACGCAACCCTTCTGCTCCTGTATCCTCTTTGCGTAATTGTTCGTTTCCATGGCAATGTAGTCAGACTTCTATAGGAAACATTTGTAAAAAAAAATGTAATTCTAATTTATCACTACCTAATTCACTAGTAGGCCCAACACTTTGTACAAACTCATTTATGTTTACGTCCGTCAGCTGTTTGTGCGACTCGATTGCAACATCGGCGTCGTCATCGCCATCGCTTTCCAACGAGTTGTTATCGTCTTCACTGCTCAACTCGCTAATATCTAAATCAGAATCATTTAATGACTGTTCTAGATTGATTTTAGCACAGTTTTCCTCAGCTTTTCGAACATCATCCACAGTAAATCCGTCGAAGTCAGACTCGCTGTCGCTCGAGGAATATGACGGCATGTTGTCAGGTCTTACCAAATATGGTTCGTTTTTTCTGACGTTCGTACTATTTATATCACCGAACTTTGCCGAAGATAAATCGGTCAAGACACGTGTAAACTATTTTTCTATTGGCTGAAATATTTATTTAGACTACACAAATGAAGAACGGAACCAGGAAAAGAACAAGATTTAACCCAACATTAAGCAGTACAAAATTAATTCTGCATTATATGCCCACCGGCTGAGTGCATCCCTGCACAAGACACCCTGACTGATACCAGTCAATGATGGTAGCTTTACTTGCATGTTATTTAAAGGACAACCAACATCACTTTTTTTGTTTCCTAACTGACATCAGAAAAACGTTTTATAGCATCTAAAATACACAAAACACGCAGTATGATATTTTTAGTCAAATGCAAAGCACCAATAAAAATGACTTAAAGTGTCCAAAATCTGCAAAAAAACGAACCCGTAAGTGGCCAGTTTCAGAAGGTCCCGCCCCTTTGTTCGTGGCGCCAAGACGTCTTGCGTTGCTGGAGATTCAAAATAATGGCTTCAGATTCGGAGAATATGCTTTCTTGTTACTCATCCAATTATAATATGATTCAAATATTTCTGAAGAGGAAAGCATACACGTTTGCAATCGATTAAAGAATTTATTCCGTGCCATTTTGAGGCAATAGGGGGGGGGAGAATGTAGCTTCTGCCTCTTTTTGGTGCAACATGAAGTTTTCAGACCAAACAAGTACAGCAAAATGCATTGACGTGATGGAAGGACTGCTACAATGTGTCCTTTTTTCGGTCAGGGGCGTTCCTTCAGTGACGTAGGATGAGGACTCGTCAGTAACTCAAAAACAAGACTTCCGGAATATTCAGCGTGAGTCTTAAAACGTAAAATATAGCTATATGCGGTGGATTCTTTGTAAAATACGCTCAGTAGAAGTCATTTGAAACCATTTTACAAATTATGGACACAACTTGTCCGGAGACGTTGGTTGTCCTTTAAATATTTATTGAAACATACATTGAGAACAAACCTGGAAAATATGCAGGCAAAACAATATTTTTTTTTCAATCTAAGAAAATATATTGTGTACCTTAAAAAAGTTGTGTGGACCTGATCTAAAATCTAAATCCAATAAAGCAAATTTCCCCATCACAATTCTAAATACCAACATGAAAAGTGTTCTTTTTTAAGTAACAAAAATCTCAGGAGCATCCTGTTTCCATCAGCTAATTGGAGTTCATTATGTCTCCATTAAAGTTCAGAATCACTACGACGACATTTTTCGAACCGCCTGATCCTCACCGTGAACAAAGGGGGTGCTGGAGCCTATCCCAGCTGTCTTTGGGCAGTAGGCGGGGGCACCCTGAAACGGTTGCCAGCCAATTGCGGGGTACAAAGAAACAAACAACCATTTGCGTTCACACTCACACCTAAGGACAATTTAGAGTGCTCAATAAGCCTGGAATATTGGAGGAAACCGGAAGACATGGAGAAAACAGAAGCAAGCACGGGGGGAGCATGCAAACTCCACACAGCATGGCCAGACCTGGAATTGAATCAAGTACCTCTGCACTGTAAAGTCGACGTGCTAACCACTTGACTACAGGGATACCCTCGTATGTTAACATTGCTGACTAAAATGTAAGAAACCATAGTAAACTAATTAAACATAATCATTATTTTTAAATGTACATTTAATAACTTAAACATTTTAAAAAGAGCCATGTTCATTGACCACATCACCTGATAAACACAACAATACACACACAGATACTGCAAATAAAATGTTATCTCAGGTTGACCCTGAAAGGATGAACCTCCACAAAGTGAGATTACACTTTTGATGTGAAAGACGTAGCAGCACTGGGTGATCATTTAATGACACTGAATATCCATCAGGAGTTACATTATGTTCTGTTGAATTTTACATAAATATGGGTAATCCCGGAACGCATGCTGAGTTGGAATAGTATCTCGGTGGCTTAATTTAGCACGGACTCACTTTGTATTTTGTAAAACCCCCACAAGCATAACAGATGGTCAAGCTTTTTGAGAGGAAGCCCACATCCTATGGGTTGTTAAAAAAACTCAGCACAACATTGGTTTTTAATGTCACGTGTGTGGCGTGTCTCATTTCACTCTTTAAATTACTCCACGTCCACAAATGGTTCACAGTACACATGTGCAAGTCTGCTTGGCAGTGTGTGCCACTGGGGGCCTGACAAAATTCGGACACTTTGCCATTTCTAGTCAACCACTTGCAAAGATTTGCAATGCATTATGGCATTGTTTTTTATTATAATAATAAGCACCTTTCAAAAACGACTATTATACAATACACTTCATTTCTTTAAGTACAATACCATAGCACGTTTATTATACATAAAATAAGGTATATTTTGTGTAGTTTAACGGCTTAGAAAATTATTTTAATGGTTTCCTATGGGATATTAACGTTTAACGTTAGCGAGCTATCTATTAGATATCTGGCTGTCTTTGTGTTCTCAATGACAAAAGTGTGTTGTTTGTCCAGCAGTCATATGTCCTGAATACATCACGTCTTGCCAGAACACACATGAATTTACCACATGTTCAAAATGTGGCCTAAAAGTAAAATACATATTAATACAAATGAATATTTTTCAGCGCTAATGCCTTTTTCCAAGGCACACTTATTAAATACTACTCATCAACTCACGCATGCAAAATTAATGAATCTTTCCTTCATTAAATTTTCATCAATCTCACCATATTTCAAGTTGCTATTATAGTGTTGTGCACAGAATTTATAAAGTGAAAAATAATCCCTTTCAGAATTATACTGTAAAATAAATGCACCAATCTGATCACATAAACGGAGCCATGCACATTTTTATAATAAAGGTTTTATAATTCATTAATGTGATTATTAATTTTATTCAGTTAAAGTAATGTGCTGAGGATTTAAGCCTCTTAAAGGGGGAAAAATAAATTTAAGCACTATTAAAAAGCTAATAAAATAGTTGGACTTATTGAAATACTGTAAAAATTACAAGAATGCTATACAGTAGGGATGCCAAAGTTGGGTCCTCGAGACAGACGTAAATAAATTGATCAGGACCATTATCAGGCCTATCAGAATTTGCTGATGTGCTGGTTTTGAATTTGATTTGAATCTGAGGTATTTGATAAAACAGGCTGAATAGGGGCTCCCGAGGATCAGACCTGAGCACCCCCTGCTCTATAGTATGTACCATCAGGGATGTTCCTACAGCATAGTAGCTTTATTCTTTTGAACACCAATTTGTATTTACCCGTGTCCAGTCAGTGAAGAAGTTCTCACGAAAAACCTTCTTAGTAGTGTATTCATGATCTAACATCTGAGCAAAGAACACAGCAACTTCCTCTGCTGCCAGGCTCAGCTTCACTGGCTTACCTGTGCACAAATACAGGCAAAAATAACACTGTGATGATCTTGTTACAATGCAAGATGATTTATTTGTATTTATTTAATTTATATATTGATATGGACATAGAATTAATAAATTCCACATTAGGTAAGTACTCCTAACACAAGTGACATTAAGAATAAAATTTATCATGCAGCAAAATTCCAACACTTCTAGAGTCCCGACAAACTAACTATACTTAGAGCAATTTATCGACGTTGGCTCAGGGGGAGAAAATGGCATTCTAACCACTTTACAAACAAAAACATGCACCCTAAGGATGTCAGGATGAAATTATCTTCCTACGGTAAAAAGGCTCAGGAGTGACAGCCTTGAATAAAGCCGGCCAAATGGCGTGGATTCGGGACTAGTGCAATCATGATGCAATACAGAGTGGAACTGCAGGCATTCAAGAAATTACACCACACTTTGGCCATCAACACTTCATACGGCGGTTGTAGTAATATCCCTCAATTGACAATATCAAGTGGTCAGCAACAACAGTGGACAACATGAGTCACCAAATTTCCTTTTCTCCAAAACATCACAACTATTTTTGTTTTCAAGCTGCTTGAACAATTTCACCTCTTATGTATCTATTTGTTGTGCATCCTGAGCAATAATTGTTCCAGACACTTGTCACCATGATAATGAGCCACAACTTGACAATCGTCATATAGCTAACGCAGATCAAACATTCAACAAAGGAAATGTTACAATAGTGAGGTACAGTGTAAGTTAATATTGATATCACTCTCAAAAATGTGGGTTGGACCTAAAACACAGTTGATGTCTTCAAGCAAGGTCTATGTGACGAAGAAATCTTGTCACAGTGCACATTTTAAATTGAAATGCTCCATCACATTCACCATTTTTGACACATTTTTCTTGCCGTCCATCAACCACATGTGGCAAATCAACTTTTATAGGGATAATATTAAAATGCTAAATGTCAAAACAGTTCAGGTTCGAATTTTTCTTTGATAAGTTGTATGCATGGGCTGTGCACCAAGTGTGCAATTGTGCACAAGCCCAGCTAAGAAGGAACGCTGACAGATAGTAAATTTATTGACAAAATACCATGGTACCAATCATACCTATCAACGAACCTCACCCACTGCTGCCACTTTATGTTGATTCAATGCAAGACTACAACCATTATTAAGTGTTATGTCACACAGAGACAGTGAACAAGGGCACAGCCACATAATAATAAATAATAATAATAATAATAATAATAATAATAATAATAATAATACATTTCATTTCTAAGCGCCTTTCAAGTGCAATGAACTCTGGTACAGTGGGAAAAAAATGAGAAAATAATGTAATTCATCGGAAAAAAGATGATTGGTTATTTGAATTGCGAAATGAGTAGAAATTAATTGTATAACCACACTTACACACAAACACAAATCCCAAATGAAGAGTGAAAATATGACACCTTAGATAACATCTAACGCAGCGTAGCAACAGGCAGCAGCCACCCTCGAGTCAAACATGTCTCGTACCAGTTTTACCAGCTCATGACCTTGCCTAACTCGGCCCGAATTGAGCGTTAATTACTTCTTCACCCCCCCCCCCTGTTTGGGCCGTGTGGATTGGGAGGGGTTCATATATAATAGATCAGTGCATTGCAGACCAGACTTGATTAATTATGATGGATGGATGTGGAAGCTGCAGTTTTTTTCTGGGTGAAGGAGGTTAGTAATCCTCAATATCAGAGTTGGCTGCTCTGAGTTGAACAAAACGATGTTCACATAAAAATAAAAGCATCGTTCATTTTCTATCAGGTCATTTGTCAGCTACTGCTTGATGCAGGAAAAAAGTTTTTGGTAATGAAAAATATGAAGCAAATATCTTGAATCATAGGCAATCTTAAGAGATTTTCCTTGAGTAAATGTCTGCATGTTCTGTTGGCCAGATCTCTTACCTTTGTAGTAGAAATGAACATTGTCTGGTAGAGGCTGGTAGTTGGGTGGGAAGTAGGGTCCTTTGTGTTCCAAAAACCTCCATTTTACCCCAGCTTCATATTTCTCTTCTTCCCACCTGACAGGGTGTGATGTAACGATATATTTGACAATAGGAATTGCTCAGGTGTGTGTGTGTGTGTGCGCGCGAGAGAGAGACAGAGAAAGACAGAGGGAGACAGAGGGAGACAGAGGGAGACAGAGAGAGGTGTGAGAAAAAAGAAATACGCAAAACACCAGGATCGGTTCAATACAAGTTAAGAAGCAGCATCTTCAAACCATCGCCAGCGCTTCTGCTCCTCTTCTTCCTTCTGTCTCATCTTCAATTCTCTTGCTTCCTTAATCTCCTCCTTTGTCTTCTTCGGCTTTTTGGAAACTGTTATTTCTCCTGTCTCTACCTTCACATCCTGTGCAGAGAAAACCACATAAAATGTGAGTTCAATTATTCCCAGAACTAAAAATTCTTACAACTCCTACGTTATTGCTGGTGAAAACAAATTTACCGTTTCACTATTCTTCTTTGCGTTCTTTTTGAGAGGTTCGCCATGATTTTCTTCCACTGAAGGTTGTTTTTTCTTCCTTTTGGTGCTGTATCCAGATAAAGGCAATATTGGTCTTTTAATGAGGTTAAATAATTTAAACAATATTGATTTACATAACAATTTAACAACAACTGAAGCTATAACAAAACGTTAACATGGACAGTGTCATGATCTGGTTGGCGACCAACGGGGAGCGCTGTCGGCACCGCCTGCACCTGCACAGGTGCTGGTCGTCCCGATCAGATTGGCGACCAACGGGTAGCGACGCCAGCCCTGCCGGCAGCCTCGCAGGTGCTGGTCGTTATCACTGTCACTTAAAAGAACACCCGGCACGACCATCCGTTGTCGGTTCATTGTTTGTTTGCTGCTTGTTTGCTGCATGCATTGTGTATGTGTTTGTTTAACCTTGGCGGACTTTTACTTTTGGTCTTCTTTTGATACTTTGAATTTTTTCCATTCAGATGATTTTGATGTTTTACATTTTGTTCCTACTGACCTTTATTTTAATACAATTTGTAAAACAACCTCCTGCTCCCTCCTGCCTGCTTTTTGGGATCCGCACCCGCTATCACCACCTTGCAAACCGTGACAGAATGAACCGACCCACCATCGGATCCCGCAGGTACATCGGACCCGTCTCATTTCCACCCTGTGCCTGGCAATTCTACGTCCACGTTAGCGCAAGCCTCGTCGAGTTTGAATTGCGTCACTCGACGAGCCGCAACGTCCACGTAAACGTCCGGCCGAGACCTCCTTCCAGGTGGCCGTCCAGGGTGACACTGGGTGACTGGCATTGCACGCCCACGTCCAGCCACGCTGTCGTCGTGCATGACGAATTGAGTCTCATCCACAACGAGCCGTGCAACGTCCGCGTCAACGTCAGTCCGAGACCCCACTCACCGCTGGATCCCGGAGCGGCTCTGGACTGGTCTCGTTCCCCCGGAGCCGGGCAGTTCACGCCCACGTCGGCGTCCGGCCGAGACCTGGTCCCATACGGCCGTACGGGATGCCATTCTGCGCCTGGCAGTTCGACGTCCACGCAGAGCCATGCGCCGTCGCGTGAACGTGCGAGAGGGATCGCACTCACGCCCACGACGATCCGTGCCGCGTCTTCGTCCACCCCAGGCCGAGTCCCGTTCCCATCAGGCCGCCGCCCGTCGTATGCTGGAGAGGCAGCGGTTGCCCTCTCCACCGACCGTTCCCTGGCGAGTGGACCTTTTGGGAGACTGTCGGGACTTTGGAAGCAGCCCCTTGAAGGGGGGGTACTGTCATGATCTGGTTGGCGACCAACGGGGGGCGCTGTCGGCACCGCCTACACCTGCACAGGTGCTGGTCGTCCCGATCAGATTGGCGACCAACGGGTAGCGACGTCAGCCCTGCCGGCAGCCTCGCAGGTGCCGGTCGTTATCACTGTCACTTAAAAGGACACCCGGCACGACCATCCGTTGTCGGTTCATTGTATGCTGCTTGTTTGCTGCATGCATTGTGTATGTGTTTGTTTAACCTTGGCGGACTTTTACTTTTGGTCTTCTTTTGATACTTTGTATTTTTTCCATTCAGATGATTTTGATGTTTTACATTTTGTTCCTGCTGACCTTTATTTTAATACAATTTGTCAAACAACCTCCTGCTCCCTCCTGCCTGCTTTTTGGGATCCGCACCCACCATCACCACCTCGCAAACCGTGACAGACAGCTATCATATATAGGCAAACATCCTGACTTTTTTGTAGAGGGGGAACTCCTGGAAGGAAGAAAAATCATAATTAACAATGTACTTATATGTACAAAGTAATTTGGTATGATAACAGTTATTGATTGCTTTGATGGTCTCATCCTCGTCACTTTCATTACCAAGATTCAACTGATTAATAGCGCAAACACATTGCATTACTCCAAGGAAGCATAGAGGTTGTACTTTGTTTTGGGAAGCCCCATTTTATTTTACCAACAACAGAAAAAAATATATATAGTGCCTCCAATAATATACAGCAAAGGTCCTCGCCGACAAAACCTACATGTGCGAAAATACACCCCAGAGTGAAAAAAAATCGTCATATATTAAAGTTCTGCTTCCCTCTACAACAAAAAGATCCCCTGCATAACACGAAATAATCTTCTCCACCTTTGCCAGGCAATGAGGTTCACTACAATGAAAACAACAATCCTTCCGCAAAAGTCGAATAATCCAACCTCAGCCTGCCACAGAGAATCCTACTGCTTAGCTTGGAAATAATAATACATTTAATTTATAAGCGCCTTTCAAAACTCTCAAGGACACTGACAATCACCACACTGATTTACACATGTTCAGTCATGCAGGAAGTATTTGTTAGTTTCAGACGCAGCATGAATGTTGTGTTGACAAAATGGCGACAAAATGGACCTTTGCAGACCCATGGGTTAAGAAAACAGAAACTAATGCTAGAAGGCTGATAAAAGTACTAAAAATTAAAGATGGAAGAAGCAGAGTAAGAACATTCTGCAATAAATTGATTTAAAAATGAATGCTGAACGTGAAGTTTGCAATTTCTTTCCTGTTTTGATGAGTCAAATGAGTGTATGCTCATACATATGCACTATTCCTTCATTTTCCGAAGTGCTTTATCCACGCTAGGCTGGCATAAATTCTGCTGTCCACAGCGAATGTCAGTGCCTCCGTGGACGCGTTATTAATGCTTGTCATGTGAAACCCCAAGAGCCGTATTGAACCGGTCCAAGAGCCACATGTGGCTCGCGAGCTGCGTGTTGGCTGATGAAGAAGAAAATTCAGTTTTAAATATGAGTCTCTCTGTAGCAATGCGATTCATTACTTCCTTTACAGTGACACAGTTTGTTCACTCAACACCTTCAAATGCTGACATTAACTTACTTCTGTGTGTCACTGGTGGCAATGTCAGCAGGTTCATCTTTGATTCTTTTTCTTTTCGTGCCTTTCTTCTTTGTAGTGAAATTACCGTCGTCCAACTCCCTATTGCACACAATAATAAACATAAAAAATAAAAAAACACCATTCAGGTGACATTACGTTAAATGTCTGTCCACCACGATTGCTTGAGATGCAAAAACCATCATTGTTTGAATCTTTGTTAAAAAAAAAAAAAAAAAAAAAACGCCATCTCAAGAACCAGAACCAGAATCCACATAGCAATTAAAGAACAAAACAAATAATTTTATCTTTTTTTAAAATATACATATCATTAAAGGACAACAGACACAATTTTTTGTTTCCTAACTGACATCATAAAAACGTTTTATAGCATCTAAAATATCCAAAACACGCAGGCTGATATTTTTAGTCAAATGCAAAACACCAATAAAAATGACTTAAAGTGTCCCAAAACTACTTCAAAATGACCTCGGAAATGGAGTTTCAGAAGGTCCTGCCCCCTTGTTCGTGACGTCACGCGAGAACGTCTTGCCTTGCTCTAGAATCAATACAATGGCTTCAGATTCGGAGAAGATGCTTTCTTGTTACTCATCCAGTTATGGATATGATTCAAATAGTTCTGAAGAGGAAAGCATAAATGTTTGCAATCGATGAAAGAAGTTTCCGTATCATTTTGAAGCGCCTGGACTCCAATGTAGCTCCCAGAAAATGCACAAGATGGCGCCCAAGCTCTGTTGGAAAACTAGTATAAAATAGTAGTCTTGGTGCAACATACAATTCACCATGGCATTATTTATGTGTTTTCCATCTAATTTTGCCATCAACACGGATCAACAGGATGTTTTCAGACCAAACAAAGTACCCGAAATGCATTGTGTGTCGCTCTCTCGGTCAGGGGCATTCCTGACGTGACGTCACGTCAGGAATCGTCACCAACTCGAAAACAAGACTTCCTGAATATTTAGCGCAAGTCTTAAAAGGTAAAATATAGCTATATGCGGTGGAGTCTTTGTAAAATACGCTCAGTAGAAGTCATTTGAAGTGATTTTACAAATTATGGACAAAACTTGTTCGGCGGCGGAGTACAAATTACCCGAAACTCTTCGAAATTGTGACACCTCTAGTATTTGGTACTATTATGTGTGCAGTAAAGAGATTTTTCATGTTTTGCAGGTATAGGTCTATGTTTTATCTTAAAAATAAGATTGGAAAAACAATGGTGTATGCTGTAGGTTTTGAGGGAAGGGAAGGACAAGAAACAGACAAAAATCACGATGACAAGTTCCTCTTTTTAATGATGATTAGTGATAGGCCACCCTTATCGTGCACCTCCATCCATTTCTCCACTGCGAGACTAATAAAGGCAAATCCAATCCAATCCATCATTAAGACATTTTAAAATGAATAACATGACCTTGGGGGCCCAGGAGGAAGAAACAAAAAACATGACACACACGGGAGCGATTTTAAAATTGGTGTCATGTGCTACCATGCTCAAGTATTCCCAGGGCACGCGCTACTGAGTTCTGCAAAGACTGTAAATTAGAAACCCATTGTGGGGAAAGAGGAGTAAGAGCATGGCGATAACATCGGACTGCACCACATCTTCGACCACCTTGACAACACAGGAACCTACGCAAGGATCCTGTTTGTGGACTACAGCTCTGCGTTCAATACCATCATCCCAGGACTCCTCATCTCCAAACTTCTCCAGCTTGGTGTGTCCCCTATGATCTGCCAGTGGACCCTCAGCTTCCTGACAGGACGGACACAACAGGTCAGACTGGGAAATATATCATCCACAACACAAACCATGACCACTGGAGCCCGCAGGGATGCGTCCTCTCTCCATTGCTCTTCTCTCTCTACACGAACGACTGCACCTCAACGCACCCAGCTGTCAAATTCATAAAGTTCGCAGACGACACCACGGTCATTGGTCTCATCAAAGACGGCGACGAGTCTGCGTACCGACAACAAGTGGAGCAGCTGGAGCTCTGGTGCAGCCGTCACAACCTGGAGCTGAACACGCTCAAGACAATTGAGATGATCGTGGACTTCAGGAAACATCCATCACCACAGCTACCCCTCACACTATCCAACTGCCTTGTGTCAACCGTTGAGACCTTCAAGTTCCTGGGAATCACAGTCTCCCAGGACATGAAGTGGGAGGTCAACACCAACTCTATCCTGAAAAAGGCCCAACAGAGAATGTACTTCCTGAGGCTGCTAAAGAAGCATGGCCTGCCACAGGAGGTGCTGCAACATTTCTACACGGCTGTCATCGAATCCATTCTGTGTTCTTCCATCACCGTTTGGTTCGGGGCCGCCACAAAAATGGACAAAATCCGACTTCAACGGACAGTTAGGTCGGCGGAAAAAATCATTGGCATGTTCAATATTTGATGTGTTATTTATATGTGTTATTATTTGTGAGTTTTGGAATTTAATTTCCACTGCATCATCCACAGGGAGCAACTCGTGTCTAAATTATTGAATTTAGAGAATGTCATGAAGCCTGTGAAGGAAATCGTCAACTCCATCCACACTCATGCGCTTCACCACAAACAATTCAAGAATCTCATCGCTGAGCTGGACCAAGGGCTTCCAGGTGACCTGCCGCTGCACTGCACTGTGAGGTGATTGTCAAAAGGCAAAGTACTCTCTTGCTTTTTTGAACTGTTGGATGCCGTGAAACTGTTCATGGAAGAGAAAGACAAGGACGATTCTGTGCTCTCGGACCACGAGTGGATTATGGATGTGTCTTTTTTGGTCAACATGCTGTGTCACTTGGACAAACTGAACCTTACCCTGCAGGGTAAGTCAAAAATTCTGCCCGACTTGGTGCAAAGTGTGTTTGCGTTTGTCAACAAACTGAAGCTGTTCAGGGCGCATATTTAAAAGGGAGATTTAACACATTTTTCAACTCTGCTAAAAGCCAGCGGGCAAGTCACCAGCAATAAGAAAAGAGCCAGATATGCAACACTGGTTGAAAACTTGCACAGAAACTTTGTGACCCGATTCCGTGATCTACAACTGAAAAGGCCGCAGATTACGTTCCTTGTCGACCCGTTTAATGCGGAGACGGACTGTGTGAAAGCCCCGCTAGTCACAGATGAAGCTGCAGCTGAGTTAGAGATGATCGATCTTTGTGAGGAAGATCAATTGAAACCGGCTTTAAGGGAAGGGACCATTGAGTTCTGGAAATGCGTGCCAATGGAAAAATACCCCAATGTCAAACCGGCTGCGCTTAAGATACTGTCAATGTTTGGGTCAACATACGTCTGCGAGTGTTTTCTACCCTGAAACATGTGAAATCAAAGCATCGATCGGTTCTGACTGACACTCATGTAAAAGAATTGCTTCGAGTGGCAACAACAGAATGCAAGCCAGATATAATGAGGATTGTCCAAGACAAACAATGCCAGAAGACCCACGAAGCAACATGCACACTTTTGTAAATTATTATATTTTTGTTTGTGGACTTGGTTGAACTGAGTGTGTGTGTGTAAAGACAGTGTTCTTTGTTACCTGTAGTTTTAGTGCTCTAGAAGTCAATTTCCGATATATTTGTTGGTTTTGTATTTAAAATGTGATACCTATAATAAATCTGTCTGAGCAGAGGTCTGTGTGTGTGAGGGATGGGGCGATGGGGTGTTCATGAGTGCCCATGTTTATCAAAGTCAGCGTTAGTGTTAAATATGCTCATATGCACGACATACAGCACAGATGAAATTACTGTCCTCTCGGACCCAGCGTGCAAGGCACTTATGACTTTAACAAACATAATAAACACGAAAACACCAATTTGCCGGGAGTGAGAGGGTAGCCGCTGCGTGATCACGCGCCGTGATCTTGATGTGGCTCTTTGCAGTAACATAGTAAAAAATGTCTTAGTCTCTGACTGGTTGGCCACCCCTAGGTTAAAGGATATTACTTGTCCTTTGTTTAGCTACCTCACTTTCATCCTTGTTAAGCTAAAATGTTGACAATAAATTGATGTTGACTGGCATCAAGGTTTTGATGTCTAAAATGCAGTTTAAAGCAAAGCATCTGTCGGCCTTGTATGATCAAGAGACAGCTGCATATGATAAGCATAACTATGGCCATTTCCGATGTGCCTTCTGCTGACACTGCCACTGTATAAATTGAACAAAAAAAGTAATAACCACACCTTACTTCATGCACTTTGAAAGACCCAACTCGACTACTCACCTTTAAACTTGATGTATCAACTCATGTATTTCTTTTTTCTACTTTCATTCCTTTCATCACTTTGCTGCTGTGAAATGTAAATTTCTCCACTGTGAGACTAATAAAGGCAAATCCAATCCAATGTCATAATAATTAGTTTTTTTTGTAATAATTTGTTTTCGAGCGTATGAGATGTCACTCTTCATCGAGGGTGGAGATAAAACCACAAATGGGTTACAAGTCTCCAGAAACATTTTAGTGAGACACATTTGACACAGCAATACTTTGGCCACCGTCTTCCCTCCCGGGCAACACCCCGTGGAGTTCCCAGCTAATCATACCATGTAAACTCATTTGTTACTGTACTTTGCTAGAAAGATACAGACAGAGATTCAACACAAAGTAGATGTGTTTTTGTGGGAAGGTCAAACATGTTCTATGAAACGCAAATGTGTTTTTTAAACAAGATTGAGAAAATGAGATTTTAGGAGCAATCATTGAAGGGTACACTTGTCACATATTATTTGGGGCTTAAAGAAACACAGCTCTACCTGGAATTGTTAGGTGAGTTCAACTTCTCAATTTTTGGTGCTTTTTCCTGCAGTGAAAGACAGAACAAAACTCAAAAATGGTGAAACACAATAAATGTACAGAAGCTGATTAAGATGGGTCCTCTGCTAATCTGGGCATTAAATATTTTTTAAATTATAAATAAATAAATTGGGATTTCTTTCAAGTCATAGCTAACACTGAGAACATAGATGTGCTGTACACATGAAAATTTGGAAAAAATAACAATTTGGTTGCATATTATTAATGTTTGCATAAAGTTTTTTGTGTGTGCATATTTTAAACTTTTGCATCAACGTTCTGAAGTTTATAGTTCCAAAGTTTTGAAGTTTTGTTTCCAATTTGATACTTTTGTTTCCGAAGCCATACTTGTGGGCAGGTCTTCCTTTGAACAACCTTACAAGCCTTTTCATTGGTCAATTCAGAGTGATTGGGGACCATTTTCAGTGGTAAGCTTGGAGCTATGGTGTGACAATGACTTTCAATTTCAAAATGATACATCTTACACTTTAGTATATTTGTATTAATTATATTTAATTAAATTTTATACTGTACATGTGTGAGCAGGCAAAGTTACTCCCATATATTTGGTTACTGTGAACAATTGGAATACCCCCACATACTGTGACCCACCAAAAACATGACGCCAACAGATATCATTTCTACTTTTAACTTTTTACAGTCAATAAAAGACATTGCATTAATGTAGCCACAAGGGGGCACAAGCCAGTGTCTTATTGTGCCCGTCCCAAGCCCAGATAAATAGAGAGGGTTGTGTCAGGAAGGGCATCGGACGGAAAAATTTTTGCCAAAACAAATAGGCGAATCAAACCTCTGAATCCCATACCGGATCGGTCGAGGCCCGGGTTAACAACGGCCGCCATTGGTGCTGTTGACCTTCAGGGTGCCAGTGGAAAATTGACTACTGTTGGTCGAAGGAGAGGAGGGAGGTGTGCCCGGAGGAAAAGAGAGAAATGGAACGCCGAGAGTATAGAACTAAGAGTAGGAACAATGACAGGTAAAGGTCGAGAGCTGGTTGACATGATGCAGAGAAGGAAGGTAGACATACTGTGTGTCCAGGAGACCAGGTGGAAAGGGAGCAAGGCTAGAAGCTTAGGGTCAGGGTTTAAGTTGTTCTATCATGGTGAAGACAAGAGAAATGGAGTTGGGGTTATCTTAAAAGAGGAGTTTGTTAGGAATGTCTTAGAAGTAAAAAGAGTATCAGATAGAATGATGAGTCTGAGGCTAGAAATTGAAGGTGTGATGTTCAATGTTGTTTGTGGGATGCCCCACAAGTAGGATGTGAGCTGGCGTAGAAGGAGAAATTTTGGTTGGACTTTGATGAAGTCATACAGAACATCCCGAGAAGTGAGAGGGTGTAATTGGTGGAGACTTCAATGGACATGTTGGCGCAGGAAACAAAGATGATGAGGAGGTGATGGGCAGGTTTGGACTCCAGATGAGGAACACTGAAGGAGAGATGGTGGTTGACTTTGCTAAGAGAATGGAAATGGCTATTGTGAATGCTTTCTTTCAGAAGAGACAGGAACATTGGGTGACCTATAAGAGTGGAGGCAGAGGTACACAGGTAGACTACATTTTGTGTCAACGGCGCCATCTAAAGGAAATCAGTGACTGCAAAGTAGTGGTTGGTGAGAGTGTAGCCAGACAGCATAGGTTGGTGGTGTGTAGGATGACGCTGGCAGTGAGCAAGACTAAGAAACCAATGGCTGAAGTGAGGACAAAATGGTGGAAGTTGAAAAAGGAAGAGTGTTGCATGACATTTAGGAAGGAGGTAAGACAAACACTGGGTGGGCAAGAGGACCTTCCAGATGACTGGCAAACTACAGCAAACATAATCAGAGACACAGGTCGGAGAGTACTTGGTGTATCGAGTGGAAGAAAGGTAGATAAGGAGACTTGGTGGTGGAATGGGGAGGTGCAGGAGTGTATACAGAGAACGAGGTTAGCAAAGAAGAAGTGGGACACTAAGAGTACGGACGAGAGTAGACAGCGGTACAAGGAGATGCAGCGCACGGTAAAAGTAAGGGTGGCAAAGGCCAAACAAGAGGCCTATGATGACTTATATGCTCGGCTGGACAGCAAGGAAGGTGAGACTGAGTCTGAGACTACGTGGCCAGTAGTGTGATGGCAAGATGGAAAGAGTACTTTGAAGAATTAATGAATGAGGAAACATTGCCATCTCTATCCTTAATTACCCGAACCTGCTGCAGGTCCTTACCATCTTTGTCTCTCTGTCTCGCCAGCCTGTAAAGATCAGTCTCGCCTTAACAGGCTGGCGAGACAGAGAGACAAAGATGGTAAGGACCTGCAGCAGGTTCGGGTGATTAAGGATAGAGATGGCAATATATTAACAGGTGCCAGTAGTGTGATGGCAAGATTGAAAGAGTACTTGGAAGAATTGGAATTGATGAATCAGGAAATTGAGAAGGAACAAAGAGTAGAAGACGTGACTGTTGTGGCACCAAGACGTAGCAAGCATTAGCAAGGATGAAGTGAGGAGGGGGCTGAAGAGGATGAAGGGGGGAAAGGCACTCGGGCCTGAAGATTTACCAATCGAGGTATGGAAGTGTCTTGGAGAGGTGGCGGTGGCGTTCCTGACTGTGCTATTCAAAAAGATCTTGGATGGCGAACAGATGCCTGAAGAATGGAGACGAAGTGTACTCGTGCCCATTTTTAAGAACAAAGGAGATGTGCAGAGTTGTATTAACTACAGAGTAATAAAGTTGATGAGCCTTCCAATTAAACTCTGGGAAAGAGTAGTTGAAGCTAGACTAAGAGCAGAAGTGAACATTTGTGAGCAGCAGTATGGCTTCATGCCAAGAAAGAGTACAACAGATCAGAATCAGAATCATCTTTATTGCCAAGTATGTAGAACACACAAGGAATTTGTTTCCGGTAGAACACGCTGCACTAGTATCGTCGTCAAAAAAACTGCTAAGTGGCACTGTACAGTTCCATTTTGGCTACTGTTGAAGAGTTCAAAGAGTTAATGGCTTGGGGGAGATGCAGTGTTTGCTTTAAGAATGCTGATAGAGAAGTAAAGAGAAGGTCAGAAGGAATTGCATTGGTTCTTTGTAGATCTGGAGAAAGCGTATGACAGGGTGCCCAGAGAAGAGCTGTGGCATTGCATGAGGAAGTCTGGAGTGACGGAAAAGTATGTCAGAGCGGTGCAAGACATGTATCATGACTGTAAGACAGTTGTGAGGTGTGCTGTCGGTATGACTGAGGAATTCAAGGTGGAGGTGGGACTCCACCAGGGGTCAGCTCTGAGCCCCTTCTTGTTTGCTATGGTGATGGACAGGCTGACAGACGATGTTAGACAAGAATCTCCTTGGACCATGATGTTTACAGATGAGATTGTGATCTGTAGCAAGAGCAGGGAACAGGTGGCGGAGAAACTAGAGATGTGGAGATATGCCCTGGAAAGGAGAGGAATGAAGATATGTGTGTGAATGAGAGGGATCCAAGTGCAAGAGTGATGCTACAGGGAAAAGAGATAAAGAAGGTGGAGGATTTTAAGTACTTGGGGTCAACTGTCCAGAGCAATGGAGAGTGTGGAAAAGAGGTGAAGAAGCGTGTCCAGGCAGGCTGGAGCGGCTGGAGAAAAATGTCAGGTGTGATGTGTGATAGAAGGGTTTCGGCTAGGATGAAAGGAAAAGTGTATAAAACAGTGGTGAGACCAGCCATGATGTTTGGACTGGAGACAGTGCCACTGAAGAAAAGACAGGAAGCAGAGCTGGAGGTAGCAGAGCTGAAGGTTTTCTTTGGGAGTGACCAGGTTGGATAGGATCAGGAATGAGTACATTAGAGGGACAACCCATATTAGAGGCTTTGGAGAGAAAGTCAGAGAGGCCAGACTGAGATGGTTTGGACATGTCCAGAGGAGAGAGAGTGACGATATTGCAAGAAGGATGCTGAGCCTTGAACTGCCAGGCAGGAGACCGAGAGGAAGACCGAAGAGGAGGTTTATGGATGTGATAAAAGAGGACATGAAGGTAGCTGGTGTGAGAGAAGAGGATGCACAAAACCGGGATAGATGGAGGACATTGATTCGGCTGTGGCGACCCGGGTCGCCACAGCCAAAAGAAGAAGAAAAGACATTGCATTGATGTCTTTCACCATATGAATAAAGGGTACTTCTGGGTATGGATGGATGGATGGATGGATGGATGGATGGATGGATGGATGGATGGATGGAAAACGAATGTGACTTACCTCATTGTCTTTTCCATTAGTTGAGTCTGTAGATTTTGTTGGCTCAGCACTGCAGGTCAAAAATAGAAAAGAGAAAATTGAGGCGTTGTGTGCAGTGTATAAAATACAAGCATTGACCTGAATTAATGGATTAAAAACTTGCTTTAACTTGACATATTGGCTTGTTTTATCTGTCTTTCTTTTATAAAAGCAGCCAAAGCAGCAGTTAGGCTCATGTCTTGAACCGGTTGGTTTTCTAATAAGACGATGTAGTAAAATGTCACCAATTAGTGGATCAGTGCCTCAGAAGTTCCCATACAGATCTTTCACTTTTCTTCTCTGGCTAACCTTTACACAGTTGAGAAGCAAGACATCGCATTGAAATTATGAGCCAGTGTCGTCACTGTGTCACCTCTCCATGAGTCGTCACCTTACCGTGGTGGAGGGGTTTGTGTGTCCCAATGATCCTAGGAGCTAGGTTGTCTGGGGCTTTATGCCACTGCTGGGGTCACTCATGGCAAACAAGTCCTGGGTGATGGACCAGACAGAGTACGACTCAGAAGACCCCATATGAAGAAAAACACAAATGGATTTGGTTTTCCCTTGCCCGGATGCGGGTCACCGGGGCCCCTCTATGGAGCCAGGCCTGGAGATGGGGCCTGGTGGCCGGGCCTACACCCATGAGGCCCGGTCGGGCTCAGCCTGAAGAGGAAACGTGGGTCCCCCTTCTCAAGGGCTCACCACCCATGGGAGGGGCCAGAGGGGTCGGGTGCATTGTGAGCTGGGCGGCAGCCAAAGACGGGGACCCTAGCGGTCAGACCCTCGACTGCAGAAGCTAGCTCTTGGGACGTGGAATGTCACCTCTCTTACAGGGAAGGAGCCCGAGCTGGTGCACGAGGCCGAAAAGTTCCGACTAGGCATAGTTGGGCTTGCCTCCACACACAGCCTGGGTTCCGGTATCAGCCCTCTCAAAAGGGGTTGGACTCTCTTCCACTCTGGAGGTGCCAACGGTGAGAGGCGTAGAGCAGGTGTCGGCATACTTATTGCCCCACGGCTCGCCACCTGTACGTTGGGATTCACCCCGGTAGATGAAAGGGTTGCTTCCCTCTGCCGTCGGGTGGGGCGACGGGTTCTGACTGTTGTCTGTGCATATGCACCAAACAGCAGTTAAAAAAGGATGTGTACACATCCTTTTTGGAGACCTTAGGGGGTGTGCTGGAGCACTCTCCCTGGGGACTCCCTTGTTCTGCTGGGCGATTTCAATGCTCATCTGGGCAATGACAGTGAGACCTGGAGGGGCGTGATTGGGAGGAACCCCCCCCCCCCCTGATCAGAAGAGGATTGGTGTTTTGTTATTGGACTTCTGTGTTCAACACGGATTGTCTATAACAAACACTTTATTCAAACATAAGGGTATTCATATGTGCATGTGGCACCAGGACACCCTTGGTCGCAGTTAGATGATTGGTTTTATAGTTGTATCATCGGATTTACGGACTCATGTTTTGGACACTCGAGTGAAGAGAGGGGCGGAGCTGTAAACTGATCACCACCTGGTGGTGAGTAGGCTCCGTTGGTGGGGGAAGATGACAGTCCGACCTGGCAGACCCAAACGTGTTGTGAGGGTTTGTTGGGAACGTCTGGCGGAATCCCCTGTCAGAAGGAGTTTCAACTCCCACCTCCGGCAGAACTTTACACATGTCCCGGGGGAGGTGGGGAACCATGTTCCGTACCTCCCTTGCTGAGGCGGCAAATCGGAGTTGTGGCCATAAGGTGGTTGGTGCCTGTCGTGGCTGATAGTAAGGGATGCCGTAAAGCTGAATAAGGACTCCTACCGGGCCTATATGGCCTGTGGGACCCCTGAGACAGCTGACAGGTATCGATTAGCCAAGCGGAATGCAGCCTCGGTGGCATGGGAAGAGTTCGGTGAGGCCATGGAAGCCGACTTCCGGACCGCTTCGAGGAAATTCTGGTCCACCATCCGGTGTCTCAGGAGGGGAAAGCAGTGCACCACGAACACTGTGTACAGTGAGGATGGGGCGCTGCTGACCTCGACTCGAGATGTCGTGAACCGGTGGGCAGAGTACTTCAAAGACCTCCTCAACTCCACCAACACGCCTTCCTTGGAGGAAGCAGTGTCTGGGGACTCTGAGGGGGGCTCTTTGATCTCTGTGGCTGAAGTCACCGAGGTGGTTAAAAAGCTCCTCGGAGGCAAGGCCCCGGGCGTGGATGAGACTCGACCGGAGTTCCTAAAGGCTCGGGATGTTGTGGGGCTGTCCTGGCTGACACGCCTCTGCAACATTGCGTGGTCATCGGGAAAAGTGCCTCTGGATTGGCAGACCGGAGGGGGGACCGGAGGGTGTGTTCCAACTACAGAGGGATCACACTCCTCAGCCTCCCTGGAAAGGTCTATTCAGGGTTTCTAGAGGGGCGGGTCTGTCGGAAAGCCGAGCTTTAGATTGAGGAGGAACAGTGTGGTTTTCGTCCCGGCCGCTGAACAGTGGACCACCTCTACACCCTTAGCAGGGTCCTCGAGGGTGCATGGGAATTCGCCCAACCCGTCTACATGTGCTTTGTGGACTTGGAGAAAGCTTTTGACCGTGTCACTCGTGGAGTTCTGTGGAGGGTGCTCCGGGAGTATGGGGTACAGGAACGCCTGATACGGTCCATATACGACCGATGTCAGAGTCTGGTTCGCATTGCCGGCAATAAGTCGGAATCGTTTCCAGTGAGGGTTGGGCTCCGCCAAGGCTGCCCTGTCGCCAATTCTGTTCATAACCTTTATGGACAGAATTTCTAGGCGCAGCCGAAGCGTTGAAGGTTTCCGTTTTGGTGGCTGCAGTATAGCAACTCTGCTTTTTGGAGATGATGTGGTACTGTTGGGGCCTTCAAGTGGAGCTCTCCAACTCTCTCTTGAGCGTTTCGCAGCCGAATGTAAAGCGGCTGCTATGAGAATCAGCACCTCCAAATCTGAGACAATGGTTCTCAGTCGGAAAAGGGTGTAGTGCCCTCTCCGGGTCGGTGAGATTTTGCCTCAAGTGGAGGAGTTTAAAGGACAACCGACGTCACTTTTTTGTTTCCTAACTGACATCAGACAAAAAGTTTTATAGCATCTAAAATACCCAAAACACGCACTATGATATTTTTATTCAAATGCAAAACACCAATAAAAATGACTTCAAGTGTCTAAAATCTGCAAAAAATTGAGCTGCGAATTGGGCATTTTCAGAAAGTCCCGCCCCCAGTTGGTAACGTCACGCCAAGACGTCTTGCATTGCTGGAGAATCAAAACAATGGCTTCAGATTCGGAGAATATGCTTTCTTGTTACACATTTTTCCAAGTTTGCAATCGATTAAAGAATTGATTCCGTGCCATTTTGAGGCAACATTGGGGGAGAAATTGATCACTAAAAAAGAGGCAGAAAATGGCCACCAAGCTCCTGTGAGGAATTAATCAGCCCGTTTCCACAGGCTGATAAATTCCTTCCATGGAGCTTGGTCGCCCTCTTCTGATGGCTTTTTGGTGCAACACGAGGTTTTCAGACCAAACAAGTACAGCAAAATACATTGACGTGATAGAAGGACTGCTACAATGTGTCGATTTTTCGGTCAGGGGCGTTCCTTCAGTGACGTTACATACAGACTCGTCACCAACTCAAAAACAAGACTTCCGGAATATTCAGCGCGAGTCTTAAAACGTAAAATATAGCGATATGCGGTGGAATCTTTGTAAAATCCGCTCAGTGGAAGTTATTTGAAGCCATTTTACAAATTACGGACACAACTTGTCCGGAGACATCGGTTGTCCTTTAAGTATCTGGGAGTCTTGTTCAGGAATGAGGGTGTAAGGGAGCGAGAGGTCGACAGGCGGATCAGTGCGGTGTCTGCTGTGTTGCAGACTTTGTACCAATCTGTCGTGGTGAAGAAGGAGCTGAGCCAAAAAGCAAAGCTCTCAATCTACCGGTCGATCTACGTCCCAACCCTCATCTATGGTCACGAACTATATGGGTTGTGTCTGAAAGAACGAGATCCCGCATGCAAGCGGCCGAAATTAGCTTTCTCCGTAGGGTGTCCGGGCTCTCCCTTAGAGATAAGGTGAGAAGCTCGGTCATCCGGGAGGGGCTCAAAGTCGAGCCGGTTCTCCTCCACATCAAGAGGAGCCAGATGAGGTGGCTCAGGCATCTGATTAGGATGCCCCCAGGACACCTCCCTGGTGAGGTGTTCGAGCATGCCCCACTGGCAGGAGACCCCGGGGGACGACCCAGGACAAGCTGGAGAGACTATGTCTCCCAGTTGTCCTGAGATCCATCTGGACGAGCTAGAAGAAGTGGCTGGGGAGAGGGAAGTCTGGGCTTCCCTACTGAAGCTGCTGCCCCCGCGACCCGACCTCAGATAAGCGGCAGAAGATTGATGGATGGATGCCGTCACTGTGTTTTTTGAGACAATTAATAAATAAATAGATTAATTAATTAATATGTCCGCACATATGAACATATTGACACAAATCGGTTCTATGGCACTGGAGGAAACAAATCAATCAAATCAAATGTCTTTGTAATGCTATATTCTAGTATTAAATAGACGCCTGAGAGGGCTGCCTTCACAGCAGCTCATATATTTGCTTTTCTATTTCTTCCTTTCGTAACTTTGCCATTGTGAATTGGGAATTTGTCCTTTGTGAGGCTAATTAAAGTTTTCTAACATTATCTTATCTTACAATGAGTGACATCATGCATGTTACCACGACATCTCTGATCAACTGGTGAAAGGAGACTTATAATGAGGATGTTGTCATCAAGAATTGCTTCAAGCAACAATGCCATCCTCTTAAAATTATGGATTCATGCCGTGTTTTTAATTTTTTTCAGACAAAAAAGAAATATTTAACTGCATTGTGATCAGCTTTTATACGTTAATTTCATTTCTGGCATAGAACTGAATGATCTGTCTCACTAAGGACATGGCCGATTTTGCCAAAGGTGGTCAGCATCCTGAAGAGATTTACGGCAAAAATAATAATAAAATAAATACATACATGTTGTAAAAAATATGACTTGATTAATGTTTCAGATATTGCGTATTCTACTCATGTTTTATTTTGTGTTCTATAAAGTGCTTAGATACAGCTGCAACTGTTGCGAAAGTGCTAGCAAATGAATTTGAGATGAGTTTTTGCAGTATGTGCTGGTGTCAATTTCAAAAAATACTGCCAGATGCCTTGGTCACTTGCATTTTTCTGCTCACAAATAAATGAAAATACATTGTTCATTGTGACTGTATGATAGATTGTACAGTGGCTATCGAGTAGATCAAGAAAACTTTCAGCTAAGTTTGGATATACTTTGGAGTGAAAGAGAAAACGTGTTCAAACCATTTGACTGTTTGCACATATCAGATAGTATCCATTTGCATTTGTGCTCAGGGCACATAAATGGATTGTGCTTTCGATTTGTGTGAAATGCTGGTGAATTTCATAGTCACTTTCTGTTCTAGGTTTGAATCTCTTTGAAAAGGTTCCAGTGTTCAATTAATGATCAGTTTATCATTATCATCATGAGTAGTACTAATAGTAAATGAGGAGTGGTAGTTGTAATTTTCTTAAACATAGTATTGTGTTAAATGAATGCCAATTTAGTCATTATTATAAATTTGTTGGATCACATGGGAACATCACTGTACATATTCGTGGTAAATATTAAACTCACATGTAATTTATACCGTCACCTGCGGCCCCAGCAAGCTCCTTGTCATTTAGCCTCTTGTTCAATTTAGGGACTGTGTGGTTGGCCTTTCTGGTTTCTGCAACGTTTTTCTCTCCTCCCATCTCTCACCAGTTCCTTTGACAAACATTTGATAAGATACGTGAATTAACAGGTAAAAAACTCCACAAATTACTTCATTTAATTACCGTCCAGTCGCGCTAGGATAAACACGTCTTCCGATGTTCGCCAATGAACACAAACTAGTCAATCCAGCTGCAGGTTAACTACAGTACTTCATAAAATGGTGGGGTGTCACGTACATTTTTTTTGTACGCACCCGATGTTGCGAAATAAACTAAACAGCGTTTTTCTGCACACGTAAATACAAGGTGAAAGCTAAAATGTAAGCAAACTTTTCACGTGGTTCTATCACGAAAGCAAGGAACTAATGCTGCATTCACTGACAGAAGGAAGTCCCATTTTCTGATCTTAATAAAAATCTTTATTATAGCCGAAAACAAGGACAGGACAATATACTGTTTTGCTTTTCTACATCTTCGCACATTTGAATCATAAAACAACAGTACACTAGTGTGGATAGGAGGCGAAACGTCCGAAACCTTCACTTTTGTACAGATGACGGCTGAAGAAACCTTCTCATCGATGGACCACTCCTGTACGACTGAGAGCTTACACAGAAGTACACTAGTGTGCAACATGGAAAACCAACCATAACGACAGTGCCAGGTGTTTCATATACCTACTGTACAGGGTGTTCCAAAAGTCTTGGGCATATTTTTACATTGAATATCTCGGTAACTATTCAGGATACAAAACGCATTTGGTAAATTTAGAATGCTTTTAATCTCAATTTTTACATTGGATGTTCAAAGATGTTCAATGGAAGAACCATTGGCTAAACAACACACATCGAGCCTATAATTTTTGAAAATTGAAGCACACAAAACCTTTTTCTATTGGAGTGAACGTCTTAATTGCATTTTGCATTGACAAGTCATAAAAAACAATAACCTGTATAAAAAAACCAATGTAATTAGCTTTAAAATGGCACCTTTATCTTATAACCATTTATTGTGAAGGGGATATGGCGACTTCAAATGTGCCAAAGACTTTTGGAACACCCTGTACATTCAAACACATTTAAAGTATATCTGAACTCCAACCAGGAAAAGTGCATCAAAACTTCACATAAACTGTGGAATCCAAAATCGCAAAGGAAATGAATATGTACCTCATTTTAATCGACACGATTCAATGTGATGTCCCTCGACAATGACGAACCTAAAAAGAAAACACAGCGTGAAAGACAAGATGGTGTAATGTCTCGTGCTTGTTAATTGAGGCTTGCGTCACCCCCCAGCTCACTCCCACCCGATGCGGTTCCCCGCACACACACCGGTGTATTCACGCTGAAGTGCACTCGTTGGGCTCAGTTAAAGGGGCGTTTACCTGTTTCAACATGACGGCCACTATCATCCAATCAACATGGCGCTTTCGGCCATTCTAGGTCAGTGTCATCCAATCAAAATTGCGCTTTCCGCCAACTGCAGCGCCAACGGGAAATGAACGGCGAAAAAAAACGACGAAACGAAAAAGTAAATACATATTTTAGTTTTATCGGCGAGCCATATGCAATCATCAAAAGAGCCATATATGGCTCGCGAGCCATAGGTTCCCGACCCCTGCCCTACGGCAACATCAGACGCATCGGTAGTCAACCTGCGCGTGAGATCAGGTAGACCAGAAGAGTTGCACCCGCAAGAGCTTCCTTGGCTCGTTGAAAGGACTATGCTCGTTGCGGGGGCCACTCGACGGGGTCATTAGCCTTCTTTTTTCTCAAGGCGCCGTAGAGAGGTTGTAGGAGGACGGCTGCGTGAGGGAGGAACCGGTTGTAAAAATTAACCATGCCCAAAAACTCCAGCAGAGCCTTAACTGTGGCCGGGCGGGGATCCACCACTTTGGCAGGTAAGGGGATGGCACCCTACGGAGATGGCTTCAATCAAACGACGGTTAGCAATGTCCACAAGTAGTTCGTGAGCACATAAAAAAATCGCGCTGATTATCGGAACTGTGATCGAGGCAACAATAAAGTTCCATTTGAATTCCCGTCCGGCGCACAGTCACCGACCTGGAGCCAAAGTTGCCGATGGGTGAGCCGTTAGCTGCGCACAGGGGAGGCCCGCATCCACTTGCCGTCTTGTCCGCGGCGGAGGGCGCCAGCAGGCTTACTTGTGCCCCGCTGTCCACAAGAAAACGTCTTCCTGACGAGGAGTCCGTGATGAAAAGCAGCTCGCTTTCGTTGCCGGTGCCCACGGCTGCTACTGGGTGCCGGGCATTGGAGATTCCCGGAGCCTCGTAGGAGCAGGGGGGTACGCAGTGTCGAGCCTTGGCGCCGAACCGCTGATGGAAAAAGCAGATGGCTTTCCCGCGCTGCTTCTGCGATCCCACTCCGGCCACGGCGAACCACCGTGTTGCCAGAATCACTCTATCTGCTTCTTGCGCCAAACCACGATAGTCGCCGGTGGCTAGGTACGTCGAGTTAGCTAGTACGGCGCGCATTGCGGGTGGTAGCTGGTGAAGGAATATGGAATCCGCCATCATCCGAATTTAACAGCGACAGCATTTTGTCCATGAGATCCACTGCTGTTCCGTCGCTGAGTCCGGGAAGGGAAAGAAGTCTGTCTGCTCTCTCAGAGTCTGATAGCGTGAACTGCCTGAGCAGCAGTTGTTTGAGCGCGTCGTACTTCCCGCATCGTGGAGGCGTGCGCAGAAGTTGCATCATGCGATGTGTTGTCGGTTGGTCGAGGGACGCCATGACCATGTATAATTTTGGCTCAACTGTCATGATGCCTCGTAGGTGGAAAAGCGCTTCCACATGCTGGAACCACGAATCTGGCTCGCTGAGCCAGAACTCGGGCAACTTCGTGCCATAGGCAACAGCCGCGAGTTGGGGCGTCGGTCGTGGCGACATGGCCGTAGAAGACACATATTCGTCTGTTGCCATGAACATTTTCAACGTCGGGGTCACCAGTGTTGCCGTTGACGAAAGAGCACACACGACTGAATGTGGAGACGTGTTTATTCCAACGGCTAACAAGTGGATCTAACTCAAACAGAAAATGCAGTGAAATATATGTAACATAAACCCGCCCCCTCCCGTGCACCTGCTGGGTGAGATGCCTGATCCTAGTGCCCGCCACATATATGTAACGGAGTTGTGCGCTTAGATTATTAAATTATGAAGGAAGTGACGCAACGGCGCACAGTGTGGCACTATGTCCCGCCCATAGTTTCCAGAACAATCTCGAGGAGATTCAGGGTGAGTCGCAATTTTCTGTTGGTCTTGATTAACGCGCATTTTCATGACAATATCTTATTTTGTTTCCCCTTTTGTACTGTCTAGTGTTATCTAATTAGTTCCCTTATTCATTTCGAGTCCAGGCGCACCGCGTGTTCTGCCGAGTCTCCGCCCATGATACGTTCAGGGACATCTTGTAAATAACAGTGAACTTGTGTTGTATTCTCTTTTTCTGTAAATAACCACTATACGATCACACGTTAATTCTGTTTTGTTATCTACAATGTTTTGCATTTGAGAACAATCTCGAGGAGATTCAGGTTAATCACAAGACGAAACCCATGCGACTTCACCCATCCCTTCTGCCATACTGTGTTGCAGAAATAAAAGAAATAAAAAGACACATCCACGCGTCTCGTCTTCATTAATACGGCAGCATCGTGGAGATGAAGACAGTCACTGTTGTGACACCCGTCACATATATACAGTATTTCGACATATTAGTGTTACGTATACAGTACATTACTGAGTTTTTTACGAGCTAACCTTGTTGCTGTTATTATATATTACCCATGAGTTATTATTTGATGTTTACAACCAAGCAATCAATCAATAGGGCCAACGTGGAAGCAATTTATGACCACAATACCAACGGATCCTCATTCAAGGTGCTAAATGTTCATCGATACACAAATCATCATTCCATTTCAAGGAGTCCTATTCGTCAAAAAGACTGGCATCACAATAAGATGCACTGTCTTTTTAAGAAACCCGGAAACAGTTACTTTTACGTGACGTCAATGTTTGTGTCTCCTAACACGCGCTGATCCCACTCAACAATGCTACCCCAACCTCTTATGTGTCTCCTTCGTGGCACTCTGAAGAGCTGGCGACACCGGGCTGTCCTAAAAACTTCATTCGGGGCGTTGGACTTCGGCAAGTGCCGTTGGTTGTCTTCGCCAACAAGCGGGTCCGTTTTTGTTATGGAGGAAATTTTGGCGAGAGTTGTGTCACCTTTACCCACATACGAAACAAGAGAGAAATCTCCCCCTCCTCCAGAAGCCAACAGTTTGGAGTTTATGCATTTCTACAGAACTCTCGACAAGCTAGATAAACTAGATTTCCTGGCGAGGCTGTCAAGTAACTTTGGGGTGGATCATAAAAGCGTTTCGGAGTTCGCTGGGAAGCTTCTGCACACCCGACTCAGGGATTTGGCGACCATTTTGCAAGTTGAAGATAGACTTCGATACAGTTTGACCCCACGCTATAAACAGTTACTTAACCACATAAGCAGGGTGGAAGGGGGAGTGAAGTTTCTGGTGGACCTCAGAGCCGACGTGCTTGACATCATCTCATCAAAAAGTAGCGAGAGCCCGGACCTCAGGGTAAACCATGTTGTCTGTTTACATTTTTCTACGGGTGGTCGCATGATTCAAATCATACGCATTGTACGGTTTTCAAGAACATATATTCGGTAATTTAAAAACAAAATCCTAATGTAGCTTGATACACCAATCTGAGTAACATTTGGGTGGGAAGCATTTAACCCACACAGACATCATTGACCAAACCATAACCCATAAGCGTGGTTCACATTTCAGCGCGCACTGCCACAACGCCCTTTACCCCACTTACAACGTACTGTCATAGAGGAAGCATGGCTAAATAGTTTGCAAATCAAAGGATACCCCCACCCCACCCTCTATTTTTTTCTCATTGCATAATGAGTCTGGACTCTGATAATTACAAACCTACAATACATAACACTGCATTTACTGGAAATACATGTATGTTTGGTTGCTGTATCCCAGCCAAATATCATCTAGGGGGACGATCAATTAATTTAAAGGCATGAATAATAATAATAATAATAATAATAATAATAATAATAATAATAATAATAATAACAATACACTTCATTTATAAGCGCCTGCCAAAATTGGCCAGAGTCAAACTCAATAATACAAAGTGACCTCGCTACATGAAAGTAAATTATAGTCTCAATCATAATTTGTAGAGTACATTGTTGCCTGGTTTGGGTTTAAATTTCACACATTTTCAGTGTTTAGGTGCCAAAGTGTATGACTCAAGGTAACAGTCGTCATTCGCAATGAATTGGCGAACCTTAAAATGTTATTTATACTTCTACAGCTGTATGCTTAGTTCGTCTCTTGCTGGTATGGAAATAAAATGGAATTTCCCCTCAACTTTAGCATCACTTATTTGGTACATGCTTGTTTATGTCATTCACTTATGTAGAGTTCCAAGCCTTACGTACGACTTCTGACCATTTAAATCACTATATTTTACAAAACCATTTGGATTAATACAATCACAATAGTAATCTTGCGTGTGTGTGTGTGTGTGTGTGTGTGTGTGTGTGCACGTAACTCACAATAGGTCAATTTAGAGCACAGGTGTCAAAGTCAAGGCCCGCGGGCCAAATCCGGCCTGCCACATCATTTCTTTCGGCCCGCGAAAGCAAATCAAACTTGTTAAATTCCATGATGATTGCTAAAATCTGAGCCAAAATTTCATATTTTTGGATGTCAACCACAATAAAAGTCATTATTCTTGACTTCAGATTTGAAAACGAGTTATTCATTAATTTGCTGTGTGCTCTATATGTAATATTTGAAGGGATTTAAACATTCTAATGGGTTCCCCAAATTCATAACGGCCCTCGAGAGGAAACCATAACTACAATGTGGCCCGCGGCAAAAAATGACTTTGACACCCCTGATTTGGAGTAATTAAAAAAACAATTGAGATGCTAACTAATTTTGCATGCGTCAGATCTACTATATCAGTGACGTCGGTCAGTGGTGTGAGTTACATTAGTGTCAAGCTGGCTATTTTTGCACTGTACTAACCGAACCCTGGAGTGTATCTGTGGCACCCATCTTACTGGGGTAAAGGTATCAGCATACTGAAGTGGTCAGTTGGATACATACCTCCTTTAAGATTCCTGAGGTGACCTTTGCTCTAATGGACCCAGTGTTACTGTGACATACAGCAGCACTGAAAGTGTGCAGAGCTTACTAATGATATTATGAAACCTGGAGCCATCCAATGGAGCTGTTTGGATTCCACTGTGTGAGTGCCTGAGTGTGGGTTCATGAACACATCAGTTGTGTGTCTGCAAGATATTTGCTATCACTGTCTGACCTTTTAAGGGCATCCACCCTACTCTAAAATGGCAAAGTGCTTATTGAAGAGGATTCTGGGTAAATATTACAAGCTCAAAAACATCATTACTCATAATGTGGGACTCAAACTGCATACAGACGTCAGGGAACCATGCAGCTCACAATGGGTCCATGGTATACAGGTATGTAAGGTAATTTAAGTAATACTGCTCAGACATACTACGATATGTGGGGATTCTTACATTAAAATGGATTATTTCTTTAGTCCTTTAGTTTGTCGCCGTGTAAATTATGAGAAGAATTCTCCAGTCTTCATGACTCACTATCCTCTCTGTTAGGACCTGAATGGAACTCTGAAGAGCTTGCTGTCAGAATGGTTCTCTGTCGGTCTGCTGCGACTTGAGCGGATCACCTGGCAGTCACCCTGTGAGATACTCCAAAAGATCAGCCAGTAAGGCAGCAATTGTTACTCTCAAGTCTTTTAGTAACAAATGTTTAAACATGAATCAAGCATAATTCTTGAAAATGAAAAATGTAATAACAAATCCTCTTATCAGGTATGAAGCGGTGCACCCAGTTAGGAACTGGGCTGATCTGAAACGCAGAGTTGGGCCATACCGTCGTTGCTATGCCTTCACCCATGCTGCCATGCCCGGGGAGCCTCTGGTTGTGCTGCATGTCGCTCTCACAGAAGAAATCTCAGATAACATACAGGTTGGATAGAAAGGATTTGGAGAATGTCTCGGACTTTTCCACACAATAAATGCCAGTGGGAATATATCATTCCTTGAGAAAATGTGCACCTTATCAGCAAACTCACACATTGTTCTTTTTGCATTAATGTGGTCCGCTTCCAGTTAATTTATATTGACCAAAGGAATGAGCATCAGGACTGCTCGGTAATCAAGTTAGCACGTTGACTTCAGTACAGAGATTCCAGCTCTGGCCTTTATGTATGGAGTTTGCATATTCTCCCCGGGCCTACGTAGGTTTTATGCGGGTCTTTGGTTTCCTCACACTTTCCAAAGACTTGCATGGCGGGCTGATGTAATTGGACACTCGAAATTTCCCCTAAGCGTGAGTGTGAGTGCGGATGGTTGTTTGTTTCTGTGTGCCCTGCGATTGGCTACCAACCGGTTCAGGGCGCCCCCCCTGCAGCCTGTGACATCGCTGGGATAGGCTCCAGTGAGAATAAAGCAGTTTGTAAAATGAATGAAAATCAAACAAACTTTAAAAAGGCTCAGATTGTGAGGTTTTAGCTTGCCAAAATATTTTCCAAATGCATCTTTATGTCATGCAGAATTTTTAAGCAAACTGTGATTCCCTCTCAGAGTATTGTTCGTGAAATATCGATTCCTGACCTGGAAGAAGATGTAAACAAGGTGAATGCAGCCGTCTTCTACTCCATCTCCTCCACTCAAGCTGGTCTACACGGTGTTGAACTAGGAAACTATCTCATCAAGAGGGTTGTCCGGGAACTCCAGGTGGGCACACTGTAGACAATTGTACTAGTAGTTGTTTGTACAGAAGCTGTGAGTCAATACAGTACAGTACAGTACAATCGATGAAAAGGTATCTTCAGCCGTCATCTGTACTTCTTTGAAGATGTCGGACGTTTCGCTTCTTATCCAAGAAACTTTGTCAGCAAACTAAAGTCTTACTGGTAGTTTAGGCCCTATATATATATATCCCTACTGTCCGAACATGGTGGCGCCGGACTCTGCTATGATAGGTCCCTGCTCTCAGGTTGGGGGGAGCAGAGGACTACTCCATGCAGCTCCACTGATTGTTCCTATTGATTCTGACTAATGACTGGCCTGATTGACCCACTTCCACCGGTATCACCTCATCAGTATTACGAATCCTAAGAGCATTAAGTACATTGGGGAGACTAAACAAATTCTCAAAAAAAGACGATCAACATCGCAGGGATAATACTAGTGGACCTCAATCGGCAGTACATATGCACCTAAAAGCTAGCAACCACTCATTTGACGACAATGAGGTTGAAATCTTAGCGAAAGAACATAGATGGTTTGAAAAGGGAGTAAAAGAAGCGATTTTCATAAAACAGCTAAATCCTTCATTAAACCGATATGCTGGGGTGAGGTTCAATTTGGATCATTCATACAATAGCCTGCTTAGGCAACATATGATTAGTAATACTGATGAGGTGATACCGGTGGAAGTGGGGCAATCAGGCCAGTCGTTAGTCAGAACAATAGGATCAATCAGTGGAGCTGCAGAGAGTAGTCCTCTGCTCCCCCCAACCTGAGAGCAGGGACCTATCATAGCAGAGTCTGGCTCCGCCATGTTCGGACAGTAGGGATATATATATACATAGGGCTTAAACTACCAGTAAGACTTTAGTTTGCTGACAAAGTTCTTTGGATAAGAAGCGAAACGTCCGACACCTTCAAAGAAGTACAGATGACGGCTGAAGAAACCTTTTCATCGATGGACCACTCCTGTACGACTGAGAGCTTACACAGAAGTACAATACAATACAATACAATACAATACAATACAATGATTTATATATCATCCTCTGTCCAAGCTATCCATTCGCAGTTCTAAATTTAGCATCCATCATAGTTAGTATATCTTCAATTATTATTCATACCTGACTAACATCACTTACTTCACCAGTAATTACGTGTGTAGCCATATTGAAATCTCATCCAGCTTTCCCCAAAGGTTTAGAAGGACTTTTCATGTCAGCCCACTATTGCTAGAAATGTTTGAAACAATGACTGGAACATCAGAAGCCACTTTGCCAACTTTTGGGGGTACAACTAAACAAGATTGAGGTGGAGAAAGGAGAAAATGTCATCTCCACAACCGAATCATGACATTGAAATCAAGAAACATTAATAAAAAAACATTGGCAAATTGGCGCTCTTTGAGCTGGAGTTGTGGCACGGCACATGACAAATATGATACATGGCAACCAAAGAAAAATGTTCCTATTTAATCCATAATTACTTTCTTTTTGTAGAGTGAGTTTCCCCACCTTGCCCAGTTTTCCAGCCTCTCCCCGATTCCAGGCTTCTCCTTGTGGCTCCAAGGACTCCTCAGCCAACACCGTAAAGAAGGCCGTGGTTTGGACCTCTTATCTGAGCACGAGTGGCAGGAAGTTGAGCAAGTCACTGACTTAACGCCAGGCAACAACAATGCTATAGATGGCCTTCGCAAGTTAATAGCCACAGGCGAATGGATGCGTTCGGAGCGACTCTCTCATTGCCTGGAGCCTGTCCTGATGCGACTCTGTTCCTGGTATCTCTACGGGGAGAAGAGGCGAGGTTATGCACTGAACCCAGTGGCCAATTTCCACCTTCAAAATGGCGCTACCATGTGGCGGCTTAACTGGCATGCTGACACAAGCCCAAAGGGTGTCACAAACTCCTGCAGCATTATGGTGAACTATCGTTACTTCTTGAATGAGACATCAACGAACAGTGCGCTTTACCTGCAGAATAAAGTCATCACGGCATCAGATCAAGTTCTCGGATTGGTGTCGCAGTTTCAGAAGTACAGTAAACTCTGAAAAATGAACTACAGTAAATTCTCGTTATATCGATATTCTCGGGAGTCGGAAAAAATATCGATATAACCGGACTATCGATATATCCGATCCTGCGGCATGTAAATTTTCTCCTTGTGTTCATAGAAATAGTATCGTAATAAGCAGTACTATCGATATAACCGATATCGATATAACAAGACTTTACTGTATTTCAATTATCTGTACGACACCATATAGAGTGTATACCAGTGACGTGCGGTGAGGTTCATGGCCGGTGAGGCACTGACGTCATCACAGTCCGATTTACAAACATATGAACTCCACAGAGTAGCTTATTCACCATTTTACTGGCAACAGTTAACGTGTTTTGCTTAAAATGTCATGTCAGCATTGTTTGTATACTGTATACAAACTAGCAGAGAAAAAAGTAATTAAAGAAACGTTATTATCGTGTTACCTTTACTTATAAATGAAGTCCAAGTCTCTCTGTCTCAATGGAGATCACTGCCAGTGAAAGAAAGTCGTCCTTGATCAGTCCTGTTCCGACTGTATGTTTTCAGTCTTCTGTGCTGAGAATGACCACTCCACTGATGCTGTAGCGGCTGGAACAACTTTGTCGCTTCAGGAATAGTTTCAATGAGGTCCTCCTTGGCCAAAAAACTGAGAAGCTGTCCAGGAGATTTACATTCATTCCGCACCGTTTGTGAGCTATGCAGTCCGGTGTAGGTCTTCCTTTAATTATTATCTCCTGATTCGATTGAAAGTTCAGTTTAGAAAATTCCTTCAATTTAGATATGTAATCCACCATTCTGAAAATAAGGCCAAGCAACACGAAAAAATGACTGGATGGTTGCACTTAACTTGCTAACTGTTTACTGTAGCTTGCTGTCACTAATTCTATTATTCTGCAGACGAGGACTCACAAGAAGAATCTAATCACCAGCGCCCCCTGTCAAGAGGTAGGAGAACTGTGTGCCTCACCTTTGCACAGTTTTGATTAAAATAAAATAAACACTGTAGTACAGTGTTTATAATGTACAGTGACTCTACATTATATACATCAGCTAAACTGTAGAAATTTAGTTCATATACTAAAAGCTTTTGAACACTTTAATAGCGACATGCAGAGGGACAGCAATGCGGTCTCACTGCAGAGCAAGCAGCACAGTTAGCAGAGTGATTGCACAATCCATGGTGAGGCTCAGCTGGCTGCTGCCTCATCGCTCGTCTCCATTTAGTATGTGAACGGTAAATGAGAAAATTCAGCGATTTTGAAAAAAAATCCAAAAATGGTGAAGTTAAATGGAAAAGAACGTTAAAGTACAATTCACTAAATAAATACAACTGTTTAATTTATTTTGTCATTTGATATTTCCATGATGACAGGTGAGGCTGTGCCTCACCTGCCTCCCCTGACTGCACGTCACTGGTGTATACTGTGACAGTCATAGCAACATCCACAAGATAAAACAATCTTGTTTGGTTGAGGGACAGCTTGGTGACCATCCCTTCGATTAAAGCATCTGGTATTTGAATTACATTCATGTTTTTTTCCTCTTTTTTTGCATCTGGTTGCCTTATCTGATGAATAGAGCCTGCATCGAATGAAGCATCCAACATCATTATACATTTTAGCAGTATGCTACTGGTGAAATAGGAGCAAAGAACAACACTGGAATAAATGATACTTACATTTCGTTGCTCTGTCTCTTAGTAAACAATAGGGGAGTGCATTGGTTTTCTATTTTTAAGCCTACGAACGGCTACTTTTTGTGTCACATATTTCACTTGGTCACATTTTAATTCAAACTGGAAATATTCTTGAGAATCCAGACAAAAGAGGTTTTATAATTGTCCACATCATGGATCACCTCAGATGTTAGTGGTGCTAAATGTCATGGCAACATCTCAGGCTTTTGTTATATGGTCTATGTCAAACAAATGTCTGAAATGAATGTAATAAAGGTAATCTGTCCACATAATTAATGACAGTACAGTATGTCAGACCATGATGATGAACATTTAGCAATGCTTTCATTATATTTCCCATCTATTGTGACCTTCTTAATTTACCAATTTCTCCCCTGAAGCCTTAGGATGGATCATTTCGATAAATTTCCCCCTTTTTCCTTTCAATAATTTTGCTGACACACAGCGGCTGCTCCCCCTGAGAGCCATTGATGACGTTCTAACATTTCTGCAGGTGCCGAGGAGGGCTCATATCTTCCCAAACCCCATTGTTGTGAAATAATACATCACACCAAGTTGACTGTGAAATTACATTTTATGTCTCCAAGGAACCAACTTTATTCCAATTTTTTTCCTTTCATGCTTTCCCCCCTAGGTTTTCTCTGAGTGCTACTCTCCGTCCTGAAACTAATGGAGTGAGAAATAAAATTAAAGTAAATGGTTAGATTGATGGTGTTCAGTTTCAGAGAATTGGGGAGGAAAATAAAGAACCATAAAAAGGACTGTTGGTTAAAGGATGCACTTGAGAGATGTGTTTGCCTCTTCAAATATCTGTGGTGCTCTGTATACATGTGGAAGGGATGCAAAGAAGGCTGCCACAGCATGTTAAGACTGAGGAGGATGTACTGCAGGGTTAACATGAAAAAAAGCAAATCCATTGCAAATCCATTGCAAAACCACCTGTTGTTTCTTGAGTCACCGCTGACCAGAAAGGTACAACATAAATGACCACAGCAGTTTATGAGGAAATAAACCATAGCTTCTAATCATGGAATTAAACATTTTTATTATGCTGTAAAGTTAAAATAAATATTTTTTTAAATTGTAATTCTGACATTTCCCATTAGACTAAGAAGACAAATTGCTTGTTCAATAAATGGTGATAGCACTGAAATTTGATTGATCGACATTCCATCCTTCTAAATGAAATGATTCCAACTTCATCAGTGGAAGCATTTTAACAATCTGAGTTAATTAGGTGAAGTACAACTGATAGAGTTTGAATTATTTTTCTCATGATATGAAACTTGTTTTCATATTGAAATCAATTTCAAAAATACTGATAAACACACACGCACGCACGCACACACACACACACACACACACACACACACACACAATGTCCATCCATCCATCGATCTTCTGCCACTTATCCGGGGTCGGGTCGCGGGGGCAGCAGCTTCAGTAGGGAAGCCCAGACTTCCCTCTCCCCAGCCACTTCTCCTAGCTCGTCCTGGCGGATCCCGAGGCGTTCCCAGGCCAGCTGGGAGACATAGTCTCTCCAGCGTGTTCTGGGTCATCCTAATCAGATGCCCGAGCCACCTCATCTGGCTCCTCTCGATGTGGAGGACAAGCGGCTCGACTTTGAGCCCCTCCTGGATGACCGAGCTTCTCACCTTTTTGGGGTAATTCGCGATACAGACATCTGTAAACATCGCTTTAGAATCTTTGTTTACGTTTGGACTTCCTGATACGTCATATCCTGCCTTCCTTTACATGATGTCGCATCTACATTACGTCACATCCTATCGCGTCACACGCTGTGCGCCACGTATAAATGCTCCCTCTCTCTCTCTCTCTCTCTCTCTCTCTCTCTCTCTCTCTCTCTCTCTCTCTCTCTCTCTCTCTCTCTCTCTCTTGCCATGCTTCCTCCTTAGCCGACACCGCGATGTCGCCGCTGTCTTCAAGATTAAACCAACTTTCTGTTCTACACCTGGCTTCCTGATGATTTAACCATCCTCTTCCATCAACACCCGTAGAAGCAATGAACCAAGGGCGAACGATCAAAATAAACCCATCACACCTTATCTCTATGGGAGATCCCGGACACCCTACGGAGAAAGCTCATTTTGGCCGCTTGCATCCGGGATCTCGTTCTTTCGGACACAACCCATAGCTCGTGACCATAGATGAAGGTTGGGACGTAGATCGACCGGTAGATTGAGAGCTTTGCTTTTTGGCTCAGCTCCTTCTTCACCACGACAGATTGGTACAAAGTCCGCATCACAGCAGACGCCGCACCGATCCGCCTGTCGACCTCTCGCTCCCTTCCATCCTCATTCGTGAACAAGACTCCCAGATAACTCCTCCACTTGAGGCAAAATCTCCTCCACGACCCGGACAGGGTGTGGTGTCACACGTGTGTATGATTTTGAAGTGCGCCTTTCAACCCTTTCATGTCTTTCAATTCCTTGATCTCCTTGATGTGCGTCTCACCCTGACGCATAGCACACGCTGGAAAATGGTATAAAAGGAGCTGTCGCTCGTGGGCGAACCACGGGGCAGACTCATCTCGGACTCACAGACTCAAAGAGACTTGCAAAGCCCCGCACAGGCACGCCCGGCTCGTGCCGGGCGTCGGCCGGACATCACAACACGACTTGCTCGACTGCACGCCACGATCGAGCTCTGCGCGTCACCTGTCTGGGAGATCTTGTTGAGAAAGTTACATTGTATCCTCATTTTATGTAATGCTGTAATACTGAACTGATCTGGCAACCTAGCCACGACGCGACATCACATGACTTGACAGCGATAAAAGCCAGTTTGTGTGTATATGTTTTGGACTCCTCGTACGACGATGAACGCAGCGGTTGCTGTCTGTGCTTCGGCAATAAATATCCTACTTGTATGATCTAAACAAGAGGACCATCTCGACTCTTTATTCTCCCAAATGCATCGCAAAAGCGCTGAAGATCTCAACAGATCTGACAACGAACCTACTTACAAATAAAGAGAAACATCAAACTCTTTATTGGCGAGCTAGCCAGGAGGATTTTTTTCCCTCCTCCTCAGCCCAATCAACTCTCCAAATGGAAAGACCCAGATTTCCCAGCCGCCCATGAACCCGGCATCTTCACAGCAAGACCCCTCGAGCCGAGCTCCAGATGGGCCGCAACCACCCGTGGGCGCCCCGACCCCACCGTGAAACCTGCCGCACCCTGATGGCCAACACCGTCCAATTCGCCTGGCGACTGCAACTAGCTGCATCGTTTATGTCCACGATCGGACATCGTATATGTCAGGGGTCGGGAACCTATGGCTGGCGAGCCATATATGGCTCTTTTGATGATTGCATATGGCTCGCCGATAAAACTAAATACATATTCTCGTCTTTTCCGCCGTCGATTTCCCGTTGGGGCTGCGGTTGGCGGAAAGCGCAATTTTGATTAAATGACACTGCCCGTCAGTCGAAACAGGTAAACGCCCCTTTAAATGAGCCCACGAGTACACTTCAGCTTGAATGCACAGGAGGATTCATTAGCCTTTGAGGAGAGAAAATGTTATGATTCTAATTTGCAATGAAACAACACCATCGATGAAACAGTCGAATGTCAGTGATTTTAACAATCCCCATGTTAATGTTAGCATCAACATACTTCTGCCACAAGTAGATTGCAGATAGCAAGTGTGGAAGCTTATGAGCCGTGCACAGGCTAGCTAGCAGTAACTTCGCCTCTGGACCGGCAAGTTGAATTTCATTCCGATCGTTTGCCTGGATTTTTACCAATCGCGAGGAACGGAAAACCATTCATGTTAGCGGTGAGTACTATCACAAAGTTATATTAAATAATACATTCTGATATTTGGTTGAAAAGTGGCCGCGCGTGTTTGTGTGTGTGTGCGCGCACGCCGTGTGTGTGCGCGCGCGCGTGGCTCTCGCTGAAGAACATTTCTAAATATTTTACTTTTATGGCTCTCTTAGTCAAAAAGGTTCCCGACCCCTGGTATATGTCCACGATCGGACATCGTTGGACATCGATTATGTCCACGATCGGACTTCGGGAAGACGCTTCATGGCCGACTCGACCGCCGACGTCAGCGTGCTTCCTCAGCGTCCTGCAGAGTGCAATGGCAGCGCGATCAACGCCACCGTAGTCGATGACCGGCCTGTTCGTGCCCGGCAGCATGACCAACCCCACGCTCCTTCGTCCTCACACTCCCTCATCGATTCCCCGACTCGACCGACCCCAGGTTAACGACTCCGCGGTGAGAAGACCTTCCGGAATCCACTCGACGGCCGCGATGAAAGTTTCCATTGATCGAGTCCAACTGGCAGTCGCAGAGCACACGTTGCGCGTGCTCCTGTACAACGACTTCAGGCACCACCGAAACTTCCTCTGCAACCTCCCCACCGACGCCTACCATGCCCAGTGATTGACCGTCATCGTGCCTGGCCTCTCCGTGTCGCAGAATGAATTTTGTTTTTATTTCTTTTTCCTTCATCGCTTTCACCGACTTCGGATCCAGGAGGGGAGCCCTGTGGCATCACACGTGTGTATGATTTTGAAGTGCGCCTTTTAACCCTTTCATGTCTTTCAATTCCTTGATCTCCTTGATGTGCGTCTCACCCTGACGCATAGCACACGCTGGAAAATGGTATAAAAGGAGCTGTCGCGGGACAGAGAGATTGGGCGAACATCGGGACAGACTCATCTCGGACTCACAGACTCAAAGAGACTTGCAAAGCCCCGCACAGGCTCACGCCGGGCGTCGGCCGGACATCACAACACGACTTGCTCGACTGCACGCCACGATCGAGCTCTGCGCGTCACCTGCCTGGGAGATCTGACAACAAACCTACTTAGAAATAAAGAGAAACATCAAACTCTTTAAGGGCACTCCACTCTTTTCCGACTGAGAATCATTGTCTCAGATTTGGCGGTGCTGATTCTCACCCCATGCAGCCGCTTTACATTCGGCTGCGAAACGCTCAAGAGAGTTGGAGAGCTCCACTTGAAGGCCCCAACAGTACCACATCATCTGCAAAAAGCAGAGAGGCTATATACTGAGGCCACCAAATCGGAAACCTTCAACGTTTTCGGCTGCGCCGAGAAATTCTGTCTCACCGTCAAGGCTGCCCTTTGTCACACACAATGTGAATCTACAGATATCACTGTCCTGACAGTACAGATCGACAGGCCGTGCTTTCTCACCTTTAAATGAAGAGTGCTTCAAATGTACAATGCATCTTGACATCATCCGCACCAGAAACACCATACTCTATTTTAATTCATTTCCAATTGACTGTAGCTAAGCTCGAATGTGTGAAAAATTAAAGAACACAACTTCAAAACTGAACACATACAACCGTTATTTGTGTTTTGCTATTACCGTCTGACATCTAAGTACGGTATATTTGGAATGACAGGAAAATATAGATGAGAGCTCCATTTATTTTATGAAACAGTACACACAAAACAATTCAAAATTGATCTTACAGATCAACTTGGATTGTGTTGGTGTACAGCAGGGGTCGGGAACCTTTTTGACTAAGAGAGCCATAAAAGTAAAATATTTAGAAATGTTTTTCAGCGAGAGCCACACGCACGCGCGCGCGCACATACAAACGCTCGCGCGGACACTTTTCAACAAAATATCAGAATTCATTATTTAAAATAACTGTGATAGTACTCACCGTTAACATGAATGGTTTTCCGTTCCTCGTGTTTGGTAAAATTCCAGGAAAACGATCGGAATGAAATTCAATTTGCCGGTCCAGAGGCGAAGTTACTGCTAGCTAGCCTGCACACGGCTCATAAGCTTCCACACTTGCTATCTGCAATATACTTCTCGCAGAAGTATGTTGATGCTAACGTTAACATGGGGCTTGTTAAAATGTCACTGACATTCGACTGTTTCATCGATGGTATTACGTCTGTGTAAGCTCTCAGTCGTACAGGAGTCCATCGATGTTTCTTGATCTGTACTGAAGGTTTCGGACGTTTCGCCTCCTATCCAAGAGGCTTCGTCACGAACTAAAGTCTGACTGGTCGTATCGGCCCCATTTATATATCCCTAATGTTAAAATGTGGCGCCGGACACAGCTAGGTCCCTACTCTCATTCGGGACCCCCCTAGTTTCATCGATGGTATTGTTTCATTGCAAATCAGAACATTTTCTCTCCTCGCCGTCTTGCTGGAGCTCAAACACTTTGAAAATATTTCAAAAGGAACAGGCCAAGATTCCCCCGTGCACGCCCGCATTCGGTGATCGAAAGCCGGCTTGAAGACCTCCGCAGACGCCCGCTGTCACACTTCCAGGGAGGCTGCGTCACCCCCCAGCTCACTCCCACCCGATGCGGTTCCCCGCACACACACCGGTGTATTCACGCTGAAGTGCACTGTTGGGCGCAGTAAAAGGGGCGTTTACCTGTTTCAACATGACGGCCACTATCATCCAATCAACATGGCGCTTTCGGCCATTCTAGGTCAGTGTCATCCAGTCAACTGCAGGACCATGTATAGGAAGGCGTTTTGAGGCGATAAAAAGACCATATATACTGAGGCGTTTTGAGGCGATAAAAAGACCATGTATAGTAAGGCGCCAACTGCAGCCCCAACGGGAAATGAACGGCGAAAAAAAACGACGAAATGAAAAAGTAAATACATATTTTAGTTTTATCGGTGAGCCATATGCAATCATCAAAAGAGCCATATATGGCTCGCGAGCCATAGGTTCCCGACCCCTGGTGTACAGTATTGTTTTTCTGGCCAGCGTCCATGCAGTACAACTTTAGTGGTTGCCCAGGACCACTTAATCTCCTTTCAACGTTGCACGCACATGCTTATAGATTTAAAGTGAATAGGGTATCCTGTAGCAGTTGAGGAATGAGAACACACGGTCGATTGGAGTACGTCTTTATTCCAACTGCTAACAAGTAGAAGAGAGACACAACGGAAACTGCAGTGAAATATATGTGATATAAACCCGCCCCCTCCTGTACACCTGCTGGGTGAGATGTCTGGTCCTCGTGCCCGCCACAATCCCATGTTTTGTTATTAAAACACAGATCAATCATTTTAGGCTTGAGCCATTTAAGTGATGTGACGTTTACACTGGAGATGTTTGAAATGTGAATTCATAGCAGCCCTACGGTAATTGATGATGGAATCAGATGTGTGTGGGCGCGCGTGCGTGCGTGCGTGTGTGCGCGTGTGCGTGTGCGCGTGCGTTTTCTGTGTCCACTTGGGGCTGCTCCAAAGATTGTCTGCACCAGTATTCTCCTTCACGTGTATCTGTAGGCGTAATTTAGTCAGGGAAAGGACGTGGGGAGGACGTGTGGTAATTCATTCTTGGTTAGTTGTCGCTGGCCCTCTGTCATGCATCTCACCACACACCGTCACCATTTTCCACCTTCTTCATGTCCTGCTAAATTCACATTGTCTCCACCACTTTGCAAATCAATGATCCCACAGTCCCACTCCACAAAAGGTTTCACGCTTTGGGATCAATTATCAGTCTTAGACACACTGAGGACTTAAAGAGTTTGATGTTTCTCTTTATTTGTAAGTAGGTTCGTTGTCACATCTCCCAGGCAGGTGACGCGCAGAGCTTGATCGTGGCGTGGAGTTGAGCAAGTCGTGCCGTGATGTCCGTCCGACGCCCGGCGTGAGCCGGGCGTGAGTCTGAGATGAATCTGAGATTATTCTGCCCCGTGGTTCGCCCAATCTCTCTGTCCCGCGACAGCTCCTTTTATACAATTTGCAAGCGTGTGCTATGCGTCAGGGTGATACGCACATCAAGGAGATCAAGGAATTGAAAGACATGAAAGTGTTGAAAGGCGCACTTCAAAATCATACACGCGTGTGACGCAACAGACTCTCTTTAATTTGCTTGTTATAGTCCATAGAGGGCAGTGGTGTTCTACTCTTTCATTCTCCTGTTTGACCGTGACATCTCTGTGATGTTTTCCCTCACTTCTCCATAACTTACCGTGTTTTTCATTTATGTCAAGTGACACCTGTCCTTCCGTTTCTTCCATCATGGGTTCCTCCCACGCAGCCATCTCGTTATTTTTCCCACTTCATCTCGATCACTCTGTCAGTCCACCAGTCACGGTAACACGGTAAGATTGGGAAAGCTGCCACATCTGGTTGCAGGCTGTAATTAAAACTCATTTGAATTGCTGATGGTATCCCCTCGTTATTTATTCCAATTGGTCATTATTAGCTGACCTGGTGTCTTGTATCATTTTGAATTATTAAATTGGGGGGGGGGGGGGGGGGGAAGGTTAACAGACAAATGTAATATTGGCAACAAATGGAGATGATCTTCTGCAGGCTTGATACAGTTAATAAATAATTTGAAATGAGAGTCCAGTATCTCCACTCACAGTCGTGCACTTTTCAGATATTGTTTACGAGCGGACTCTGATTGTGTGTGTTGTTTAATTGTGTTAGGTCAGAATATTACAAGCTAATATTAGCGTTAACAGTTACATTTAATCTTTTAACAATTTTGAACCTGAATTAAATATTTACCTTATTGTGCATCCTTTTAACCTAACAATAGGCATGTTCGTTATGAGAGGGATGACCAAAGTCCAATCTTAAATGTCCAGCCAAACATTTAACGACCAGCATCACCAATTACAGACAATTTCAAAAATGAGTTTGACGAATAGTTGTATTAAGTTCGTCTTGTCTCCTTGATATCTAATTTAAAACCGATTATTTTCTTACAGACAGTGTTTTTTAGGTGTGCAATTACCTGACATGTTTCGGCGTATACTTCCACCTTCGTCAGAGTGTCCGGTTGATGTGTGTCAGAGAAGGACACTCTGACGAAGGCGCCTAAAAAACACTGTCTGTAAGAAAAGAATCTATTTTAAATTAAATGAGTTTGACGAATGTTTCTATGTAATGATCCAAATAAGGTCCGTTTCAAACTTCTCCTGAAAAGTTGATTAACCTTATTTATTATGAATTGAAAGATCTCACACAACATCGAGTGAAAGACGGTGGCCCGAGTAATGAAATAGGAATGAATCTGAGGGTGCATTAGCTCTTTCGTATTTGCAGTATGTCCGGAGACAAACAGAATGAGTTAAAAGCTTTTCTTATCAACAGACTGCCAAGCGTATTCCAACTTATTGCATCTCATCATGCTGTATTGTGAAACCTCCCTAGAATTTTCTCACTCATTAATCAGCATTTGTTTCCTCCATCTCAACTTCTTTACCATGTATGCCTCCCTCTGTGTCGATTTTATTCACACTCTTTATCCAAACTGCTCGCTTGCTGCAGCATTGCATATTGGAAGGAAACGCAGTCTGATTTCCAGTTGCTGTGAGTCTCGTTTAAAAGATGCTGGAAGCAACTGAAACGAAAAGGAAGATTGTATGAGGCATCCATGGGAGGCAAGCTGATGATGTTCTGACAAATTGCATGTTCTCATTTTATCATTCACTGATTCATTCCTTATATGTATCGCAGATTACACTACGGTGACAACTAACAACAACCTGCACTCTCATTGACACAATTATTCACCCATCCTGTTGCACATCTTGAACTACGCTGTTGAACGGTAGGCTTGTATTGGTGCTTATGACCGAGACTAATTGGCTATGGCAAGTCTTTGGGAGAGGGCGGCCTGGTAGTTGAGTGGTTAGCCCACCGGGTTCACAGTGCAGAGGTCGCCGGTTCGTGTCCTGCCCCGGCCTCCCTGTGTGGAGTTTGCATGTTCTCCCCGGGCCCGCGTGGGCTTCCTCCGAGTCCTCCGGTTTACTCCCACACTCCAAGAACATGTATGGGAGGCAGATTGACTACTCCAAATTGTCCCTAGGTGTGAGTGTGAGAGTGACTGTTGTACGTCTTTGTGTAAACTGCGATTGGCTGGCAACTAATTCACAGTGTCCCCCGCCTCGTGCCGAAGACAGCTGAGATAGGCTGCAGCACCCCCGCGACCCTAATGAGGAATAAGCGGTACGGAAAATGGATGGACCGATGGATGAAAGTCTTTGGGAGACTGGAGGATTTTAGCAGCAAAATGATGGTTGTGTCACAGTGTTTGGATTTTCAACACCCCAGCAAACAATGTAATGAATGTCTATGAAATAATATACCGATTTCCCATACAAATACACACACAAAGGACCTCGACATATAAGTTTGAGTTCAGTCATTTAAAAGACTGACACGGAAAATGAATGAGCTGTTACAGTCTCTGTTTGTTGACTTGCTATGGTTGGTTCTTTGAGAAGATCTCGACGGTTTCTTCTTAAAACAGCACCTTCCTCTGTCTGAATGTTGTATGACCTTGGTTGGACCTGACGCAGAACAGTCCCTTTCTGTGACCATGTGTCTGTTTTGTCTTTGTACTGTACTTGGTCACCGGTGTGTAGTTCAGGTAGGCTCCGTGTTCCTCTGTCATGGTAGAACTTTTGTCTTTGTTTGTGTTGTTCTTTGATTATCCTCACTTTCTCCCCTTCCTTTGTGTTTAGCAGGTTTTCCGGGATGGGAAAGTTGGATCTCAGCACGCGTCCCATGAGTAGCTGGGCCGGGGACATACCACACTCGAGCGGCGTTGTGCGATACACCAGCAAGCTCTGGTAGAAATCCGTTCCACTGTCTGTTGACTTGTACATCAGCCGTTTCACAGTCTTGACAGAACTTTCCACCAAGCCATTGGATTGTGGAAAATGTGGACTTGAGGTTATGTGTTTAAAGTCCCATTCCTTCGCAAACTTTCTGAACTTCTCATTGGCGAATTGTGGACCGTTATCAGAAAACACTTGGTTTGCAATCCCGTTTCTAGCAATGGTCTTCATGCATGTTATCAGTGCATCTGCTGTTGTAGCTTGCAGTCTGCAAACTTCTGGATACAGGGAGTAGTAGTCTGTGACCAAATGATAATCTTTTCCTTGACACGAAAACAGGTCAGCATCCACCTTCTGGTATAGTTTTTCTGGTGCTTGGTGTGGGTGTAGTGGTTGATTTACTTGATATTTGAGGCAAATTGTACATCTCGACACTTGATCTGTGATGTCTTGATTCATTCTAGGCCAGAACATCAGTTGTCGTGCCCTTTTCTTGCATGTCATCCATCGAGGCATCAACTCCTTCCAAATGCTCATATATCATGTTGATTGTTTTGTGATAAACTTCAGGAGCTGAAGCAATGCCAAAAGTTAGTCTTAGGAATCTGTATCTTCCAAACGGAGTGTTGAAAGTACATAGTTTGGAACTTGGCTCATCCAGCTTCATCTGCCAAAATCCTGAAGAAGCATCTAGCTTGCTGAAATACTTTGCCTTTGAAAACTGTGCCATAATCTCTTTACGAGTAGGTAGATTGAAGTGTTCTCTCTTGATGGCTCTGTTTAGATCTCTTGGTTCCAGGCATATCCTGAGTTTTCCATTCTTTTTCTCTACGACAACGAGGGAACTCACCCAGTCTGTTGGCTCATCAATTTTCCTTATCACATGCCTGTTTTCCATGTTGTCCAATTCTGATTTTAGCTGCTTTTGTAGAGCAAATGGGACTTTCCTGCATGGATGTATGACTGGTGGCACACTTTTGTCCACTCTGATTGTGAGTTCTCCTGGTAGGCAGCCTAACCCTTAAAACAAGTCTTTGTACTGCTCCATCAGTTGATCATATACTGTCTCTTTTTGTCTGTCCACGACAAAAACTCTTCACTAGGTGTAGTCTCTCACATGCCGACAATCCTAGTAGACCCTGCACATCCCTTGGAAATATGACGAAAGATAGCTTATGTAATTGGCCTTTATGTGGCACATTCACAATGCATTTTCCTTTCATTGGTATGACTGCCCCCGAATAAGCTGTAACTTTCATGTTTGCCCTATGTATTTTTGGTCTCGGTCTGAACTTCATGAAATCACTCTCTGAAATGACATTCATGCTGCTGTGAAATGTAAATTTCTCCACTGTGAGACTAATAAAGGCATATCCAATCCAATCCAATGCTATCCACATTGGCTCCAGTCTCCAATTTGAGTTTTAGATGAATGTCGTTCACCTTGTGCAGTGATCCAATCTTTTTCTTCTCTTTCATCTTTTAAAGCATTTACATAAAGTTCCTCCTCTTCATAATGATCATCTACTGCATCAATCTTGCCTTTCATTTCTTGGTTCCTGCAGCAACGAACATAGTGATTTGCTTTGTCGCAATTTTTACATATTTTGGACACTGCTTTGGGGGATGTTGCGTACCATGAGTACAAGATTTTTGTTTGAATATCCTATTGTTGTTGGGTTGTCTCACTTTTGCTTTCATATCAGCAGTCTTGTTTTTGTTGAATCTGTGTGCATTTCTTTCCACTGCATCCACATTGCAGCTAGAAGCAGCTCTTTAGCCTGTGATTTAACAGTCTCAGCGGCTCTACACAGTGCTAAGGCTTTTTCCAGGTCCAGATCTGATTCTCTGAGTAGCCTTTCTCTCAGTTTATTGTCCCAATGCCATATACTATTCTGTCTTTGATCAGTGATTCTGTTAATCCACCAAACTCACGTCTTTGATCTGTTTCTCAGCTCATTTGCATATTGGTCAATAGTTTCTCCAACTGTCTGTACATGTGAAGAATCTGTGCCTTTCAAACGTTTCGGGAATGCAGTAAGCTTCAAACTTTTCCATTTTTTTGAAAGCTTCATCTTGTCATCCTCAGCATCAAATGTAAAATTATTGTAGACCTCTAGAGCCTCCTCTCCCACAATGTGCAACAACATGGATGCTTTCATCTTCGAATGGCTTTCATCAGCTCCAATTGCACACAAATCCAGTTCAAAACGCTGCTCAAATCCCTTCCAGTTTTCAGCCACGTTACCTGTTGAGCTATGGGTGGACGTAAAGCTTCAATTTTTGCCGTTTTCTGCCGGGGGTTGTGCTCAATGTCTTTCCTCCGTGGAATTGTGGCGTCACCGGTGCGCACTGCAGCTTTAATGTCTTTCAATTCAAAGTCAAAGTCAAAGTCAAAGTCAAAGTCAGCTTTATTGTCAAACGTGCTAATATGCATGACATACAGCACAAATGAAATTAATGTCCTCTTGGACCCAGCGTGCAAGACATGCAAGGCACTTATAACTTGGCTAAAAGACATACAATTGACAACAGACAATACTTATAATTTCTGTATGTAAAGTGAGGTAGTGTCGTCTGGAAAGTGAGGCAGTGACATATGTAAAGTGAGGAAGTGACGTACATAAAGTGACGTAATGTCGTAATTGCAAAAACAAACAACAAGAAAGGATTGAAGTGAGGTCTTGCAGAAAAAAAATTAGAAAGAACAAAAAAATAGAGTTCAGGATGATCGTACAGCATGTAGCGTGTACTCAGAGTTCGGTGAGTGTGGCAGTGGGAAGGGGCAGGCTGGGCAGGGCTGGGAGGGAGTTGAGTCTCCGGACTGCCTGGTGGCAGAAACTGTCCTTGAGCCTGCTGGTCTTGGCTCGGAGACTCTGCAGTCTCCTACCCGATGGCAGCAGGCGGAAGAGGATGTGGGAGGGGTGTGTGGGATCGCCAGCGATCCTGATGGCTCTGCGGGTGAGGCGGGTGTTGTAGATGTCCTGAAGGGGGGGGAGAGAGACACCGATGATCTTCTCAGCTGTCCTCATGATGCGCTGCAGAGTCTTACGGCAGGACACGGTCATTTCCTTGATCTCCTTGATGTGCGTCTCACCCTGACGCATATCACACGCTTGAAAATGGTATAAAAGCAGCTGATGTGGGACAGAGAGAATCAGACTCATCTCGGACCCACAGACTCAAAGAGACTTGCAAAGCCCCGCACAGGCATGCCCGGCTCCTGCCGGGCGTCGGACGGACATCACGGCTCGACTCCACGCCACGATCAAGCTCTGCGCGTCACCTGCCTGGGAGATCTGACAACGAACCTACTTACAAATAAAGAGAAACATCAAACTCTTTATTGGCGAGCCAGCTAGGAGGATTATTTTCCCCTCCTCCTCAGCCCAATCATCTCTCCAAATGGAAAGAACCAGATTTCCCAGCCGCCCGTGAACCCGACATCTTCACAGCAAGACCCCTCGAGTCGAGCACCCGATGGGCCGCCACCACCCGTGGGCGCCCCGACCCCACCGTGAAACCTGCCGCACCCTGATGGCCAACACCGTCCAGTTTGCCTGGCGACTCTGCAACTAGCTGCATCGGGAAGATGCTTCATGGCCGACTCGGCTGCCGATGTCAGCGTGCTTCCTCAGCGTCCTGTAGAGCGCAGAGAGAAGACCTTCCAGAATCGACTCGACGGCCGCAAGGAAAGTTTCCATTGATCGACTCCAACTGACAGTCGTAGAGCACACGTTGCGCGTGCTTCCGTACAACGACTTCAGGCACCACTGAAACTTACTCGGCAACCTCCCCACCGACGCCTGCCATGCCCGGTGATCGACCGTCGTCGTGCCTGGCCTCTCCGGGTCGCAGAGTGACTTTTGTTTTTATTTCTTTTTCCTTCATCGCTTTCACCGACTTCGGTTCCAGGAGGGGAGCCATGTGGCGTCACCGGTGCGCACCGCAGCTTTAATGGCTTTCAATTCCTTGATCTACTTGATGTGCGTCTCACCCTGACGCATATCACACGCTTGAAAATGGTATAAAAGCAGCTACTACGAACAACGAACCTACTTACAAATAAAGAGAAACATCAAACTCTTTAGAATCTTCCGTTCCAAGTCCTTTTATCGTCCTCTTGTCTTTCAGACCAATTCTGACACCATTTGTTGCTTTGTGTAAGCGGGTTCGGTAAATGATACAACTTCTGGATAGAGTTGAGGTTCTTTATTAGGACGGCTGTGTTGGTTGGAGGGAGAAGGCAATTGACATGTGTGGGTCTCGTAGGCTCTCATCAGACGGACTTGCAGCAGCGCGCATGCTCCTTTGGTCTATAGCCAGGCATCACTCGTAGAACATGCAAATACGATTTGCTCATATCATTACAGCATGTTGACAGCTGGGGCGGGGCCGCCGCTCGCAACCTCCGGCAGCCGAAGAAGACACTTCAATTTCATTCCAGTCGCTGTCACCTCACCAGTGACATGATTACGATGCATCGTTCCTCGCTGCGTCTTGTGCTGGCAAGTACAACAGTTTGCTTTGCCGGAGGTGATTGTTCGCCGCGATCGCGTAAGTTTGGTGAATTCAGGGATCGCGAATGTGCGTGGTGTGCGTGTTGATCCCCTCATCACCAATACTGGGACATTTCAACCAGTCGCTGTCACCTCACAATTAACATGATTATGAAGCCTCGCTGTGTCTTGTGCTGGCAAGTTCAAGAGTTTGCTTTGCCGAGGTGATTGTTAGCAGTGATGGCGTAAATTTGGTGCTTTCCGGGATTGCGAATATGCTGGACGGATTGCCCCGCCCGCCTTCTTTTGTCGCGTTTTATTCCACGTCCATGGAATCATCGGACTCTCGCCTTTTGTTGTTATAAAATCTCTGCCAGTACCTACGGGACTCGAAGTGGATGCAGATGACATCGAGGAGCTTGTTGCTGACCATAATGAGGTCCTCAACACAGAGGATTTGATTTGCCTTCAAGAGGACAAGCAAAAGCAGGCCATCCAGGAGTTGATGTGCAGGCTTTTATTGAACAGTTCCATCCAGAAAAAGGCTATGAGAATCATGAACATGATGAATGATAATGTGATGCCTCAGTTTGGTAAGATCTTACAAGTCAGAAAGCAACAGGTGTCAACAACCATCACAAATGTAAATAAAGTGACTTTATTATACAGTGCAGTGTATTTCTTTCTTTTTATTATACATAGAATAAGGTATGTTGTGTGTAGTTTTAAGGCTTATTTAGTTGAAAATTATATTTTATGGAGACCTGGGAACGGATTATTCTTATTTTAATGGTTTCCTATGGGAATTTTTTTTGGGGGATACACACTCGCCTTACACACTCTGGGAACCAATTAAGGTCGTAAGCCAAGGTCTCACTGTAATACAATGTGGGGTTCCGCGGAGATTGCGATTGGAACAATTCCACGAGATTCTCAGTTTCCTTCTATATAGTATAACAAAGGACAAACAAACAAGACTCGCTGGTTATGCAAATAGAGTTAGCATTGAGTATGTAGTTCTCCTTTCTGTTGACGATGGCCCAATTGGGACTTGCAGTTTTTGCTCTAATGTAAATGGCATATTCTCCATGAAATAAACATTGGACCATTTTGCTTCATCTCCTCTTCTCTTTCATCATGATTGGAAATTTACTTTGTGGGTGGCTATATTATTATTATTATTATTATTATTATTATTATTATTATTATTATTATACTTAAATTCTGCTATCCATTTGGCCTCGTCTTTTTTATTTAGGCTAGTGTACATATTAACAAACACGGCCATTCTTTCTGCACCAACAATGCGTGCCTCTCCTGATTACACCATCTTTGTTTTCACACAAAAAATAGTTGAAAAATGTATGTGTCCTATAATTAAGTGCAGCCAAAAATCAATTTACATATTTGGCAAAATTATGTAAAAGTACTTCCGCCTTGCTCAAGTGAATTGGCGAAAGAGACTGAGACTTAGCAGGCATGGGAAATTCAAAATGTCAGCGATATCGCTTCAAGATGGAATATGTTTTGTCTTTGTCCTGTTTCAACACATCATATCGTGACATTTTTATGAGTAAATGATATTCATGATTTTCACTTTTGTATGGAAACTCCATCCATATTTATTTATTTACATTTCTAATCATATCATAAACCCACATTTTTGCTTGCTATTGGGGCATACAAACCTTTTTTTGGGTCACATGATCTCCATCATATAGAGGATTAAAGGACAACCGACGTCTCCGGACAAGTTGTGTCCATAATTTGTAAATATTTATTGCAGTTCACATTTTCAAGTGCATTTTTGTTAAGAAGCCACATCACTCAAGTAAGCGACCCAGAGAGGCGTTTTAGCACCCTTGCCAAATAGCTTTCTCATTTTCAGACCCACACGCTGGCAGGAAATGTAATCAATGCACATTTCTGAGCTGTTGTGGGAGGAGGCTACTCGAGGCCATGCATCTATCTTACCTGTCACGTTGGCTTGCTCTTCTGGGTGAACCCTGAGGCATATCCAGTCCAGAAGGGATATGTAATCCCTGCAGCAGGCTCTGGTTTTGCTTCGAGGTTCCTCGGGTGGATGTGGTCAGAATAGCTCCACAGGGATGCATGTGTGAAGCTGATTCTTTTGAAGGCAGCGAGCTGGCTCTAGATTTTACAAAACTCCAATTTATTGAAATGTCAGAACTGCAAAATAAATTCATCTTCGTCTCTTTTTTCCCCTCACTCAATTTATTTCAGTAAATTCAGAAGAGTTCACATATCGTTCATGATTGTAATGCAGCCTTTTTCCTGCCAAAGCTGCAGTGTGCCCTAATTCTTCAATATTTCTTCGCAACCACACACATTTTATCTACAAAAATGACTATTTCCCCACGCTTACTGAAATTGTCACTTCATGTTGAACTAAATGGAAAAGAAATAGCACAACAGATATTAAAAAAAATCTCAATCACTCGAAGGACAGGACCAGGTAGCTGGTGTGAGAGAAGAGGATGCACAAAACCGGGTTAGATGGAGGACACTAATTCGCTGTGGCGACCCCTGAAGGGAAAAGCCAAAAGGAAAAGAAGAGGAATAGAAGGACAGGAGCAGCCCCTTAAAGGACAACCGACGTCTCATGACAAGTTGTGTCAATAATTTGTAAAATGGCTTCAAATGACTTCTACTGAGCGTATTATAAAAAGATCCCACCGCATATAGCTATATTTTACGTTATAAGACTCGCGCTGAATATTCAGGAAGTCTTGATTTTGAGTTGGTGACGAGTCCGTACGTGACGCCACTAAAGGAATGCCCTCTGACCGAAAAAAAGACACATTGTAGCGGTCCTTCAATCACGTCAATGTATTTTGCTGTATTGTTTGGTCTGAAAACCTTGTGTTGCACCCAAAAGCCGTCAGAAGAGGGTGTCCAAGCTCCATATAAGGAATTTATCAGCCTGTGGAAACGGTGGTGGCCACAGGAGGTCGCCATTTTGTGCCTCTTTTCTGGTGATCGTTTCTCCCCAATGTTGCCTCAAAATGCTATGGAATAAATTCTTTAATCAATTGCAAACATGTATGCTTTCCTCTTCAGAACTATTTGGATCATATTCATAACTGGAGGCGTAACAAGAAAGCATATTCTCAGAATCTGAAGCCATTGTTTTGATTCTCAAGCAATGCAAGACCTCCTGGCGTGACGTCACAACCTGGGGGCGGGACTTTCTGAAAATGCCCAATTTGCAGCTCAATTTTTTGCAGATTTTGGACACTGTCATGATGCCAAAGAAATGTTAAATAATTTTGTGTGTTCTGGATTTTGGATGGGAGAAAGGTACGCATTTCTCCCCATCCAAAACAGTAGAGTTGTGCGACCACTAATTAACTCTGAGGTGATTTCAACCACCTGGGAATGGCCAATTGCCGCTGGGACCCGATTGGCCAGAAGCTCAGGTGAAGCACCTTTAAAGCCAGACTGAGCGAGTCACTTCGAGGAGGAAGAAGAGGGACAAAGGACAACCATTGTCGTGCGGCGAGACAGCAAGCAGGTGGAAAGTTGATAAAAGTTCACTCAGCCAGATGCAGGAAGGGTATTGTGAGTTTTCTTTATTTGAAGTTCGATGAGAAGGTTTCTTCAGCCGTAATCTGTACAAAAGTGAAGGTTTCGGACGTTTCGCCTCCTATCCAAGAGGCTTCGTCAGCGAACTAAAGTCTGACTGGTCGTATCGGCCCCATTTATTTGAAGTTGTTTTCGGCAGACCCCAGGTAACACTGCTCTCCAGGTTGTCCCTCTTCTTCCAAGTCTGGTTGAAAGATTTAAAGGGACATTAAAACAAATGCTGAGGAAGTTCATTCATGAAACTGGTAAAGACTGGGACAAATGGCTGCCTTTTCTATTATTTGCTTATCGAGAAGTGCCCCAAGCGTCAACTGGTTTTTCTCCTTTTGAGTTGCTTTATGGTAGACAGGTTCGTGGACCCCTGGACATGCTGAAGGAGAACTGGGTGGCTGGAGAGGCGACGTCACGCAGTGTCATCTCCTATATTCTTCAAATGAGGGACAAGTTGGAGAACTTCAGGGAGATGGCAAAGAAGCACATGGAGGAGAGTCAACGAAACCAAAAGGTGTGGTATGATAAACACGCCAGAGAGAGAGATTTGCACCCTGGACAGAAGGTGTTAATATTGCTGCCTACGGGACCAAGTAAGCTACTGGCAAAGTGGCAGGGCCCGTACACTGTGACAAGGAGAATAGGACCTGTCACATATGAGATTCTCTGCCCTGACAGACAAAAGAAAAAGCAGATTCTACATGTGAACCTCCTCAAGGTGTATGCAGAGAAACAAGCGGAACCATTGAGCTCCCAGAGCCTATTCATCAGAGAAATCTCGGTTACTGAGAAGGAGGAGATGGATGAGGCTGTGATGACACCCAAGAGGGAATGGGGTAATTCTAAAGAGACCTTGTTACACCTGACCCCAAAGCAACAAATTCAGTTAGCAGAGGTAAGGGAATCATTTCCTTCCCTATTCAAAGATAAACCCGGACGAACTAATCTCATCACCCACAAGATTGTGCTCAAAGAAAATAAACCTGTACGTTTGAGGCCATATCGGATTCCGGAGCGGCAGGTTGAACCACTGAAGCAGGAGGTACGAGCAATGCTTGATATGGGGATCATCGAACCATCTAAAAGTGAGTGGTCTAACCCAATAGTGTTAGTACCTAAAAAGGACACCGCTCAACTACGATTCTGCTCAGACATGAGAAAGCTCAATAGTGTCTCATGTTTTGACTCCTACCCTATGCCTCGTATTGATGAGCTGCTGGAGAGATTGGGGCGAGCGAAATTTATTACAACGCTGGATCTGTGTAAAGGATACTGGCAGGTCCCTCTCGATCCCACCTGCAAAGAATACACAGCTTTTCAGATTCCGGGGTTAGGGCTCTTCCACTACACAGTTTTACCATTTGGTCTGCATGGAGCACCAGCGACCTTTCAAAGATTAATGGATATTATCCTGAAGGACTGTTCCAGTTTCTCAGCTGCCTATCTTGATGACGTCGTGATCTACAGTGAAGGTTGGGAGGACCATCTCCTGCACATCAAGACCGTCCTTGGGAAAATACAAGCGGCTGGACTCACCATTAATGAGCAAAAATGCTCCTGGGCACAAGATGAGGTGCGTTACCTGGGACATTTGATTGGGAAAGGAAAGATTCAGCCCCAGGTGGAGAAAGTGAAGGCCGTGGAGAAGATACCACCTCCCCAGACCAAGAAGCAATTGAGGTCATTTCTTGGGCTGATTGGTTGGTATAGGCGGTTTATTCCACACTTTGCTACATTAGCTGCTCCTTTAACCGACCTGACAAGAAAGAACATCAAATCACCTCTACCATGGACAGCAGCATGTGACCAAGCTTTTAGGGCATTGAAATATTTCATCAGTCAAGCTCCTGTCCTACAGAGTGTAGATTTTTCCAAGGAGTTTCTAGTCCAGGTGGATGCTTCGGATGTTGGTCTCGGCGCAGTTCTGGTACAGGGCAGTGCTGGAGAAGAGAGACCCATCCTGTTCCTGAGTAGGAAACTCTATGAGAGGGAGAAGTAATACTCCACAATTGAGAAGGAGGCCCTAGCCATCAAGTGGGCAATTGACTCACTCCGTTACTACCTCCTAGGACGGGAATTCAGATTACAGACTGACCATCGCGCCCTGAAGTGGATGCACTCCATGCAACACCAGAATGCGAGGATACTGCGGTGGTGTCTTGCCCTTCAGCCATACCAGTTCACCATTGAGCATTGCCAGGGTAAGAAAAATGTCATAGCTGATTATTTGTCAAGAATGTCTGAACTCTGAGGAGAGGGTGTGAATGATGTCATGATGCCAACAGAAATGTTAAATAATTTTGTGTGTTCTGGATTTTGGATGGGAGAAAGGTACGCATTTCTCCCCATCCAAAACAGTAGAGTTGTGCGACCACTAATTAACTCTGAGGTGATTTCAACCATCTGGGAATGGCCAATTGCCGCTGGGACCCGATTGGCCAGAAGCTCAGGTGAAGCACCTTTAAAGCCAGACTGAGCGAGTCACTTCAAGGAGGAAGAAGAGGGACAAAGGACAAGCTGGAGAGCGGTGTTACCTGTGGTCTGCTGAGAGCTGATATCAACTTCAAATAAAGAAAACTCACAATACCCTTCCTGCATCTAGCTGAGTGAACATTTATCCTCTTTCCACCTGCTTGCTGTCTCGCCGCATGACAATTGGTGGCAGTGGTGGGATCGTTTCACCCTGCATGAAGAAGGTGGGATCGTTACGCCTTGCTCAAGTGGAAAAGATAAGAGGAAGCCGAGAGGAAGAAGGTGGGACGAGTAAGAAGTTGTGTAGCACGGGCCAACCAAACTGGACTGAAGAGTTCTGAAGGGGATCAAGGGAACCAGAAGCTTGAGTTGCCCCAAGAAGATGCCGTTCTTCTTTTCCATGAGGCGTCTGACAGTTGCCAAGCCAAGGATGGAACTGAGCAGAGTGAGATGGAACCAGTGGTGAAGCCTAAGACTCAGACAAGTCATTTTTATTGGTGTTTTGCATTTAAATAAAAATATCATATTGCATGTTTTGGCTATTTTAGATGCCATAAAACGTTTTTCTGATGTCAGTTAAGAAACAAAAAAGTGACGTCGGTTGTCCTTTAAACAAATGGTTAGTGCCTTAACCTCACAGTGTAGAGATACCAGGTTTGATCCTGCATTTTGAATTACATCCTCAGAAATCTCCGAACCTGCTGCCAATTGTTCAGAAGAATCAGAACCCGGATAATGCCAGAGATGTCTGTCTTCCCGTCACACCAGCACTTGACACTTGGCTTTCCTTTTCAATGGGAACATAAATACCTTGTTTTTTGTGGTGCGGTGGTGCCTAAGTGTTTCACAAAGCATGTTTACGTTGCCACAAACATCACAAACCAAGTCTGAGATATTTGTGTTGCTAAAATGGCTCCACACATGAATGTTTACGCTCTGGATTAGTGCCATTGTTTATTTCGTGTTGAAATGACAGAGTGAGTACTGAGATTCCGCCCCAGGGGAAAGACAAAATACTTCCCACCTGTTTTAACAGTTAATTCACCTAAATTACCTCAAATGACTTTAGAAGTAATTTTACAGCATTGGATCTGGTACTGGCGGAATCAATATTTCATTGTGCTTCTTTACATCACTACTGAGCAGTTTCACAATTAAATCAGAAATGTTCCTCCTGGTAGACAGCTGTGACGACCGCTCTGTCAACATACAATCCTAAGCTTGACCCAGTCAAAAATCATTGCAATGAATTGGAACAGAAACATTCGGTGGTGAATTGATCTATAATTGTCATCTTCTAGAAAATCTTCCCCAAGAGTGGAAGCTGTTATTACTACAAAGCAGAGATGAAGGCCATATTTTCTTCAATGTGTACAGTACATTGGCAAGGTGTTCCAATATGATTTGCTTATATATGGTTGTGTGGGCGGCCTGATTGTCTACTGGTTAGCACGCCGGCTTCACAGTACAGAGGTTGCCGGTTTGCGTCCCGCTCCGGCCTACCTGTGTGGAGTTTGCATGTTCTCCCCGGGCCCGCGTGGGTTTTCATTGGCACATTGGCAGGCAGGCAGATTGAACACTCCAAATTGTCCCTAGGTGTGAGTGTGAAAGTGACTTGTTGTTAATCTTTGTGTGCCCTGTGATTGGCTGACAACGAATTCAGGGTGTCCCCCGCCTGATTCCTGAAGACGGCTGGGATAGGCTCCAGTACCCCCCGCGACCCTAATGAAGAATAAGCGGTACAGATAATGCATGGATGGATAGATTGTTGAAGGTAGGAGGCCAAGTGGTTGAGTGCTGAGCACGTCGACCTCTCCGTGCAGAAGCTGTGGGTTATATCCTGGCTGCGGATTTCCCCTCAGGAGTTTGTATGCTCTCCCCTGGTTTGCGTGATTTATCTTCTGGTACGTCGGTTTCCTCCCACATTCCAAAAACATGCATGGCAGTTTAACAGAACACTAAAATTGTCCCAAGGTGTGAGTGTGACCGCAGATAGTTGTTTGTCTCTGTGTGCTCCGTGATTGCCTGGCAACCAGTTCAGGATATCCCCTGCCTACTGATCAAAGTACCCTGATTCTAAGCAATATATGTTCAAATTTAAATCAGATTCTTTACTTACAGACAGTGTATTGTAGGTGTTCAAATACCTCTTTGTCAGGTATTTGAACACCTACAATACATTGTCTGTAAGTAAAGAATCTGCTTTAAATTAGATATCAAGTAGACAGGATGAACTTAGTACAACGAATATATGTTCAGTTATTTAGACTAGACCAAAATTGTCTTGTTTTTCAGCTTGTTACACCAAGTTATGGATGCAAAGAGGGAGGTGTATCCACATTGGACAGCAGGATAATGACATTACAACATTAGTGAATTATTTCCTCATTTCAAAACAAATTGATAACATTCAAAATGCAAGAATCATATTCTTGATTATTTTTTGGGGGGGAATTTAAGAGGGAAATATGGTCGCCCCCCCACGAGTCACTTAAACACTAAAACTGTCATGTTGGAAAAGTAAGTCAAAAGTATTTCATACATGCGCACACACGCACGCACACAGACGCGCGGACACACACACACACACACACACACACACACACACACACACACACACACACACACACACACACACACACACACACACACACACACACACACACACACACACACACACACACACACACTCTTCTAGCTGTCCATCATAGGTGATGATGACGCTTGCTCCCAGGGAGGGGATGTTGGGGCGGGAGTTAACGACGATGTCGCTGGTGCCACTTTTCATGGGCATAGAGCCCAATCCTTGAGCCGCAGACACGTCCACAGATGGAACATGGGAGCCCGGATGTCAGGGGGGTACCAGCCGCCCGCTGGTGCCGTTGAATGCGTCTCTCTAATTGTCTGTCTATGTGGATTTGATGTATTTCAGAGATTATCCTGGCACAAGTGGTCTGCCAGGTTTGTCGGTTTGAGTCCAAAGTTTCGAGCTTCGTGATGTTGATGTTGGCTCGTTTGAGGAGGTCCCTGGTGTAGTCCTTGAGGCGTCGCTTTTGCCCCCCTGCAGAGCGCTTCACATCTTTCAGCTGTCCATAGAGCACTTGGCGGGGCAGGCGGTGATCGGGCATGCGGATGGTTAGTCCAATCCACCGAAGGTGTTTTTTTGCAACTGCCGCTTCCATGCAGATGGAATTTGTGCGCTGAAAGATGTCTGAGTGGGGAACTCGATCTTCCCAGGACAGGCCAAGGATCTTCTGCAGGCTCCGGATGTGGAAGGCCTCAAGGGTAGTTAAGTGCCGGCGGTATGTGGTCCATGTTTCTGCCCCATAGAGGAGAGTGGACAGACATACTGCGTTGTATATGGCAATCTTGGTTCCAATTCTCAGGTTTCGGTTCATAAAGACTCTGCTGCGTAAACGTCCAAACGATGATGAGGCTTTATTTATACGATTGTGTATTTCCATGTCAAGGGAGCAATTGGTGGACAAAGTGGAGCCAAGGTAGGTAAAATAATCTACTATATTTAGTGAAATGCCATTGATGTGAAGGCTGGGTGGTGTGGGAGTTGGCGACACAGGTTGGAACATGAGCTCTGTTTTTTCAATGTTGATCTGGAGACCAAAAGACTGGTACAAGTTAGAAATGGTATTGAGAGCCTGCTGCATAAATTCTGAGCTGTGAGCTAGTACAGCACGGTCATCAGCATACTGAAGTTCGCAGATGTGGCAGATATTTGTCTTTGTGTGGGCCTGGAGCCATCTGATGTTGAAGAGGTTTCCATCGAGGCGGTACTCCACGCGGATCCCATCTTTATGTCCGATGCCTTTGTGAAATAGGCACGTGACGGCAGAAAGGAGGATATTAAAGAGCGCTGGAGCCAAGACACAGCCCTGCTTCACCCCAGTGTTCACCCCAAAGAGCTCTGACTGGAGCTCTCCGAAGAGTACTCTGGCTTGCATCCCGTCATGCAGCTGCTGGAGGATGCAAAAAAACTTGGGTGGAACCCCAAGTTTGGAGAGATGCTTCCATAGCAACTCACGGTTGACGGTGTCAAATGCTTAGTTGAGATCTATGAAGGCTATGTAGAGGTCCAGGTGATGTTCTCTGCTCTTCTCCATAAGCTGCCTTAATATAAAAATCATGTCTGTGGTGGATCTTGTCTTCCGGAAACCACACTGCGTTTCTGGAAGCACAGACTCTGAGAGATGCTTGACCAGCCTACTGAGCATGATTTTGGACAAAATTTTCCCTGCGGTGGAGAGGAGAGAGATTCCTCGGCTATTTCCACACACTGTTTTGTCCCCTTTCTTTTTGTAGATTACAATGATGTTGGCGTCCTTCCAGTCCTGTGGGAGTTTCCCGTGTTCCCAGATGTTATGTATAAGGAGGTGCAGACGGCGCGTGAGGAGATAACCTCCGTGTTTGTAAACTTCTGCAGGGATGCCATCAGGTCCAGCACTTTTGTTGTTCTTAAGGCTCATGATGGCTTGCCTGGTCGCCGAAAAAGATGGTGGGGTGTCAAGGCTCATGATTGGCGGCAGGTCTGGAAGATTGTCCAGAATTTTTGAGTTGACGGGATTGGTGGTGTTGAGAAGGGTCAGTGCTGTGCAGCAGAGCTTTCCATTGGGAGCTGTCCTTGGACGACGGGGATGTATGCGTATAAGGAGTTTGGATCTGACCATATGGTGGTCAGTCCAACACTCAGCTCCACGCATGGCACGGGTGATAAGGACATCCTGTATGTCCTTCTGACGGACAATCACATAGTCCAGGAGGTGCCAATGTTTGGAGCGGGGGTGCTGCCAAGTGGTCTGAACCTGTCTTTCATTTGGAAGATGGTGTTAGTAATGACCAGGTGATGCTCTGCACAGAGGGAGAGTAGCCGAAGGCTATTGGTGTTCATCTTTCCCACTCCATGCTGGCCAATAACTTTATTCCACACGAGATGTTCCATGCCCACCCTCGTATTGAAATCTCCCATGATGAGGAGCTTATCCGTGGCCGGAGTTTTCTGCAGGATGGTGTCCAGAGCTCTGTGGAACTAGTCCTTGACAATGTGGTTGGCATCCAGAGTTGGTGCGTAAGCACTGATGAGTGTAGCGAAGCGTCCCTTTGCCAAGGGAATGCGCCAGGTCATCAGCCTTTCATTGATGCCAATAGGGGATTCCGGAATGCATTGCAGCAGTTGGGACTTCACAGCAAAGCCAACTCCATGGATACGGGGGTTGCCTTCGGGGACCCCTTTCCAGAAGAAGGTATACCCTGCACCAACCTCTGTCAGGGAGTCTTCTCCATGTAGTCTGGTCTCGCTGAGGGCTGCAATGTCGATGTTGTATCTTGCGAGCTCCATGGCTACAAGTGCTGTCCTCCGGTGGGGCCTCTCAGCGGTTTGAGCCAGGTCCAACAGCGTGCGGACATTCCACGAAGCAATGCTGAGTTTTTTTGTGATTCGTTTTTTGAAGTTTCGACCGCAGGAGGGATGCTCCGACGATTGCGGTTTACCGTCTGGAGTGTGGAGAGCAGACAATTTTTAGACCACTTTTTCTAGGTCCTTCCCCAACACAGGGGTGAGCAGTGTGGAGCTGCTCAGACACAATGGAAGCTGCCGAGGAGATGCGCTGCTCCATCAACGACCATCACTCCAATGTTGCCTGCGTGCATGGTTTGGCTAGGCACTTCCAGCCACATCCTTGGCCTGTGCCCACCGCCATTCCACATCGCCACAGGACTTTGGGTTTTTATGGGATGGGGGGGGGGGGATTGGGGCAAGAAGCTTGCGCAAAGGTAGAGATTAAGGTGAGTGTGTGGGTTTATAGTCCACACTTCCACCATCTTCACTCTTACCAGATGAGATTCTGGTGGCATGAGGACACTCATGACGACCATTTTCTGGAAGGCGTTGTATTAGAAGGAGTTGCGTTATTGGCTCAATTCACACACACACACACACACACACACACACACACACACACACACACACACACACACACACACACACACACACACACACACACACACACACAATGCTGCAGCCTCTCATTCCTGTTGCACCTTCATTCTGGCCAATATCAGGACACAGATTGGACAGACTGATTAAGTTGCTACTTCGTGGAACAATGCAGTCATATTAAAGAAATAAGGGCATTATGGAAGAATCCTTCCTTCATACTTTCCTCAGGAAATATGTTATTTCAGTTTCTTCCAATTATAACCATTCTCCTTACAGAGCTCAATCGGATGCTATCTCTCTGTTGTTTTAACCCGTCATCGCTGTCATCCTTATCAGTATGTGTGTTCGATCTGGCCACATTTTATCTTGCTTTCTCAGGCAAAGTACAGATCCAAGTCAAGTTATTGCTGGCAGTGGTGCCTCTTGATGAAAACTCAGGGGATGTGCTAAGAATTGCTATCATTTTGAAAAGATTGGGCCATTCTGTCCTTTTTGTGTTCAACACAGCCAGGCCTAGTTATTGGCTCAATTCAGAACAAATGGGTTTCGCTCCTCGATTTTTCTTCAGTCTTGCTCTATCTCTTTTGTTGGCACTAAGTGTACAGTTGTAATTAACTTGCTCTGGTTTCTCAGACCAATTGAAACGGAAATGGCAACAGATTCATATGATTTTTAACAGAATGCACACAGAGAGAACATGTCTGCTCAAGCATAATTTTACAACTGAGAAAAGGATGAAATGCGCAATCTGTTTTTAGGATCCAGCCAAGAACAAAATGAGATGTTGATTAAAGACAGGGCGCGGACTCTTCTTTACAGCGGACTGAGTGGGTTGTCGATGAATGCTGGATAAATGTCAAGTTGTGAGCTGATTAAGTTCTAGTTTTTAACCCCTGATGTGTCTCCTCTCTCAATTTTGGCTCCCGGTCTCTGATTCCCTTTTGTAGTGGAAAGGGTACAGGTTTATTTCAATAGACGAAAAGCCAAGAAAAAAAATATGTAAAGCAAATTTTAAAAAAATGGTCAGAAAGGGGCTTGCCTAACATTTAACAGAAATTCATTGCAGAAGGAAAGACCACCAACAGAAAATGTTTGATCACCTCTTAAGCTCGGCCTAGCTCTGGGCACCTCCAGTAGCACACGCTCCACGCACCTGACTCAGCGAATAGTTGCAAAGTGCTGGAGGAGCTCAAAGAGGTAAGATGGGTGGGTAAGGTCATTGAAAGATTTTAAAACAAATCTCAAAGTATCTATAGATGGACTCGAAATTGTACGGGGGGGACAGTGAAGGGCTTGAATTGTGGTTTTTGTCCCACAATTTACCAGATCTAGTTAGGAGGCAAGCACCAGCATTTTAGATCAAACAGAAATACCTTTGGGATGCTTGGCTCTCTCCAAAATATTGTGCATTACAGTAATCCAGCCATTATATAATGAAGGCGGGGATTACTGTTTCTAAATGCTGCCGCTTGATGTTGTTGATGTTGAGCAACTGGGTCCCATAATGGCTCCCAAGCAACTGCATCTCGGGTACCTGCAGACCCAGTTGGTGGTCGTTGATTGGGAACTGTTCGTAGCCCAAGGCACACCCACTTGGTGGTCGTTCCCGACTTGGGCGGCAGGTGCTGTTGGTGATAAAGGAACAGGTTTACCTCAGACAGCTGTGTAAAAAAAAAACAGTTGATTTAACAGGAATACAAATTCATGATGCACTATTATGTCTTTTTTGAAAAAAAAAAAAAAAAAAGGCATCCTGTAGGAAAGCTGCTCAGCAGTCCAAGGACAACAAGGGGTTGTTAAGTATATCTACACACAGCTATTGTTGCCTTCTGCTCAGCTCCTCTTCAGTGTCCCAGAAATCCCCTGTGTGATATTGATTGTGTTCAAGTAACAGGCGGCAAAATGGCCATCTCATTATTTCTAATGGGTGTTTGAGATGGGCTTCATTGCCATGCTGTGCTGTCATTTATAAAACCAGGAAGAGGAGCTGAATTAAACAAAGTGACTGAGTTGTGCTGGGAAGAAACGTCACTGACAGAAGTCTGTTGTGGCACACTGTTTTCAGACGAATGTCATTGGCCTGCAAAACAGTGACATAGTAGGAGCAACCGAGAGAAAGAGTTGTTACCTGAAGCAAAACTATGTTTGCATATGGACGGTGTAATTCAGGCCTTTGGAACACATGCTTATTGCATTCATTTTTCAATCTATATTAGACAGTTGGCTGGTGGGTTCTTCTTCATTCAAACACTGTGATTAGGCACAGATACAGTTGCTTATACAACCCTGGAGGTTCCATCAGGTCCCCAAGAAAATGACCCCCCCCCCCCATCCTCAGCAGTTTTTCATCTAGATGATTTTTAATATAAGTCTCCTCCCGGTTCTCCCCTGTGGCTGCTGTAATCAGACCACGGAAGCTCTGCCTTTTTCTTGCTTCTTGCTTAAAGGACCTCACAGCATCCGTACCACTCAAATGGCCTTTTCATTTTTTTGTTTGTTTTATGTTTTTATTATTGTTTTTACCTCCAGAGACCTCTTGGCCCCTGCTGAGAATTACATTTATTGTTGATGCAGTGCTGCAAAAGGCATGCTATTGATCATGAAAGTGATATTGTTTGGGCCATGATACACAGACGCTTTGTGGTTTACGCTGTGACTTGTGGGCGAGTTCTCTCGTCAAATTCTGACATTATAGGCATTGGAAGATAAATCGATGAGAAGGTTTCTTCAGCCGTCATCTGTACTTTTTGAAGGTGTCGGACGTTCCGCCTCTTATCCAAGAGGCTTCGTCAGCGAACTAAAGTCTGACTGGTCGTATCGGCCCTATTTATATATCCCTAATGTCCGGACATGGCGGTGCCGGACACAGCTATGATAGGTCCCTACTCTCAGGTTGGGGGGAGCAGAGGACCACTTGTCCTTGATTGTTCCTACATTCCTGACTAACGACTAACGACTTTGCCCCACTCCCACTGGTATCGCCTCATCAGCATTACGAATGTTGCCTCACCTGTTTTGCTTAAGCAGGCTATTGTATGAACGATCCAAATTGAACCTCACTTATGAGAATTGCTTCTTTTACCCCCCTTTCAAACCATCTATGTTCTTTCGCTAAGATTTTAACCTCATTCTCGTTAAATGAGTGGTTGCTAGCTTTTAGGTGCAAATGTACTGCCGATTGAGGCCCACTAGTATTATCCCTGCGATGTTGATAGTCTTTTTTTGAGAATTTGTTGAGTCTCCCCAATGTACTGCTCTTTACAATTTTCATTCTTACAATGTATTGAATAAACTACATTACTTTGTTTTTCATTTGGTAGCCTATCTTTTGGATGCACTAATTTTTGCCTTAACGTGTTTATCGGTTTGAAATAAGTAGGAATTTTGTGTTGCTAAAGGACTTTTTGTAGTTTTTCAGAAACTCCTGAAATGTAAGGTACGCTACTCCTCTCCTATTTGTATCTTGAGAATTTTTGGTTTCATTCCCTATTCTTTCTTTCTGACATTTGTTGAATGACCACTGAGGATACCCGGTTATTACGATAATCCGGTTATTACGGTGCTCCTTTTCATCCCCCGCCGGCCATTTTTGTTGTTTATATCGATATATCCGTCGCGCCATTGGTCAACTTGGTCACGTGTCTTGTTACGTGAGCCGCCATCGGTCGCGCCATTGGTCGACTTGGTCACATGAGCCGCCATCGGTCGCTTTTATTGGTCGACTTGGCCGTGTGACTTTGTCACGTGACACGCCATCGGTCGCGCCATTGGTCAACTTGGTCACGTGTCTTGGTTACGTGTCACGCCATCAGTCGCGCCATTGGTCGACTTGGTCAGGTGACTTGGTTACGTGCCCAGCACCCGTGTAGCAGAGCCATTTTCATTTTCAGACGCTAGCTCGTGTGTAGCAGACGAGATTGAAGTGTTTGTGTTAAAAGGTAAAAATGGGAAGCAGAAGAAGATTGATGACTTTTTTAAATTGTATACATAATACGTGTTAATAAGCGTTGCAGTTTCCCTGTTGTGTTATGTACATGCCCACTGTACTGTATATGAATGCAATCGTTTTTTGCAACAATGTTTCTTGTTTTGTCTGCTGAAGCGCGATGATTTTGAAAATTATTAACATTCCATACTGTGTATTAAAGGACAGCCGATGTCACTTTTTATTCAAATGCAAATAAAAATGACTTCACGCCAAGACGTCTTGCATTGCTTGTGAATCCAAACAATGGCTTCAGATTTGGATAATATGCTTTCTTGTTACACATCCAGTTATGAATATGTTTCAAATACACTGTAGTTCTGAAGATTAAAGCATACATGTTTACAATCATTAAAGAATTATATGTGCCATTTTGAGGCAACATTGGGGGAACATCTCTCACCCAAAAAAAAAGGGAGCTAATGGCCAGCTCCGTTTCTTATATGGCGCTTGGCTGCCCTCTTTTGGCGGCTTTTGTTTAATGCAGTTCGGCGCAGGATCGGATATATCGATAGTCCCGGTTATATCGATATTTTTTCGGACTCCCTTGAATATCGATATAACGAGACTTTACTGTATCTGACATCTTTCGCGTATACTTCCGCCTTTGTATCCGTTCCGCATTCCTGGTTGGGATCGGGTTTTTAATCTTCAGACTGGCCGACTGGTTGCTAGCTTTTAGGTGCATATGTGCTGCCGATTGAGGCCCACTAGTATTATCCCTGCGATGTTGATAAAGTCTTTTTTTGAGAAATGTTTTAGTCTCCCCAATGTACTGCTCTTTACAATTTTCATTCTTACAATGTATTGAATAAACTACATTACTTTGTTTTTCATTTGGCAGCGTATCCTTTGGATGCACTAATTTTTGCCTTAAAGTGTTTATCGGTTTGGAATAAGTAGGAATTTTGTCTTGCCAAAGGACTCTGTAGTTTTTCAGAAAAAAATACTTTATCAACATTGCAGGGATAATACTAGTGGGCCTCACTCTGCAGTACATATGCACCGCAAAGCTAGCAACCACTCATTTGACGACAATGAGGTTAAAATCTTAGCGAAAGAACATAGATGGTTTGAAAGGGGAGTAAAAGAAGCGCTTTTCATAAAACAACTAAATCCTTCATTAAACCGATATGGTGGGGTGAGGTTCAATTTGGATCGTTTATACAGTAGCCTGCTTAGGCAACATAGGATTAGTAATACTGATGAGGTGATACCGGTGGATGTGGGGCAATCAGGCCAGTCGTTAGTCAGAACAATAGGAACAATCAGTGGAGCTGCAGGGACTAGTCCTCTGCTTCCGCCATGTCTGGACAGTAGGTATATATATATATATATATATATATATATATATATATATATATATATATATATATATATATATATATATATATATATATATATATATACACAGTGACACCTCAACTTACAAATACCTTATCTTACAAACGTCAAATTTATGACAATTAAACCTTATAATAAGGACTATTTTTATAATACATACCCACCACGGCTGCCGGAGTGATCTTCGGCGGAAGCACACGACCGAACAACATCACAGGTTAAGTTACCAACAGTCCATATGGAAGGTGACTCTTCTTCCATAAGCCATCAACGACCATCAAAAAGGTAAATAAAACTGCGCCTCTCTTTCCAAACAGCAATTCCCTTTGACCTTAGACCTCCAACGGCATTCCATCAAGCCATAAATGACCATCACAAATGTAAATAAAGTGACTTTATGATACTATGCAGTGTATTTCTTTCATTACAATACAATAGCACATTTATTATACAAAGAATAAGGTATGGTGTGTATAGTTTTAAGGCTTATTTAGTTGAAAAGTATATTTTATGGAACCCGGGAACGGATTATTCCCATATATATATATATATATATATATATATATATATATATATATATATATATATATATATATATATATATATATATATATATATATACAGTAAAGTCTCGTTATATCGATATCGGATATATCGATAGTCCCGGTTATATCGATACTATTTCTATGCACACACGGAGAAAATTACATGCAAACAGGGTCGGATATATCGATAGTCCCGGTTATATCGATATTTTTTCGGACTCCCTTGAATATCGATATAACAAGACTTTACTGTATATATATATATATATATATATATATATATATACGTATATGTAAAGGAGTCCAAGATGGCGCCCGAATAGGCAGCCGTCAGCAAGTGCTCTCATGAGCCTTGCTTTCTTTTGTTGTTTTTGTATTGTTTTGTGTTTTCTTTTGTCACTTTGTGTTGTTGTGCGTCGTGTGGAATGGATACGGATTGTTTTTCAGCATTTTTGACCACGACATTCATTAAGGAGGAGACTGTGCTGAGCGGTTGCGCCTTTTTGGCAGCATGAATATGCCAGTACTGTTTTTGAATTGAATTGGATTGGATTTTGGATTGGATTGGATAGGCCTTTATTCGTCTCACAGTGGAGAAATTTACATTTCACAGCAGCAAAGTGGGAGGAATGTCGGTGCCATTCGACTGTCATCACTGGACACCATAGGGGCCATTGTGCTTTTTTGCGCCTGTAATGGGCAGCATCTTCACAGCCCCGCTTTGTTCAGCGGAAGGTCGGTGCTGTTGGACAATCTGCGGCTGGATGGATACATTGCTTGAGGAGCCCGCGATAAGAAGGAGCGCCGATGCGTATGTGGAACTGTCGCGGCTTGGAATTAAAGTGGATTTATGTGGGACAGGTGATGTCACACAATCTCTTCGTCAATGGATGCTACAGCTGCGTGTTTGCTTTCAACATTTAGCTTGTAGTCGACGTGCACATTCCACCATGATGTCCCTGATCCACTGGTGAAGAGACGCTTTGATCCTCTCCTCTTTCATGTGGAACTGCTTTGTGTAACAAAGACGGTACAGAACGTGCTTAAGAATGAATGACTCTCTGTGTCTTTGTGTTGTCATGTTATTTGTTATGGAGTTTTTTTTGTTCTTTTGACTTCAAGACGGCGCCGCGAGAGTGGCTGCCTTTCCAGCAGCGCCTGTATTTTGTTTTTCTACTTTCATTCCTTTCATAACTTTGCTGCTATGAAATTTCTCCACTGTGAGACTAATAAAGGCAAATCCAATCCAATCCAATCCATCAAAAGAAAAGTGCATGTGGTAAATAAGCGATGTCTGCACCACCCTTTGCATTTCAAATTAAGAGGCTAAATGTTATACCAATGGCTACATTGTCTGCCAATTGTGATATGATGTTCTTTTTTCTGAAATTCTGTGTTACATTTGGGGTTAAAATTCATGGAACGGCGGTCGATTGGCTTGCACGTCCGCTTAACAATGCAGAGGCCGTGGATCAAATCCTCTGTGGAGATGGCACGTTCTCCCAATACTTGAGTGGATTTTGTCTGGGTACTCTGTTTTCCTTCCACATTCCCAAAACAATCATGGCTGGCTAAATTGTGTGTCGCTGTGACTGTGTGTGTGAATGGTGGGTTGTCTATGTGTGCCTCATGGTGTATCCTTCATACTCCTCAAAGGCAGCTGGCATGGCTCCAGAATGGCCGCAACACTTTTTAGGATAGACAGTGCGGATAACACATGAATATTTAGGTGTTGGTGACTTTTCTTGAGGGTTTCTCTGCTGAGTGCTACATAAGTTTGTTGCTTTTATTGTAATGCCCATCCATCCGTCAATGCGTCAGTCCGTCCATCGATTTTCAACGCTGCTTATACTGAAGAAGGTTGCAGGGACTTTTGGAGCTGAATTTTGGTGGAAGGTAGTCTACATCACAAATTGGTCACCAGTCGGGCACAGGGAGAGATATAGAGACAAACGACCTTTCACACCCGCATACACACCATCATTGAGTCGGAACTGATCCTACGCTTCCCGCACACAAGTCAGGCGGGTGTACCTCTACACAATCAATGACCTAAAACATCATTTGCAGTCCATCTCCACACCCCTGAGCCTCGTAATGGACGTCTCTGGATTTGATCCTATGTTTTGAAAAATTCAATGTGGTAACATTGACCACTCGACGACAGGAGGAGCGGTAATGCCCATATAACATATTTTGGTGTGATAAAAATTATGCCAGGTTATTGGATGTATCTTTATTCGTCTCACAGTGGAGAAATTTACATTACACATTGTTATGCGTCACTACATGTCCAGTCATTTGTTTCAGAAAAATATTCAGGTCTCTTTGGTTGAAAACAAAAAAGGTGAAAAAGTGTTCCAAAGATGAACCATGGTAAGGTTATGGAGGAGATGGGGGAAGGCAAGGGATGAATAAGGATGATAGAAGACTGAGTGTCAGAGATATGACAGTCCGACATCTCGAACCATCATAATCCTTCTCCATGCACCAATATCACAATTCCACACAACACGCATTCCGTCAGAATGCCATCCATCACTAATATGATTTTTGACACTCTATTTCCGGATACAGAATGTACAATTCTAACTCACGTTACCCTCTGAAGTCTAAAAACCAATACTTTGGGACCTTTTTGGACCCAACTCGCATTTCTCTGTGTGCGAAAATGCGGTCCGTGTCCGTTTCAAAATAATTTTGGCAGTTTTCTTGCCTTCAGGCACTTGTCTTACTTAAAACCATACGGTAATAATATGCTAAATTTGCCTTTCGCCCAATCTTTATAGTGAGACCTCGGTTTACAAACCCCTTGGCTTACGGAGTTTTCGGTTTACGAAGGTCACATTTATGAAAATTTTACCTTGGCATATGAACTATTTTTCGAGATACACACGGAGCTGCCACAATGAATGATGTGTCGTTCGCGAACGGGCCTGTTCTTCTAACAACAAAATGGCAGCCGACTGCATTTATCTCTATTCTCTATTCCCCGCCCCCAGTCTTCGGTTAAAGCCACTTGATTGGTCAAGAACGTAGCAGTGGGGGATGGGGTTACAGACAGAGAGAGACTGAGGCCGTTCTCCAAAAAACAAATGGCGTCTTCGGTTGAAGCCACGCGATTGGTGAAGTACCCAGCAGTGGGGGGAGCGGTTAAACATTAAAGAGACAGGCAGACAGAGAGTGAGAGAAAACACACACGAAAGGTAGATGACAGTTTTAAACCACAAAACAAAAGTGAAAAATAAAAGTAAAAACATAAAAAAGGTTAGAAAATGTATAGAAAACTGTGAAATTTAGACTCGTTTCAACTTTGAAAATTCAAAAGCAGAGTGTCGACTGGAAGGTTAAAATATCCCATCAATCAGGCTCCACCAATACAGTAAAGTCTCGTTATATCGATATCGGATATATCGATAGTCCCGGTTATATCGATACTATTTCTATGCACGCACGGAGAAAATTACATGCAAACAGGGTCGGATATATCGATAGTCCCGGTTATATCGATATTTTTTCGGACTCCCTTGAATATCGATATAACGAGACTTTACTGTAACTTGTCATCTGTACACTTGATGCAAAAAGCTCTCAACCCAGGTAAACAGACTAACACTAATAATAATGTAATAACTACACTGTAAAACCCAACAAGTTGAGTGTACTCAAAATTTTTGTGGCAACTGATTACGTCAAAATTTTTGAGTACAGTTTACTCAAAATTTTTGAGTAGTGGAAATAAATTTTAGGAGGTTGACTGAACTTAAATGTTATTAGTTTGATTGGACATAAATGTTATGAATTTGATTGAACTTAAAAGATGTACTTTCAGTTTACTCATGTTTTCTTGTTAAAATTAAGTTTCCTATTTAAGCTTAACCAACTTAAATTTATGTTACATGAAAACATATATTTATGTACACTGTACTTACATTTGCCTTCTATGTCTAAAAACAAAAACACACCTCACGTGTCTTTTTTAGTTCACATTTTTTAATTAAGGTTTAAAACAACATTTGATAAAACGTTAATTATAACAATACCAAAATGCACAGCATGTCCGCATACCAAAACAACAAATAACACAACATTGTGATAAAGATGTGAAATAAACACAACAAAACAAAACAAAACAGAACAATCAACAAATTATACTCTGCTGTTAAAAAAATATCTGATAAGCATATACTTGATTAAATACAAGAGAATACATTTCAATGTACTCGCTAGAAGGTGCAAATCAAGGTCAAAATTACTAAAAACAAACAAATTATTCATGAAATGAAAAAAATACATTTTGGTGGAATCTAAGGTTACACATCAAATTATTAAAATAAAATCAGTTACAAACAGTACATCAATGTTGAGGTATACAAAGCAGAGGAAAACTCTGAAATTATCCCTAATTACTAATGCCTTCAATATTGTGGAACAAAGCATTTTTCAAACTTAGTAGGCATGGTTTGAGTGGTCTGTTAACATCAAGACACAGAAGTTTATCATTAATAAAAATGTATCGCGGAGGTAGTACTGGTCGATCGCAGCGTGACAGTAAAAAACCATTTGTCAGCCTATCAAACGTCCCGTCACTTGATTGACATACAGGGCAGCCATTCAGATGACAACTGAATTTTGACCTTTAGGTCGCTGTACATGCTTAAACAACGGCGCTAAATGCAGCAAAATTTCCAAGCTAGTCAGCGAATTACCTCAGATTTTAAGCCCTTGCTAAACATATGGTGATCAAAATGAGTGAGAAAGCTGGACCAAGTAAGGGGGCAAAACATATTACCGTATTTTCACGACCAAAGAGCGCACCGTGTGAAAAGGCGCTGTCTCATTTATGTGTGCCATTTCTGTATTTAACACACACATTGGGCGCACCGGATGAAAGGACGCAAGTTTTATATACCGGTTCATATCCTCTACTGCCATACGGGCGTCCGCCTTACACAACATACAGGCGTATTTAAAAAACAGATCGGGAGCAAAACTGAGTTTGGTAGTGCTTTATTTATTAATGACAAAGTGAGAACATTTTGTAATCATCGCTCAATAGGCGTCGGCATGGTAAAAACAAGCACATTACCGGTAACAGAATCGAACAGTTGCGCTAAATCCAACATGGCAGGTTCGCTTTCCTCACTGTCAGTTACTTTCTGTGCCGTGCGGCTCCTCGGAAATAATGCCGGCTTTTCCGAAAGCTCGAACCACCGTGCCAGCTAACACGTTAGCCCAAGCGTCCACAATCCATTTGCAAACTGTGGTGTAACTAGCCCGGCGCTGCCTACCACTCTTCGTGAAGCTGTGGTCTCCTTCGGTCATCCATCGCTCCCACGCCGCACTAGCCTCACTTTGAACGGCCGGTTCACACCGATGTCCAGCGGTTGGAGTTCCTTGGTCAACCCACCCGGCAAGCGTAGCGTTCATCCGCTTCACTTTCTGCTTCACATTGTCTATGAGATGCGCTCGCATAGACTCACAAATCAGAAGTGACGGTGATGTGTGTAAAAAACCTCCCGGTCTCCTTACATACACCTGCCTCAGCCACTCCTTCATCATATCCTCGTCCATCCAGCCCTTTTCGGCTTTGTGGCTCGGCTGGATGCGCTTGTCGGCAATGTGCTTCTCGCAGTAGGACCGAAAGTTCGCCAACTTTTCTGAATAATCCGCCGGCTGTTGCTGCGCAACCGTAGTTCTGGTCCGGATGGAAAAAATGGCACCGTTTCATAAAACGCCAGCACCAAGACGGACCTCCTCGGAAATGTTCAATTTTCATTTCCTCCGCTAGCGTTACTGCTCTGAGTCGGATGGTGACAGTCAAAACGCTCCTACGCTAATACGTCCGCACATTCCGCGCACTGCACTACAGGGCGCACTGCACATTTTGAAAAAAATCTGAGACGTTTATATGCGCCTTATGGTCGTGAAAATACGGTACTTTCATACGGAATGGGAAAATGTGGAGGGCCATATTCGGGATGTTCATGGAAAATACAACATTGACTTCCCGCCGAAAAGCCAGCTGAGAAAAAGAAATGTGGACGAACTAAAGTCCCAGTTGTCCGGAGAGCAGTCATTTTTCACTCAACATACATACTTCAAAAGCGAAAGCCTCCACCGAAACATCGTTCCGGGTGAGTCACGCCATCGTTAAAAACAATAAGTCCTTCCAAGACGGAGAGATGCTAAAAGAAGCATTCGTTGAAGCAGCTGACTCCTTGTTCCGATACTTCAAAAATAAAGCAGAGATATTATCTTCAATCAAAGCTCTGCAGCTGTCAAGACATACAGTTACACGGCACTGTGAAGCCATGGCTGAGGATTTAACCCAGCAAATGTGGAAAGACATCGGAGATTATGAGTGTTCTCACTGCTGAAGTCCAGGGCTCGTGGATGATAGAGTGCTTATGCACATTAGTAAACATATTACGTTATTTAATGCTTAGATTAGTAAACATTATGTTATTCCATGTTTAGCTTAGTACATATTATGTTATTGCATGTTTAATTTAGACTACATGTAATAATAATAATTTCATCTGTGCTGTATGTCATGCATATTAGCATATTTGACAATAAAGCTGACTTTGACTTTGACTTTGATAATAAGATATTAGTTGAATAGTTTTGAAAGCAGGATGTAACGAGTATCAAGTTTCAGTCTATGTTCTCCCAACACTGAGTTGTCCGTAGCTGATTGGACAACAGATCGCTGCTGTGGACGTTCAAAACTAGTCCGAGCGGGAGGTCCTGTCTCTTTCTTTGTGCTCTTTGTTCTGTGTGCTCCTCGCCTCCTGCTTTGACGAGAGAAGTGCTTTTTTGTCTAACTAGAATAAAGTAGTTTTGTTATTCACCATCTATCGTCCTCGATGATATTTTAATCACAGAACTTCGTTGAACACCGAACCAGATGAAAAAACAAGAATTTGAACTGAACATCAGAATCAGAATCAGAATCAGAATCATCTTTATTGCCAAGTATGTAGAACACACAAGGAATTTGTTTCCGGTAGAACACGCTGCACTAGTATCGTCGTCAAAAAAACAAAAAACAAAACTGCTAAGTGGCACTATACAGTTCCATTTTGGCTACTGTTGAAAGAGTTCAAAGAGTTAATGGCTGTTTAAATGTCTTCTGGATTTGGTGCGCATGGATCGGTAGCGCCTGCCTGAGGGGAGTAGCTGGAAAAGATGGTGGGCAGGGTGCGGAGGGTCCAGTAGGATTTTCCGCGCCCTAGTTTGGATTCTTGCAGTGTGCAAGTCCTCGAGAGTGGGTAGGGCGGTGCCAATGATTTTTTCCGCCGTCCTAACTGTCCGTTGAAGTCGGATTTTGTCCATTTTTGTGGGGGCCCCGAACCAAACGGTGATGGAAGAACACAGGATGGATTCGATGACAGCCGTGCAGAAATGTTGCAGCACCTCCTGTGGCAGGCCATGCTTCTTTATCAGCCTCAGGAAGTACATTCTCTGTTGGGCCTTTTTCAGGATAGAGTTGGTGTTGACCTCCCACTTCATGTCCTGGGAGACTGTGATTCCCAGGAACTTGAAGGTCTCAACGGTTGACACAAGGCAGTTGGATAGTGTGAGGGGTAACATAAATTGGTGCCGACTCCCGTGCCAAGCAGACGGTCTGAAGAGGGGGGGTTCCCGGTTGATGGCTGACTACGAGAGACGGAGAGTTATTTTTTTCTTCTCTCCGGTGAAGTATCCTATTCATGTTAATCCACGTATCTGGAGGGCTGGTAACGCGACTTTATTGGAAGTTATCATCTGATTATGGCCCGGTTCAAATTATGGGTTCTATTTCTGATGATCGGGCCAAGGCGGGTCCCCATTAAGTTGGGCCTAATGCGTATGACGTACTATACGCGCGACTGATCGAAGCCACTACGGATCGATATGTCTGATTTTCCGCGCCGCCGGCGGACGTAAAGTAAGACCGGTAGAGTTCTAATAATAAGATTCACGAGAGGTGGACTCCTGGAATTCTCTGCGCGCGAGGGCTGGGGACGAGATTGGGAAAATCGAAATAATGTTTTAATTTTGATCCAGACGTTATGTGTTAAAATGCAGCTGCAAGATCGGTACTGGATTATCTGTGAAATTAATACTTTCAAATTGGTTGATCTATGCTAAAATAGGGAAACAGAAAAGTTTCTTTGTCTCACAAAGAAAAAAAGGTGGGGGCGAAGGAGTCATTTGAGCCGTTAGAGTGTGCGTGTGCATGTGAATGCGTGCGCGTGTGCGTGCGTGTGCATGTGCATTCATTGTGTATGTGAGTGCGTCTTTGGCTGGAGACTAACACAGTCCAGAGGATGCTCTGGACATGTTTTCTGACATGATGAGGATTCCATATATGTTGACCAATTCAAGCAGATTGGAAAGAATGAAAAGGCTATGTCTTCAAAGATGGCCGCTGAAAAAGTACCTCCTGCCTTAAAAGGACAAAGGAGCTCATGGTCTTGAAATAGCCATTACTGGCATGCAGAATTAACCGCTGCGAGAGAAGTGGCGAGCTGTGAATTGGGGAAATGAGCTTGGGAGTCAGAGGTCAGAGGGGGGGAGGATCTGCGCGCGGGCCCACTCCACCACTTCCTCTAACGACATTTCTACAACCTGATTTGGATGACACACCTTTACCTGACAGCATCCACGTTGAAATTATTTCTGATGGTTCATTACCAAAAACGTATTCGACGCAAGCAGCAAAATTGTTGCATTAACTGAAGCGTAAATGGACAGAAGGAAAGATTGTTGAACATTCAGATTTATTGTGAGGATTGTTGAAAGCTATCCTCCTTCCAAAAAGTGTGGCTGTATGCAAATGTGCAACGCACACAAGGGCTAAAGACAGGATAAGAAGAAGGCTGCTCAGACTACTCTCTATCTAATAAATCAAGAGACACGTGAATTAGTTCCCACACAAGTTTTGAAGGATATGCTGTAAACATAATCCACAGGGTAATATGCGACCAAAAAAAGGAAAATTTCCACAGGGGTCACACCCCTTTGAAGTGGTCCACATGGATTTCATTGAACTAAGCACAAGTAGTTCTTATAAATACTGTTTGGTGTTAATTGATTCATTCACCAAATGGGTGGAAATTGTGCCTTAAAAGAAATCCGATGCATTATCCGTTGCCAAAGCATTATGCAAACATATTATTCCAGAACATGGCATACCAAGAATAATTTGGAGTGATAATGGGCCACATTTTGTTAATGGCGTAATAACCAAAATTTCCGAACATTTAGGAATTGCATTGAAAAAAATCACTGTGCATACCATCTACAGAATACAAGATTAGTTGAAAGAACGAATGGTACGATAAAAAATCGTACCATTCGTACGATGGAGGCAACAGGCAAACTATGGCCTGAACGTCTATTTCTGATTAAATTATATATGAAAATAATGCCCACTAATAATGGCTTAACTTTTGAGATTTTGCATGGCAGACCTTTCATCCTCCCATTATGGGAAGGTGTGCCCTGGCAAAAGAATGAATCAGATCCAAGCGTTTTGTTGGCAAAATCGTTGTGTAAAATTTTTACAACAAAAAGAGGTCCACAGCATGTGTACTGCCGCAGTCCTCTTTGTTCTCTCCACAGGAACAGAGGCTGCTGCGCCCCGGAGATGAGGTGCTGATTAAGGCAATCAAGAGAAAGTCCTGGTCTGCACCAAAGTGGGAGGGGCCATTCACCATCCCGATCACAATGCCAACTGCCATCAAGATCGCCGAAAGAGCCACCTGGGTGCATCAAAGCCATTGCAAGACCACCACCAACCAGATCCTGAGCAGGTGGAAGAGAGACAGAGCAAAACTACTCAATAGCCATGGGTTTGGTCCACATCATCTTGCTGTATGAATTTGTGGGGGCAATCCAGATGACACACGTAGAGCCTCCCATTCCATCAGCCTGCAAAATTCCACTAATACATCCAACATATTCAGATAAGTGCCCAAGGATGGGACATCCTGTAGCCTGCTTGCCACTACAAGATGCAGGAATCGTCTCATTTCCCCTTAGCATCCTCGTGAACGAAGCACGACAAAATGGAAGTGACTATCCTCATGGTTCTTGGTACGCTCGTATCAAGTTAGGGAAGGCTTGGGCCACTGGTTGGGATTCCGTTGTGGTCCATTCTGAGCCCAAAACAAAATGGGTTCAAAATAGCTGTGCCCAAGAAGCAAAACGAATGCTCGTCAAGATAGCTCGAGGGAACTGGTTAGGAACTGGAACTGGCACAATGACAGATATCCAACTCGTTATCGTAACCCACAAGGTTGCAGGACTTGAGACTCTGTCCTGATTTTCGTGAACATCACATTGGTTTTCCCGTAACTATATGCATGATGTCACCTGTGACATCACCAGTCGTAACATCGCCTCTCCAGCGCAAACCACACATCAAACTGACAGCCTATATGGAAACACCTGACAAAAAGGCCCGAAATTCAGGTGTCATGGACACATTATATCAACCGTTTGCAGGAGAAAAACATGACTGGAATCCATTGTTATCAAACACGTGGCATCGTTATGCTACATTAATTGCAACAACGCGTGCATTCAAAGGTATTTGGAGATAAAATGGCTCGAGCTGCGTATATGTTAATATCTTCGCATAAACCTGATCAACATTTTCCGGTTATTCGCAATGCTTCGAGAGGAGAGATTGTTCCAAGTTAAGATACCATTTTGGAAACTTAAAATCAGGTTATGACCGAGAGCGGGTTGCGATTACCAGTATGCGTCGCAATGTACGGTACGTTTAAGCCCCATGATTCGATCTGGGGAACTGATGTTCCAGAACAATTCAAACACCATAGCACTGGTAGTAAAGTACTGTTAGCTCTTTTTCCACAAATTGGAGTGGCTAAAAACATGCTACGAATTGAAACAATTGACTACAGATTTCAAGTGTTTGTAAATGCCAGTTTGGAAGTAGATGAAATGCAAAACACTGAAATTGCAGCAATTAGACAAATGGTGCTGCAAAATAGAATGGTTTTGGACCTTTTGACAGCCCCACAAGGGGGCGTCTGTGCTATGGTGGGTGACACTTGTTGTACGTACATACCCGAAGAAGCGAATTCCATAAACATGACTGATTCTTTGCTTTGTCTGTTGTCAGGGATCTCAGAGATGGCATGGCCAGAGATAGACGGCTTGATCACCCGTGGATCTTTGACGGGGTTTTCGGGGGCCCTTGATATACGACTTTGCTCAGAATGTTTATCCCTATCGCAATTGTGATTGTATTTATTTTCTTAGTCATTGGTTGTATTATTCCATGCTTAAGAGCAATGCTAATGAATATGATAACTAATTCTCAGGTGAATTACGCAAAGGTTTTCTATCAACAAATGCGTGAAGGGGACCCTGTGCTGTAGCTAGGAATAGTACACCATGGCCAGAGTGTGGTTGCTCCAACAAACAAAAACAAAAAACAAACGGAGAGCCGAGAAGGAGTTTTCCTCATTAAAATTCAAAACTCTCACAAATGGAGAGGTTGCAAATCACAGCAGCAAAATTGTGATAGAGGTTTTTCGCCTTCTCCATGGTGTTAGATTAGGTTAGATAATATTAGATAATGTTAGATAGATTAGATTAGATAAAATGAGTAAAGTAAAAATATAATGAATGGTTCCCTGTGCAGTTAGTATGACGTGCATGCATGAAAACCGTTTTGGAAATGTATGAACTGATGTTTAAATGTGCAACAGGAGGGAATGATAGAGTGCTTATGCACATTAGTAAACATATTACGTTATTTCATGCTTAGATTAGTAAACATATTATGTTATTCCATATTTAGCTTCGTACATATTATGTTATTGCATGTTTAATTTAGACTACATGGAATAATAAGATATTAGTTGAATAGTTTTGAAAGCAGGACGTAAGGAGTATCAAGTTTCAGTCTATGTTCTCCCAACACTGAGTTGTCCGTAGCTGATTGGACAACAGATCGCTGCTGTGGACGTTCAAAACTAGTCCAAGCGGGAGGTCCTGTCTAGAATAAAGTAGTTTTGTTATTCACCATCTATCGTCCTCGATGATATTTTTATGACAGAACTTCGTTGAACACCGAACCAGACGAGAAACAAGAATTTGAACTGAACAGTGGACAGTTCTGGAACTTACTCATAGAGGAAAAGCACCCCAACATGAGGAAATAAAAATATATATATATACTTCAGGGAGGCTAAATTATCAAGTGATATTTTTATAATGTATAAATTATACTCAGATAATTAAAATACACTCTTATTTGACACATGTTATTAATTTATATTCTACGGTGAATAGAGCCTTGTATTCAGAATAAAGAGATTTTGATCCATTTTTATGATTTACTCCACTAAAATGTTTCAAAACAATTAAAGAAAACACATGACTAAAGAAATCACTCCACCGATTTATCGTGTACTTGCTGATTTTTTAATCAATAAAATTTGGCAATTGTGCCAAAAAGACTCTTTTCTGTGCTGTGTTCATTTTACAAGACAGATTTATTTTCACTTTTGAGGGACTTTAAACTTGATAGTGTCCCTGAAATGATCATTGAACCGTCGTGGTATTGCCCACTTAGATGAGACAAGTCCATTCTGTCTTGTCCCCCCACCCAAAAAAAAAAGAAAAACAAAAACTTAATATTTTAACTTTTACTAGTGACTGTGAGTAACTGTAGTAATTTTAGAACAACACGACACAATTTAATGTACAGTGGTTGATATATTTTAACACATTTTTGGAATACAGTGTGTGTGACGAGACGCAAAGGATTACTCGATTCTTGTTCAATAAAATCTTAGGAAATGTGAAATGTTTGCATGGTCGAATTGCTCTCTTTCACAGTCATAAATGGAACTTGAAGATGGATATTGTCATGAACAAGTCAGCCTGTAGTCATCTTGCTGGGAGCAAGGGTAACAATCAATAAGGCCGATTGAAACAGTGTCCAGTGGACACTGACACCCAGCCCCATCTTGCACCTCTCGGATAAGAGAAAAGAAACATGGTTCCATTGGATAACATGATGCTAATGCTAATGGACAGCATGTTTTCAACTGCTTGACACAAATCTGCCTTGAACATGTGATAGTGGCCAGTCAGGCAGTGTTTTTAAATTGGACTTTGAAGATACGTTTTTTTTTTAAACAAATTGTGCTTTGAGTGTGAAAATCACCAAACCGTAAAACTTGAGAAATCACAAAGCTAGCTGTCAATGACGTGAATGTGTTATTGTGCGTATGACTGTGAATGACATGTAATATATAATTCGGGACATGCAGTCTCATCACAAACTTGACAAGTGCACAATGTTACTCCTCTCAGTTCATTGCATTGTTGCGAAGTTGGTTCTTCAACTGGAGCAAATAGCAACTTCCACTCTTCGGGAAACCTTCAACAACATTTGTTGTGTGTTTTTGGATGTGGTTTATTTCAAATGTGTGGGGGTTGTGGTAGTCAGCGCTTTCAAAACCTTCTTCTGTGTATTAGGGCACAGTCATGTTGGATCAAAAATTTCCCCCAAATTGTTCCCACATAGTCGTGAACATATAATATTCAAAAATATTTTGTATTCTGACAAAAAAGGGGAACATTTGCCTTTCTATTTTGGTTTAGGCCATTCTAACCACAGTAGTAGCTCTCGCCAAACATTAAACTGCCAACCAGGAATCTGTGATTCTTCAGTCATTGAGCATAAAATAGCCGAGTTTCTGTGCTCTATATAGTGAATGATGATTTAATGAATGCCTGGATACTGTATATTTCTAAGCTGACTTCAGCCACCAACCAATGTACAAAATTGTGAAGACAAAAATACATTATTTCATTCAATTATCTTTAGGACCGCTTTATCCTCATGAGAGTCGCCGGAGGGGCAAGAGCCTGTCCCAGAAAACTGTTTCCACTATTTACACAGTGGATTCCATCTACCCCCTTAATTCCGTCAACCATTTGCATCTATTTAATCAGAAAAACAACGTAATCTGTTTTGTTATCATGAATTTATCCTGGGATGCAGAAACTGCTGCTAAAACACCAAGACAGCAGTCATCTCCAGATGAACAATTAGCAGTATAAGTAATCCCACTCAAGCAAGCTTCTAGAAAGTCAGTTATCCTATATTGACAGATGACAGACTTGAAAAGCATGGATTGTGTTGTCAAGTGACTAGAAATAAATCGGAAATGACAAAAATAACTTACAAGGCAACTGTGTGAACAATAAAGAGCATTTAAAAGTTCAAGTGATAAAAAATTTACAGATATAATCCGCTACTACAAATGTACAAGAGTCATGTATAAAACACCAACTAATGCGAACACCTAGCGGTGGTAGAATAATTCGCCTTTCAATTAACCTGCCTCAAGTACCACCAATTTAACACTTTTGAAAGCTGTGAAAGTAATGTAAAGTGCCTTTATTCAGCTCACAGGCTACGTGTGGCACTTGACAGATGTAAGCAATAATGTTTGATCCCCTGCAGCCATAGTAGGACGTGATTAACTGTTCCTTTAAATGGCAGGCTGAAACAGCTGCCTGTCATTTGCTGGACGTTAATAATGTCGTCCACTGCTTAACGCTAATCATGCCAAAGCCTGACGGGCGTAATGAAATTGAAACCATTTCCAGTTGGTTTAATTCATTTTGCGTCATTCTATGGTTGGTCTGGCAGTTCCATTATGTTTCATTGAATCAATCAACCCCCAGCGCTGCCCCCCCCCCCAAAAAAAAAAAAGCAAGACCTATCAGCAGGATCCACTGTCAATGAAAACAAACTCAAATGGCGGAAACTGTATCCAACTGTCCACATTTTTTTACTTTTATTCTATGTTATTATCATTCATTTTTCGATTTTTTTAAATGCAATTGTGCTATTTTAACTGTTCTCGCACCTTTGTATACATAGTACAACAGCAATGACAAGTTGAGTGAATCTTGTTTAGTATTGTATATACTGTACCATACACATTGAACAAATACAATTAAAAACACTAACTTTAAAATAAAAAAAATAAGACAATAACATGGTTGTCTTAACATCATTTTACGCCTAATCATCCGACTTGCTTCCCCACTCGCATCCCTTCAAGCAATTCTCAAGAAGTATTCATACATGATACCAAATATAAAATCTATTTTTCTTTGATGTATAACAACACTGTGTTTGGGTAAACTGATTTGGCTCTCACATACCTGTAATATTCCAGAAATATGTTCCATGATTTTGATTTGTAATTCATATGCTGTCGAGATTTATAGCCCACAAAGTGGAGACATATCCCAGGATGCTTCTGATCTGCGTTAATTCCTCTAAATGTCATGCAACCGGGCTTTATTTGTACGAAGTTACTATAAATCCCGTGGAAATGGAATAGGGTCTGGTTGACGAGCTATATACTGTAATTAAATGTCGCAAGCGCTGCGGTGAATTGGCACCTGTATTCGACAACAACGAGAAAGACAACAACCCTATAATCATAAAACACGATCATCTGCTAATAGCTATTTTACTAATTTAAGCCCTGGAAACTAAGTGAGGGTTGAATTAAAAAAACATAGAAGACCAATTTTATGGCATGTGATTTGACATTGCTTGTATTTTTTTCTCTGGGGAATATTTAAGTGGCCTGCAGAACTCATTGAGGATAATGACACGGGATTGTGAAAGGACACTTCATGAGAGATAAAGGCAGGTGATGGAGAAATATAAGTTGCTTGATGCAGAACAAAACATTAAAATCGTGCACTGTTTTTCTCCGATTAAATCATTTCAAAGTTATGCAAGCATATGAACACTTTCTCATAACACGCCTCCATGACAACCAATACTTTGATTTGGAGCAAGAGAGAAAATAAACACAGGAATCTGACCACATGAATAATGAGTGAGACTTTCTTTAAATCATCGTGGTGCTCTTTGTAGTTTTGATGCCTCAATTTATATGGCACGGCTGCTGCAACGGCGGAGTATGTCGCTGTGCAGGGATTGTAAATAAGAAAATGACTTGTGTATTTACAGGAACATGAAAAGGTCAGGCTATGCTAATAAAAACCTTCATGTTAACCTTCAAGATAACCAAAGCATTGTGGTTGACTTCATGCGCTGGCTATTTGTAATCATAAAAATGGCCCGGGGACATTAAATTGCATGACACGCTGAAGCTTTGTGCTTCCTTCGAATTCAAAGAGTGTGGTGTTGCATGATACGAGCCCTGCAACCATCTATTTGATATTCTTTGCTTTGTGCAGCAACAAAGCCCACCACTGATTTCTTGTCAAGTTGACCAAGCTCCAATAATGACTTGAACATGAGAGGCTTTAGTCCCACACAGAAGTAGCTTAATAAACATTCATTAACATGTTATTTTGGAGGGCACCGACGTCAGAATGTTGTGTAGGCAGCTGCTGAATTGATTTTAAATCTTCAGAGGGGATAAATTTTTCCGGACACTTCAGGCGGGCAATCTCTTTCGAATGAAACAAGAAACAAGGCTAAATTTCACATATGCAGATAAGGGCTTCTTTGCACCTGTGCATTTATTGTACCACCGGTTAACACACACATGACACTCTGCTACTCGGTCTTTCAATGCCATGCTTATGGGTTTTGTAATGCACGCTTCAGTTTTGTCATTATCCCGTAATCATATGTTGCGTGCATCGCATGCAGACAGATGGTTGATTATTGCCATAAAACATTGGAATTCCCAATCTTTTATTTCCTCATTTAACCAACACTACCTTCTGTTTGACACCATCTCCCAATTTTCAAAACCGCTTATCTTCATGAAGGTCACCGCTGGAGTTTCTCCCAGTTATCTTTGGAATAAAGACAGCTGGTATAAGCTCCAGCACATATTATGTCCCTGGAGCTTTTTCAGAAATGGTTAAAAATTGAAAAAAGTGCGGGTCGTGGTGTATATATAATATACGTATATATAATATACGTATATATATATATATATATATATATATACAGTAAAGTCTCGTTATATCGATATCGGATATATCGATAGTCCCGGTTATATCGACACTATTTCTAAGCACGCACTGAGAAAATTACATGCAAACAGGGTCGGATATATCGATAGTCCCGGTTATATCGATATTTTTTCGGACTCCCTTGAATATCGATATAACAAGACTTTACTGTATATATATATATATATATATATATATATATATATATATATATATATATACTAGCCCAGGGATGGGCAAACTTTTTGACTCGCGGGCCGCATTGGGTTCTAAAATTTGACAGAGGGGCCGGGCCAGGAGCATTTGGAGGGAGTGTTTGGGCCGGAAATACTCGGAACAAGTTATGTCCATAATTTATAAAATCACTTCATATGATTTCGACTGAGCGTATTTTACAAAGATTCCACAGCATATAGCTATAGTTTACATTTTAAGACTTGCGCTGAATATTCATGAAGTCTTGTTTTCGAGTTGATGACGATTCCCATGTGACGTCACGTTTGGACCACCCCTGACCGAGAAAGCGACACACAATGCATTTTGGGTACTTTGTTTGGTCTGAAAACTTCGTGTTGATCCGTGTTGATGGTGAAATTAGAAGGAAAACACATAAATAACGCCATGGTGAATCGTTGTGTGTTGCACCAAGACAACTATTTGATATTCGCTGACACAAATTCCCAGTGGACAAATTAGCCCATTTCCAACGGAGCTTGGGTGCCATCTTCAGCATTTTTGGGTGCTACATTGCTGTCATTGACGGCTCGAATTGATATGGGAGGACTCCTTGAATCAATTGCAAACATTTATGCTTTCCTCTTCAGAACTATTTGAATCATATTCATAACTGGATGAGTAACAAGAAAACATCTTCTCCGAATCTGAAGCCATTGTTTTGATTCTTGAGCAAGGCAAGACGTCTTGGCGTGACGTCACGAACAGGGGGGTGGTACCTTCTGAAACTGACCATTTCCGGATTCATTTTGAAGTCATTTTTACTGGTGTTTTTCATTTAACTAAAAATATCAGCCTGCCTGATTTGGGTATTTTAGATGCTATAAAACGTTTTTCTGATGTCAGTGGGAAACGAAAACAAAAAATGGTGCCGGTTGTCCTTTAAATGTCGTATGTACAAACCTCATAGCACAGTAAGAACACTACAACCCAATTTATTAACTGTCTTTCAAATGTGAAAAATATCCCTGATCAGTTAATAAATTTGTCTCAAGGAATATGGCGTTTACATTCTATTTCGCAGATACTTGGAGGAGGAAATGGAAATAGATTAAAATAACATATGCACTGTGATTTATCAAGATTGCGTCTGTTTTTAATAAGTTACCATCGAAGGGGCAAAGTTAAAGAAATCAACATTTATTGAAAAATGGAATCACTTTCATCATTCAAAACATATTATTCCACAACGAAATATTCAAGCTCAATAATACCTACTTGTGTTAAATTCCGCCAAATCATAGATGGTTTGTCCTGACCGCGCGCTCAACAAACTCCTCACTGACGCCCTCGCCTTCACCCGCAAACAATACACGTGTACCGTCGCCGAGCACACAAACATTGACGACCTGCAGTTGAAATTTGCATACTCCGCATGGCAGCCAATCAGAAGCCTGCTTCTTTCTTCCGGACTTTCGCAAGCGTTATAAAGTCGTGCAATTGAATGTCATTTTCCAAAATAGATGCACAGAACCTCAGCCAGGAAAGAAAGATTCAAAAGAAGCTAACAACATATGTGACGCTACAAAACGTAAATTTACATTAAACCGTGACTGTAACGTGTACGTGAGACTTATGCAAGGGGCTTAGTGGCTCCTAGGAAGCAATGCAAATGTTGCATTGTGCACCGCAATGATAATCGACTACTGCAGCAAAATCTACAGCCATGCACATGACTGTAAATTAAGCAAGGTAGCATTTGTAGTAGGTGCATTCTTGATTTAAAAAAAAAATCTTTTTTTAATGTGATTAGTTGTCTCAGTGTGCTTCAAGTTCTGAAAAATGGGGCAGGCAACTTTTCAGTTATCTGCCCTGTTGTTCGCTAACTTTTTGTCATGAGTTTTAGACACTGTACTATAATTTGGGCAAATTCGGCGGGCCGGATTAAAAAGCCTAACGGGCCGTATGTGGCCCGCGGGCCGTAGTTTGCCCATGTCTGTACTAGCCTGTGTTGAGGTCTATTTCAGGCCCATAATAGCAAAAGTACTCCACTCGATAACAAACCACGTCCGCATTCAAAGAAAGTGACACTGTTCGACCGTGTGGTTTGTTCATCCGTCGAAAACTAGTCCGCCACCCACCGTGGTGCTGTGCGGTCTGGTTCATCCGTCAAAAACTAGTTCGTCAGCCAAGACTATATGCTCGCGAATTTAATGTTCGTTACGCGAAAAATTCGAGAGCTAAAGCATTTGTAAGCTGACATATCAATGTATATATATGCAACATTACTGTTACGTACATTTTTGCGGGTACAGTATGTCGAAAAATGTTCGGACAGAGATGCTGTAAATTAGATTTTTTCCAGCCGAGCTCATTTGCGATTGGCTGTGGACTGTGCTTCACGCACACGCACACAGACACATTGGAGGTTTCAAGGGCTGGATGTTTACGCGACAGACACCAAGGCTGACTAACAGAGCCCGGCTCTGCTGAAATGTTGCCAACAAGTTAAGGCCCCGATCCGCCGCGCTTGCTTACGCCATTAAATCCTTCTACCAAGTTGATGCTCTGAGGAGGCGCCGAGCTCACTTACGATCTGTGTAGTATTGTGCTGTTCCCAACACTGCAATTCTCTGGAACGAGATATTCAATGTTGTTGTCGGGATCTGTTGCAACCACTCGGCTAGGTTAGGGGTTACTGCCCCAAGTGACCCTCGCAGGCATGACTGTAAACTTTGCCTTCCAGGCTCTCTCCAGCTCCTCTCGAAGGCCTTGGTATTATCTAGTTTCTTGTGTTCCTTCTTTCTGATGTTTCCATCACTTGGGACCACTACATCCACTACAGCGGCTTTCTTTTGCGTTTTATCTATGATCATGATATATGGTTGGTTGGCCATTACCCGCTCGTCAGTCTGTATCTGGAAATTACCACGGGATCTTTGCTCTGTCATTCTCTACCAACTTTGGAGGTGTTTCCCATTTTGACCTTGGGTTTTCCAGTCCATACTCCACCCAGGTGTTTCGGTAGACTATGTCAGTCACCTGGTTATGGTGCTCCATGTAGGCTTTCCCGGCTGGCATCTTACAGCCTGCAGTTATGTGTGGGCTTGTCTCAGGTGCCTCTTTGCACGACCTAAACCTTGGGTCTACTCTGGTGTGGTATATCTGTGCCTCTATGGCTCTGGTGCTCAGGGCCTGCTCTTGAGCATGCATATCCTGTATATATATATTTGCTTCACTTGTGTGCCACTAGGGAAGGCATAAAGATTGAACAGTGCAAGATTATTCATTAATAAGAGAATATCTGTCAATGACCCATGAATCATTTGACACAGTATGAGTTGTACTTAATCTCGGAAAGGGTGAGTTTGTCGTGATCCTGTTCCTGTTTTTCCAGCAGGTGACGGAGGACTATTTAAGGATTCCTATGATGATGTCTCTTTTTCACATAGTTTGCCTTGCTCACGGCCATCACCGAGTGATGCCTAGATAGTCCCTGTTCTTGCATTTCTGTTTTGTTACCATGAGGTTTTATACACTTACATTTGTAAGTAAATTTTTGATGTAGTTATAGTCGACTTATGTTAGTATTTTTTTGTTAATTCTTTTCAAATTCATGTTTCTGGAGTCCGATTCTGTCCAGAGTTTACCGGTAAAAGAGCTGAATGGGAGAGTGAACGTGAAAATTGAGTGGTCATTACAGATGACGATCCTCTGTTAATAGTTGCTAAATGATTATCTAGGAGGCAATAAATGAATCTGAATGGCTCTGTGGAAAATGGATGATTTTATTATTATTGGCTATTATCTTTGCAATTGACATTTCCAGGAATAACTGACAGGGGTGCTGGCAGAAGAAAAATCCTCATTGCTGGCAAAGATGTGCAAAGCAGATCAACCGGTTATAATTAGGATGTGAAATTAAAAAAATAATAAATGCATGGTCTTATTTTGAAGGTACAGTGAGTCAGATGATATGTCAGCTTGCCTTCATGGCATTTATTTTTATATTCTACATCATAACCATATCCTTCTTCCTGGTACTTGCCTTGTGCTTATTGGGAACATGAAAATATTTACTTTGAAATCACGGCATGTAATTGTGAGTATATTTAGTGAGCATACTTCGTATCTATGAGTGTATGCTTGTTATTCCGACAAA